>NW_026045231.1:300000-600000 GCF_943734845.2 Anopheles funestus | reverse complement strand
AAGGTGTCTTGGCTAATGTGTCTTGGCTAATGTGTCTCGGCTAATGTGTCTTGGCTAATGTGTCTTGGCCAAAGTGTCTCGGCTAAAGTGTCTTGGCTAATGTGTCTTGGCTAAGGTGTCTTGGCTAAGGTGTCTTGGCTAAGGTGTCTTGGCTAATGTGTCTCGGCTAATGTCTTGGCTAATGTGTCTTGGCTAAGGTGTCTTGGCTAATGTGTCTCGTTAATGTGTCTTGGCTAAGGTGTCTTGGCTAAGGTGTCTTGGCTAATGTGTCTCGGCTAATGTGTCTTGGCTAATGTGTCTTGGCTTATGTGTCTTGGCTAAGGTGTCTTGGCTAAGGTGTCTTGGCTAAGGTGTCTTGGCTAATGTGTCTTGGCTAATGTGTCTTGGCTAAGGTGTCTTGTCTAAGGTGTCTTGGCTAAGGTGTCTTGGCTAATGTGTCTCGGCTAATGTGTCTTGGCTAATGTGTCTTGGCTAAGGTGTCTTGGCTAATGTGTCTCGGCTAATGTGTCTTGGCTAATGTGTCTTGGCTTATGTGTCTTGGCTAAGGTGTCTTGGCTAAGGTGTCTTGGCTAAGGTGTCTTGGCTAATGTGTCTCGGCTAATATGTCTTGGCTAAGGTGTCTTGGCTAAGGTGTCTTGGCTAAGGTGTCTTGGCTAAGGTGTCTCGGCTAATGTGTCTCGGCTAATGTGTCTTGGCTAATGTGTCTTGGCTAAGGTGTCTTCGCTAAGGTGTCTTGGCTAAGGTGTCTTGGCTAAGGTGTCGTGGCTAATGTGTCTCGGCTAAAGTGTCTCGACTAATGTGTCTTGGCTAAGGTGTTTTGGCTAAGGTGTCTTGGCTAAGGTGTCTTGGCTAATGTGTCTTGGCTAAGATGTCTTGGCTAAGGTGTTGGCTAAGGTGTCTTGACTAATGTGTCTCGGCTAATGTGTCTCGGCTAATGTGTCTTGGCTAAGGTGTCTTGGCTAAGGTGTCTTGGCTAATGTGTCTCGGGTAGTATGTCTTAGCTAATGTGTCTTGGCTTATGTGTCTTGGCTAAGGTGTCTTGGCTAAGGTGTCTTGGCTAAGGTGTCTTGGCTAAGGTGTCTTGGCTAATGTGTCTCGGCTTATGTGTCTTGGCTAAGGTGTCTTGGCTAATGTGTCTCGGCTAATGTGTTTTATCTAATGTGTCTTGGCTAATGTGTCTTCACTAAGGTGTCTTGGCTAATGTGTCTCGGCTAATGTGTCTTGGCTAAGGTGTCTTGGCTAATGTGTCTCGGCTAATGTGTCTTGGCTAATGTGTCTCGGCTAATGTGTTTTGGCTTATGTGTCTTGGCTAAGGTGTCTTGGCTAAGGTGTCTTGGCTAAGGTGTCTTGGCTAAGGTGTCTTGGCTAATGTGTCTCGGCTAATGTGTCTTGGCTAATGTGTCTTGGCTAAGGTGTCTTGGCTAATGTGTCTTGGCTAAGGTGTCTCGGCTAATGTGTTTTGGCTTATGTGTCTTGGCTAAGGTGTCTTGGCTAAGGTGTCTTGGCTAAGGTGTCTTGGCTAAGGTGTCGTGGCTAATGTGTCTCGGCTAAAGTGTCTCGACTAATGTGTCTTGGCTAAGGTGTTTTGGCTAAGGTGTCTTGGCTAAGGTGTCTTGGC
This sequence comes from Anopheles funestus, assembly GCF_943734845.2. Taxonomy (NCBI): domain Eukaryota; kingdom Metazoa; phylum Arthropoda; class Insecta; order Diptera; family Culicidae; genus Anopheles; species Anopheles funestus. The sequence continues at coordinate 598,382 of NW_026045231.1, read as the reverse complement.
TAATGTGTCTTGGCTAAGGTGTCTTGGCTAAGGTGTTGGCTAAGGTGTCTTGACTAATGTGTCTCGGCTAATGTGTCTCGGCTAATGTGTCTTGGCTAAGGTGTCTTGGCTAAGGTGTCTTGGCTAATGTGTCTCGGGTAGTATGTCTTAGCTAATGTGTCTTGGCTTATGTGTCTTGGCTAAGGTGTCTTGGCTAAGGTGTCTTGGCTAAGGTGTCTTGGCTAAGGTGTCTTGGCTAATGTGTCTCGGCTTATGTGTCTTGGCTAAGGTGTCTTGGCTAATGTGTCTCGGCTAATGTGTTTTATCTAATGTGTCTTGGCTAATGTGTCTCGGCTAATGTGTCTTGGCTAATGTGTCTTGGCTAAAGTGTCTCGGCTAATGTGTCTTGGCTAAGGTGTCTCGGCTAATGTGTCTTGGCTTATGTGTCTTGGCTAAGGTGTCTTGGCTAAGGTGTCTTGGCTAAGGTGTCTTGGCTAAGGTGTCTTGGCTAATGTGTCTCGGCTAATGTGTCTTGGCTAATGTGTCTTGGCTAAGGTGTCTTGGCTAATGTGTCTTGGCTAAGGTGTCTCGGCTAATGTGTCTTGGCTAAGGTGTCTTGGTCAAGGTGTCTTGGCTAAGGTGTCTTGGCTAAGGTGTCTTGGCTAATGTGTCTTGGCTAAGGTGTCTTGGCTAAGGTGTCTTGGCTAAGGTGTCTTGGCTAATGTGTCTCGGCTAATGTGTCTTGGCTAATGTGTCTTGGCTAATGTGTCTTGGCTAAGGTGTCTTGGCTAATGTGTCTTGGCTAAGGTGTCTTGGCTAAGGTGTCTCGGCTAATGCGTCTTGGCTTATGTGTCTCGGCTAAAGTGTCTTGGCTAAGGTGTCTTGGCTAAGGTGTCTTGGCTAAGGTGTCTTGGCTAATGTGTCTCGGCTAATGTGTCTTGGCTAATGTGTCTTGGCTAAGGTGTCTTGGCTAATGTGTCTCGGCTAATGTGTATTGGCTAATGTGTCTTGGCTAATGTGTCTCGGCTAAAGTGCCTTGGATAATGTGTCTTGGCTTAGGTGTCTTGACTAATGTGTCTTGGCTAATGTGTCTTGGCTAAGGTGTCTTGGCTAAGGTGTCTTGGTTAATGTGTCTTGGCTAAGGTGTCTTGGCTAATGTGTCTTGGCTAAGGTGTCTTGGCTAAGGTGTCTTGGCTAAGGTGTCTTGGCTAATGTGTCTCGGCTAATGTGTCTTGGCTAATGTGTCTTGGCTAATGTGTCTTGGCTAAGGTGTCTTGGCTAATGTGTCTTGGCTAAGGTGTCTTGGCTAAGGTGTCTCGGCTAATGCGTCTTGGCTTATGTGTCTCGGCTAATGTGTCTCGGCTAATGTGTCTTGGCTAATGTGTCTTGGCTAAGGTGTCTTGGCTAATGTGTCTTGGCTAAGGTGTCTTGGCTAAGGTGTCTTGGCTAATGTGTCTCGGCTAATGTGTCTTGGCTAAGGTGTCTTGGCTAAGGTGTCTTGGCTAAGGTGTCTTGGCTAAGGTGTCTCGGCTAATGTGTCTTGGCTAAGGTGTCTTGGCTAAGGTGTCTTGGCTAAGGTGTCTTGGCTAAGGTGTCTTGGCTAATGTGTCTCGGCTAATGTGTCTTGGCTAAGGTGTCTTGGCTAAGGTGTCTTGGCTAAGGTGTCTTGGCTAAGGTGTCTCGGCTAATGATTCTTGGCTAAGGTGTCTCGGCTAATGTGTCTTGGCTAAGGTGTCTTGGCTAAGGTGTCTTGGCTAATGTGTCTTGGGTAATGTGTCTTGGCTAATGTGTCTTGGCTAAGGTGTCTTGGCTAATGTGTCTTGGCTAAGGTGTCTTGGCTAAGGTGTCTCGGCTAATGCGTCTTGGCTTATGTGTCTCGGCTAATGTGTCTCGGCTAATGTGTCTTGGCTAATGTGTCTTGGCTAAGGTGTCTTGGCTAATGTGTCTTGGCTAAGGTGTCTTGGCTAAGGTGTCTTGGCTAATGTGTCTCGGCTAATGTGTCTTGGCTAAGGTGTCTTGGCTAAGGTGTCTCGGCTAATGTGTCTTGGCTAAGGTGTCTTGGCTAAGGTGTCTTGGCTAAGGTGTCTTGGCTAAAGTGTCTTGGCTAATGTGTCTCGGCTAATGTGTCTTGGCTAAGGTGTCTTGGCTAAGGTGTCTTGGCTAAGGTGTCTTGGCTAAGGTGTCTCGGCTTATGTGTTTGGCTTATGTGTCTCGGCTAATGTGTCTTGGCTAATGTTTCTTGGCTAAGGTGTCTTGGCTAATGTGTCTTGGCTAAGGTGTCTTGGCTAAGGTGTCATGGCTAAGGTGTCTTGGCTAAGTTGTCTTGGCTAATGTGTCTCGGCTAATGTGTCTTGGCTAATGTGTCTTGGCTAAAGTGTCTCGGCTAAAGTGTCTTGGCTAATGTGTCTTGGCTAAGGTGTCTTGGCTAATGTGTCTCGGCTAATGTGTCTTGGCTAAGGTGTCTTGGCTAAGGTGTCTTGGCTAAGGTGTCTTGGCTAATGTGTCTCGGCTAATGTGTCTCGGCTAATGTGTCTTGGCTAAGGTGTCTTGGCTAAGTTGTCTTGGCTAAGGTGTCTTGGCTAATGTGTCTCTGCTAATGTGTCTTGGCTAATGTGTCTTGGCTAAGGTGTCTTGGCTAAGGTGTCTTGACTAAGGTGTCTTGGCTAATGTGTCTCGGCTAATGTGTCTTGGCTAATGTGTCTTGGCTAAGGTGTCTTGGCTAAGGTGTCTTGGCTAAGGTGTCTTGGCTAAGGTGTCTTGGCTAATGTGTCTCGGCTAATGTGTCTTGGCTAATGTGTCTTGGCTAAGGTGTCTCGGCTTTTGTGTCTCGGCTAAAGTGTCTTGGCTAAGGTGTCTTGGCTAATGTGTCTCTGCTAATGTGTCTTGGCTAATGTGTCTTGGCTAAGGTGTCTTGGCTAAGGTGTCTTGGCTAAGGTGTGTTGGCTAATGTGTCTCTGCTAATGTGTCTTGGCTAATGTGTCTTGGCTAATGTGTCTTGGCTAATGTGTCTTGGCTAAGGTGTCTTGACTAAGGTGTCTTGGCTAATGTGTCTCGGCTAATGTGTCTTGGCTAATGTGTCTTGGCTAAGGTGTCTTGGCTAAGGTGTCTTGGCTAAGGTGTCTTGGCTAAGGTGTCTTGGCTAATGTGTCTCGGCTAATGTGTCTTGGCTAATGTGTCTTGGCTAAAGTGTCTCGGCTTTTGTGTCTTGGCTAAGGTGTCTTGGCTAAGGTGTCTTGGCTAATGTGTCTTGGCTAATGTGTCTTGGCTAAGGTGTCTTGGCTAATGTGTCTTGGCTAAGGTGTCTTGGCTAATGTGTCTCGGCTAATGTGTCTTGGCTAATGTGTCTTCCCAGTCATGCAAAAGCGAGTTCATGCGGTCGAGTTTCTTTTGTTCTCATGGTCCCTAACGGGTCTGTTCGGAATCCACCGCGGAGTCCCGGAGGAAGACATTTAGCGACCACACGCACACACTCAAACCGGGTTGGTATATAAAGCCCCGCGTAGCCACGCCCGCTTCAGTCGCCCGCGAGCGTTCGTAGCGTGTGGACCTACGCCGGATTTTAGCAAAAAAATGAATGAATTCCAGAAAATAAAAACGCCAGGGGTTTCCTCTGATTCACTCTCTCGTGAGAGCGTGAGAGAATCTTTTTTCCCCATACAACTTCCTAGGAGCTTTTGCTGAAATGATAGAGAACATTGGATTAGAAATTGGTGTAGAAGAAAGTCATGCTTACATTTGCGCCATCCGACCAGCCGTTGAGGGGGTACGTTGTGTACCGTATATAAATGAAGCTGAACGGGAATGGATTTCACTGCACGTATGATGCAAAAAATAATTCTTTCGTGCTTTTAGATATTTTTGGGGAAAAATATTGCATAACAGGTTTGTTTCCTACCATACGGCCGTTCCGATAAAAAATATTTGACGCTGTTTGGACCTTTTTAACTACCCTTAAGGTGTGGTTTTATGGAAAATTTCTTTAAACACACAGTAATACGAGGTAGCTGCTACACATGCTAATTTTTTCCCATGAGCGTTCAGACAGACGACAGGTAACTAGCAATGTTCGTTGTCGCTACGCGGCTATGCATGCGGAAGGTTGTAGCATATCTGCTAAACATCTTATCATAATTTAAATGTTATACAGTATAAAGTTAGAAGGTTCATCGCGTGACAGAATTCAACACATTTTGCTACCCAAGAAAAAAAGCCACATAATCCAAATCAAAAGGAGCTCAGTTTCAAAACACAGTGACCCACTTTATTAAATGCAGCAACTGGCAAAAACCGATGACCAACGCATAAACGTAAATTCACACACTTAGGGTTAGCAATGAGAATCAATTTCTTAACCACCCGGTAAAGATAGCTTAATAAGCGTTTTTGCATGAACAGCAAAAAACGGCACTGGAAGCACAATTAATAACAAATAACACCATCGTTATTTGTCCCCGATTTCGTTGTAGCCTGAAGATAAACAATTGCGACACAAATCAAAACATTGGCTATTTATGATGAACTACTTATTAATGTTTTCATAACAATTATAGATAAATAAGCAAACAAAAAGCTTGAAAAATGGATATAAATAAAGCCAGTTTCAACCTGAACGGGAGAGTCCGAGATGAACCGCCAAAGTGCGTGTTAACCGTCAGGTTGGAAATTATAACCAACCAAAACTATATTGTGTTCTTATTTCAAGAGCTTCGAGAGTCCCCCTACCCAAGGTAAGGCCTCGATGTCTCCATCAATCCAGTAAGAGAAATCTCTTCCAGATTTCTATGATCGCCTGGACGATCAAGTCCGCTCAAATGAAGAACTTTGTCGTCCGAACGAAAAGTCGTTGATACCGTGTGATGATTAACCTAAGCGCAAATCGATAAATGTGACGCGGGTACGAACGGAAACGCGAAGTTAGCAATTGTACGCGCGAGCACATTACATGGCGACCGTGACCATAAGCTGCAATCGTCGGTAAGAAAAAAAAAAAAAATGGCATCGCGTGATCGTGGTAAAAAGTAAACACAGCATGTGCGTAAAGTGAACAATAGAAAAAGTGATATGGAACATAAAAACAGTGCGCAAGCTACGAGGTGCTGTAGTAAAACGTTAATGAAAAGTGCACCGCAGTGAAGTTCTAACTGAAACAGTGAGGTGCGAAAAAGTGTAACCATTTCTTGCAATAAATAATCAAGTGCAAAATGGGTGGTTCCGTGCGTAAACCAGAAGCGAAAGTAAATGGAGATCATGATATAACGATCATCCAAAATCAAGAAACACATACGGAACAACACCTAACGCAGGAATTTAAATTGAATGTATTGTGCATAATGGTGACCTTTTTGGTAGTGTTAAAAATTGTTGAAGCACTGTACAAGTTACTATTGAAACAAGCGAGGAAACACGCGACGGTGTCATTCCTTCCACAGTGAAAAAAAGTGATTAGCTCGCAATTAATAAAATAAAAAAAAAAAAAAGAAAAAAGGGTGAACTCATAGCAGACAATCGGAACAGAAAAAGTGAAAAAATCAATATCTAGTGAGGCAAGCAAAAATAAGTTTTTTTTGTGAAAATTGACAATATAAAAATGGCAGTCAAAACTCCAACCTTCATCAATCAACCCCTAAACACCGATGGAGCCTATCAAAAACCAAGACGAGAAGGATAGTTGGGAAAGCGATGCAGAGCAGGACGAGGAACGCTGGCAACTATACGTAAGAGAGCGGTTCGGCCCTAGCTACGCCGAAGTGGACGAGTTAATAATCAGCATAACAACAGAGATCCTGAAAATTGAAAAGGAGAGATTCCAGCCACTTTGGGACAACTTCGCGGAGATAATAACGAGGTACAAGTTCTACCAACTTACGAAAAAGGAAACGATGGGTCAATTAATTGAACTGTATATTTCCCTGTGGGAATAAAATAATAATAATAATAATAAAAAAAAAAAAACCCAAAAACAAAAAAAACAAAAATAATTTTTTTTACTTAAAATCCGAAATCCGCTTTGAACAAAATTCCACCTTGAAGAAAAAAAAAAAATTGACAAAGGAAAGAAATTTTTTTTTTTGCATATTAATTATATATACAAACAGGAAAGAAATTTTTTTGCATATTACTTATATATACAAACGAAAGTAATAAAAGAAATTACTTACAAAAAAAAAAAAAGAGAGAAGTTGGAATTTTTTTTTTGATAAAAATAAATAGGATCCGAAAAACCCTATCAAATAAGAAAGAAAAAAAAATTGATAGGGTGAACAGAAAAGACACAAACGACTTTAATACGACTTTAATGACGAACTAAATACTATTTTGAATCGAATTTATATTGAATCGAACTATATTGAATTGATCAGTACTAACAATGCTAACTGAATTACTCTACTAAAACAAGAATTCTAATAAGATATAATGCAAAAGGTATTTGAGAAAGTAGAAAGGCTTGAAAGAATTTACGACCACGTAAAGCAACTAAATAAATGCTTCAGACTATGCGCTCTTACGACATTAAGAGAAAACGCTAAAGAACTATATGATGAAATCCAAGAATATTTAGTAAAATACGAGGCTTCGATTAAAGAAGAAATATTAACGGTCTTAGCAAAGAAAAGTAGAAATTTGTACTTTGAAATAAATAAGTACATTAAAATTCATTCTGAAAGGCATCCAGATTATTTAAATACGACTCTTTCAGAAAATCAGTCATTAAATATCACAGTAGAATCTCCAAAAGTAAACACAATGGCTACTACAATTGAATTAATGACGGTAATTGCCAATTTTGTACCAGTATACAATGGCAATAGTGACAAGTTAGAACATATTTTATCAGCTCTAACAACATGCAAAGCAGTAACAAATAATGAAAATCTGCCCATTGCAATCCAGGCAATCCTATCCAGATTAACAGGACGAGCAAGAAATGCAATTCTAGGAACACCGCAAACTATCGATGAAATCATTACCGCATTAAAAAATAGTTGCGAGAAAACGATAGGACCAGACTCAATAGTGACAAAATTAAACGCTACAAGACAAAAAGGTGATTTCTCAAGCTTCGCTGAGGAAATTAGCGACCTTACGTCACGTCTCGAAAAAGCTTACATCTCAGATAACATAGGAGCTGAAGGAGCCAAAAAACTAGCCATGAGAGCTGGCATAAAAGCGTTAATAGCAGGAACAAAACACATTGACACGAAAAACACTATCAAACACAGAAACTGTACTTCTCTAGCAAAGGCTATTGAGCTAGGTACAAACAATGAGGCTGAATTACAAATAGCAAACCCAAAAGTAGAAATAAACTACATCCAAAACAGACGAGGCTACGAATCAGGCAATCGAAGATACTTCGGTAGAAATGACTATTCACAACAAAATCAACAGTATTGGAGAAATAATGGACAATATCATGGCAGAGGTAACTACAGTAATAATAACTTCAGAAACAATAATAGGAACCAACCACCAAATAGACAAATTAACACAAATAGAAATCAGAACGTACAGTCCAACCAGCGGAATAACAACAATTGGCGAAACACGAGAGCGCCAATTCATAATACAATAACAGCTGAGGAGCAGAACCATTTTTTAGGCCAATCTCGACCATCAGAAGAATCCCAATACTAACTTTGAACATAGACACAGATAATTTCGTAAAAGTTAAAATAGAAATCACAAAAGAAACATGCAATACACTAATCATAGATACAGGAGCTACGGTATCAGTGCTGAAAGCTAGCAAATTAAAACCAGATTGCAAAATCGATACATCTAGGAGATTGATTTTAGTCAGTTCTAGTGATCATGAATCAGAAACTTTAGGAACAGCAATTACAACCATTAGCTTTGGTGATTACTCGATCAAACATGAATTTCACATTATAGATGACGTACAATCCATTTATACTGACGGATTATTAGGAAAAGATTTTTTAAAACACAGGTGTATCGTTGATTACGTAAATTGGATGATATATTTTTCAACAGATTATGGATTGATTTCACACCCTATAGAAGACAATGTAAATGGAAATTACATTTTACCAAAAAGAAGTGAAGTAGTACGAAAAATTGCAATACCGAACATAGCAGAAGATTCAATCATCTTATCACAGGAAATTCAACCAGGAGTATTTTGCGGAAACACAATAGTTTCGAAAAGAAATCAATACATTAAATTTATTAACACAACAGACAAAGACGTTTCTTTTAACAGAGGATCTTTCAAACCAAACTTTGAACCACTTAGCGATTATGAGCAACTAAAATCAAAATCAAATTCATCAAAAGATAGAATAGAGAAAATTCATAATAAAATTCACATAGAGAATATTCCACAAATAGCAAGAAACGAATTAGAAAATCTTATAACAAAGTTCGCGGATATATTTTGCTTAGAAGATGAACCGGTTTCGACTAACAATTTTAATACCCAAGAAATTTCGTTGAAAGATAACATTCCTTCTTATATACCCAACTACAAGCAAATTCATTCACAGATAGGAGAAATACAAACCCAAGTAGAGAAAATGTTAGACAACAATATCATCGAACATTCTGTTTCGTCATACAACTCACCAATATTATTAGTCCCAAAGAAATCAACAGGAGGAACGAAGAAATGGCGTTTAGTAGTAGATTTCCGACAACTAAACAAGAAAATATTACCAGATAAATTTCCATTACCCCGCATAGATACAATATTAGATCAGTTGGGAAGAGCTAAATATTTCAGCACATTGGATTTGATGTCAGGTTTCCATCAAATCAAGCTTGATGAAAATTCTCGTAGATACACAGCTTTTTCAACACCAACAGGCCACTATCAGTTTACACGAATGCCATTTGGACTCAATATTAGCCCAAACAGCTTTCAGAGAATGATGGCTATAGCTATGGCTGGTTTAACACCAGAGCTAGCATTTGTATATATAGATGATATAATCGTTACTGGATGCAGTGCACGGCATCATATCAGTAACTTAGGTAAAGTTTTTGATAGACTTAGAAAGTATAATCTTAAATTAAATGCTGAAAAATGTTGTTTCTTTAAAACAGAAGTAACGTACTTAGGACATAAAATTACAGATAAAGGAATTTATCCTGATGACGCAAAATTTGATACCATCAGAGATTTCCCAATTCCTACAAATGCAGATGAAGCAAGACGTTTCGTCGCTTTTTGCAATTATTATCGTAAATTTGTACAGAATTTTGCTAAGATAGCTAAACCTATTAATAATTTGATTAAGAAAGATGTTAAATTTGAATGGACCCGTGAATGTCAGGAAGCTTTCGATAAACTAAAACAATGCTTACTTTCTCCAACAATTTTGCAATATCCAGATTTTAATAAACAATTTATAATTACCACAGACGCATCGGATATGGCATGTGGTGCAGTGTTATCGCAAATAACAGACGGAAACGATTTACCAGTCGCATTTGCGAGTAAAAGTTTCACACCAGGAGAAAAAAATAAGCCAATCATCGAAAAGGAGCTTACAGCTATACATTGGGCCATTAATTATTTCAAACCTTATGTATATGGACAGAAATTTGTAGTAAGAACAGATCATAGACCATTAGCATACTTATTTGGTATGAAAAATCCTACATCTAAATTGACTAGGATGAGATTAGATTTAGAAGAATTTGACTTTGAAATAGAATATTTAGCAGGTAAAGCTAATGTTGCAGCAGACGCACTCTCAAGAATAATTCTCAACTCAGATGATCTCAAGGCATCAATACCTAAATCGAAAACGATTTTAATGGTTAATACGAGAGCAATGTCAAAAAGAAAGGACTTACAAACAGAAAAAGACAAGGATAAACCAATCGCAGAAACAGGGAATGATCAACCCGCGATGTGGAAAACGGATAGACCTTCTGAGGTGAAGAAAGTTATGAAAATAGGTACGCAGAAGTACAAGAATAATATTGAATTCATTATATTCAACCATTCATATGGTAAATTGCTAGGAAAAGTTCCCATGAGAAAAGATGTAAATGGAAGTCAAGCACTAGAGTTTGCTCTTCTAGAAATCTGTAAAATCGCGAAGCAATATGGAAGAAACAAGCTAGCATGGTCAGAACAAGACCCAATATTTAAAGAATATTCCCAACAAACTATAAAGGAAATCGCCAATAGAGCCATTACCAAGTTTGAAATAATAATGTTCACTCCACCTAGATGGATAACAGCAGAGAAAGATAGGCTGAGAATAATTACAGATTATCATATGACCCCTTCGGGAGGACATATAGGCCAGTACAGACTATATCAGAAAATAAGGGAAAAATATAAATGGAAAAATATGAAAGAAGATATCAAGAAATACGTACGAAACTGTAAAGCATGCATAGTTAATAAGACAGTTAGACATACTAAGGAAGAAACGGTTGTAACCACCACACCGACCAAACCATTTAGCATTATATCAATAGATACGGTAGGACCACTAACAAAGACTAACAAAAACAATCGATACGCAATAACCATTCAATGTGACTTAACAAAATACGTTGTAGTAATTCCCATTCACAACAAAGAGCAAACACTATAGCAAGAGCACTAGTAGAACATTTTATACTTACTTTTGGAACATTTATGGAATTAAAATCAGATCAAGGTTTAGAATATAACAACGAAATATTGAGCAAAATTTCAGAAATTTTAAAAATAAAACAGACATTTAGCACAGCTTACCATCCACAGACAATAGGATCATTAGAACGAAATCATAGATGTTTGAACGAATACTTAAGAAGTTATACGAATGAACACCATGACGACTGGGACGATTGGACGAAATTTTACGAATTTGTTTACAACACGACAGAACATACAGATACAAATTACACACCATACGAACTGGTATTTGGAAGAAAAGCGAGTTTACCCCAAGATATATTCAAGACGAAGATTGAACCAATTTATAATATTGATCAATACTATTACGAAATGAAATATAAACTTCAAAAATCAAATGAAATAGCCAGAGAAAATTTATTAAAATCAAAAGAGAAAAGGCAACAAAATTTAAATCAAGATACAGCTCCACTGAACATAAAAACAGGAGATCAAGTATACTTAGTAAATGAAAATAGGAGAAAATTAGATCCAGTTTACATTGGACCTTTCACAATAATTGAGGATCATGGACCTAATTGCATAATACAAAACAATATTACTAAGAAAACTTCCACGGTACACAAAAACAGATTAATTAAATACACAGGAGAATAACTTCAATCATTTGCATTCATTACGTTATTCTTCTAAAGGGGGGAGGTGTAGCATATCTGCTAAACATCTTATCATAATTTAAATGTTATACAGTATAAAGTTAGAAGGTTCATCGCGTGACAGAATTCAACACATTTTGCTACCCAAGAAAAAAAGCCACATAATCCAAATCAAAAGGAGCTCAGTTTCAAAACACAGTGACCCACTTTATTAAATGCAGCAACTGGCAAAAACCGATGACCAACGCATAAACGTAAATTCACACACTTAGGGTTAGCAATGAGAATCAATTTCTTAACCACCCGGTAAAGATAGCTTAATAAGCGTTTTTGCATGAACAGCAAAAAACGGCACTGGAAGCACAATTAATAACAAATAACACCATCGTTATTTGTCCCCGATTTCGTTGTAGCCTGAAGATAAACAATTGCGACACAAATCAAAACATTGGCTATTTATGATGAACTACTTATTAATGTTTTCATAACAATTATAGATAAATAAGCAAACAAAAAGCTTGAAAAATGGATATAAATAAAGCCAGTTTCAACCTGAACGGGAGAGTCCGAGATGAACCGCCAAAGTGCGTGTTAACCGTCAGGTTGGAAATTATAACCAACCAAAACTATATTGTGTTCTTATTTCAAGAGCTTCGAGAGTCCCCCTACCCAAGGTAAGGCCTCGATGTCTCCATCAATCCAGTAAGAGAAATCTCTTCCAGATTTCTATGATCGCCTGGACGATCAAGTCCGCTCAAATGAAGAACTTTGTCGTCCGAACGAAAAGTCGTTGATACCGTGTGATGATTAACCTAAGCGCAAATCGATAAATGTGACGCGGGTACGAACGGAAACGCGAAGTTAGCAATTGTACGCGCGAGCACATTACATGGCGACCGTGACCATAAGCTGCAATCGTCGGTAAGAAAAAAAAAAAAAATGGCATCGCGTGATCGTGGTAAAAAGTAAACACAGCATGTGCGTAAAGTGAACAATAGAAAAAGTGATATGGAACATAAAAACAGTGCGCAAGCTACGAGGTGCTGTAGTAAAACGTTAATGAAAAGTGCACCGCAGTGAAGTTCTAACTGAAACAGTGAGGTGCGAAAAAGTGTAACCATTTCTTGCAATAAATAATCAAGTGCAAAATGGGTGGTTCCGTGCGTAAACCAGAAGCGAAAGTAAATGGAGATCATGATATAACGATCATCCAAAATCAAGAAACACATACGGAACAACACCTAACGCAGGAATTTAAATTGAATGTATTGTGCATAATGGTGACCTTTTTGGTAGTGTTAAAAATTGTTGAAGCACTGTACAAGTTACTATTGAAACAAGCGAGGAAACACGCGACGGTGTCATTCCTTCCACAGTGAAAAAAAGTGATTAGCTCGCAATTAATAAAATAAAAAAAAAAAAAAGAAAAAAGGGTGAACTCATAGCAGACAATCGGAACAGAAAAAGTGAAAAAATCAATATCTAGTGAGGCAAGCAAAAATAAGTTTTTTTTGTGAAAATTGACAATATAAAAATGGCAGTCAAAACTCCAACCTTCATCAATCAACCCCTAAACACCGATGGAGCCTATCAAAAACCAAGACGAGAAGGATAGTTGGGAAAGCGATGCAGAGCAGGACGAGGAACGCTGGCAACTATACGTAAGAGAGCGGTTCGGCCCTAGCTACGCCGAAGTGGACGAGTTAATAATCAGCATAACAACAGAGATCCTGAAAATTGAAAAGGAGAGATTCCAGCCACTTTGGGACAACTTCGCGGAGATAATAACGAGGTACAAGTTCTACCAACTTACGAAAAAGGAAACGATGGGTCAATTAATTGAACTGTATATTTCCCTGTGGGAATAAAATAATAATAATAATAATAAAAAAAAAAAACCCAAAAACAAAAAAAACAAAAATAATTTTTTTTACTTAAAATCCGAAATCCGCTTTGAACAAAATTCCACCTTGAAGAAAAAAAAAAATTGACAAAGGAAAGAAATTTTTTTTTTTGCATATTAATTATATATACAAACAGGAAAGAAATTTTTTTGCATATTACTTATATATACAAACGAAAGTAATAAAAGAAATTACTTACAAAAAAAAAAAAAAGAGAGAAGTTGGAATTTTTTTTTTGATAAAAATAAATAGGATCCGAAAAACCCTATCAAATAAGAAAGAAAAAAAAATTGATAGGGTGAACAGAAAAGACACAAACGACTTTAATACGACTTTAATGACGAACTAAATACTATTTTGAATCGAATTTATATTGAATCGAACTATATTGAATTGATCAGTACTAACAATGCTAACTGAATTACTCTACTAAAACAAGAATTCTAATAAGATATAATGCAAAAGGTATTTGAGAAAGTAGAAAGGCTTGAAAGAATTTACGACCACGTAAAGCAACTAAATAAATGCTTCAGACTATGCGCTCTTACGACATTAAGAGAAAACGCTAAAGAACTATATGATGAAATCCAAGAATATTTAGTAAAATACGAGGCTTCGATTAAAGAAGAAATATTAACGGTCTTAGCAAAGAAAAGTAGAAATTTGTACTTTGAAATAAATAAGTACATTAAAATTCATTCTGAAAGGCATCCAGATTATTTAAATACGACTCTTTCAGAAAATCAGTCATTAAATATCACAGTAGAATCTCCAAAAGTAAACACAATGGCTACTACAATTGAATTAATGACGGTAATTGCCAATTTTGTACCAGTATACAATGGCAATAGTGACAAGTTAGAACATATTTTATCAGCTCTAACAACATGCAAAGCAGTAACAAATAATGAAAATCTGCCCATTGCAATCCAGGCAATCCTATCCAGATTAACAGGACGAGCAAGAAATGCAATTCTAGGAACACCGCAAACTATCGATGAAATCATTACCGCATTAAAAAATAGTTGCGAGAAAACGATAGGACCAGACTCAATAGTGACAAAATTAAACGCTACAAGACAAAAAGGTGATTTCTCAAGCTTCGCTGAGGAAATTAGCGACCTTACGTCACGTCTCGAAAAAGCTTACATCTCAGATAACATAGGAGCTGAAGGAGCCAAAAAACTAGCCATGAGAGCTGGCATAAAAGCGTTAATAGCAGGAACAAAACACATTGACACGAAAAACACTATCAAACACAGAAACTGTACTTCTCTAGCAAAGGCTATTGAGCTAGGTACAAACAATGAGGCTGAATTACAAATAGCAAACCCAAAAGTAGAAATAAACTACATCCAAAACAGACGAGGCTACGAATCAGGCAATCGAAGATACTTCGGTAGAAATGACTATTCACAACAAAATCAACAGTATTGGAGAAATAATGGACAATATCATGGCAGAGGTAACTACAGTAATAATAACTTCAGAAACAATAATAGGAACCAACCACCAAATAGACAAATTAACACAAATAGAAATCAGAACGTACAGTCCAACCAGCGGAATAACAACAATTGGCGAAACACGAGAGCGCCAATTCATAATACAATAACAGCTGAGGAGCAGAACCATTTTTTAGGCCAATCTCGACCATCAGAAGAATCCCAATACTAACTTTGAACATAGACACAGATAATTTCGTAAAAGTTAAAATAGAAATCACAAAAGAAACATGCAATACACTAATCATAGATACAGGAGCTACGGTATCAGTGCTGAAAGCTAGCAAATTAAAACCAGATTGCAAAATCGATACATCTAGGAGATTGATTTTAGTCAGTTCTAGTGATCATGAATCAGAAACTTTAGGAACAGCAATTACAACCATTAGCTTTGGTGATTACTCGATCAAACATGAATTTCACATTATAGATGACGTACAATCCATTTATACTGACGGATTATTAGGAAAAGATTTTTTAAAACACAGGTGTATCGTTGATTACGTAAATTGGATGATATATTTTTCAACAGATTATGGATTGATTTCACACCCTATAGAAGACAATGTAAATGGAAATTACATTTTACCAAAAAGAAGTGAAGTAGTACGAAAAATTGCAATACCGAACATAGCAGAAGATTCAATCATCTTATCACAGGAAATTCAACCAGGAGTATTTTGCGGAAACACAATAGTTTCGAAAAGAAATCAATACATTAAATTTATTAACACAACAGACAAAGACGTTTCTTTTAACAGAGGATCTTTCAAACCAAACTTTGAACCACTTAGCGATTATGAGCAACTAAAATCAAAATCAAATTCATCAAAAGATAGAATAGAGAAAATTCATAATAAAATTCACATAGAGAATATTCCACAAATAGCAAGAAACGAATTAGAAAATCTTATAACAAAGTTCGCGGATATATTTTGCTTAGAAGATGAACCGGTTTCGACTAACAATTTTAATACCCAAGAAATTTCGTTGAAAGATAACATTCCTTCTTATATACCCAACTACAAGCAAATTCATTCACAGATAGGAGAAATACAAACCCAAGTAGAGAAAATGTTAGACAACAATATCATCGAACATTCTGTTTCGTCATACAACTCACCAATATTATTAGTCCCAAAGAAATCAACAGGAGGAACGAAGAAATGGCGTTTAGTAGTAGATTTCCGACAACTAAACAAGAAAATATTACCAGATAAATTTCCATTACCCCGCATAGATACAATATTAGATCAGTTGGGAAGAGCTAAATATTTCAGCACATTGGATTTGATGTCAGGTTTCCATCAAATCAAGCTTGATGAAAATTCTCGTAGATACACAGCTTTTTCAACACCAACAGGCCACTATCAGTTTACACGAATGCCATTTGGACTCAATATTAGCCCAAACAGCTTTCAGAGAATGATGGCTATAGCTATGGCTGGTTTAACACCAGAGCTAGCATTTGTATATATAGATGATATAATCGTTACTGGATGCAGTGCACGGCAGCACATCAGTAACTTAGGTAAAGTTTTTGATAGACTTAGAAAGTATAATCTTAAATTAAATGCTGAAAAATGTTGTTTCTTTAAAACAGAAGTAACGTACTTAGGACATAAAATTACAGATAAAGGAATTTATCCTGATGACGCAAAATTTGATACCATCAGAGATTTCCCAATTCCTACAAATGCAGATGAAGCAAGACGTTTCGTCGCTTTTTGCAATTATTATCGTAAATTTGTACAGAATTTTGCTAAGATAGCTAAACCTATTAATAATTTGATTAAGAAAGATGTTAAATTTGAATGGACCCGTGAATGTCAGGAAGCTTTCGATAAACTAAAACAATGCTTACTTTCTCCAACAATTTTGCAATATCCAGATTTTAATAAACAATTTATAATTACCACAGACGCATCGGATATGGCATGTGGTGCAGTGTTATCGCAAATAACAGACGGAAACGATTTACCAGTCGCATTTGCGAGTAAAAGTTTCACACCAGGAGAAAAAAATAAGCCAATCATCGAAAAGGAGCTTACAGCTATACATTGGGCCATTAATTATTTCAAACCTTATGTATATGGACAGAAATTTGTAGTAAGAACAGATCATAGACCATTAGCATACTTATTTGGTATGAAAAATCCTACATCTAAATTGACTAGGATGAGATTAGATTTAGAAGAATTTGACTTTGAAATAGAATATTTAGCAGGTAAAGCTAATGTTGCAGCAGACGCACTCTCAAGAATAATTCTCAACTCAGATGATCTCAAGGCATCAATACCTAAATCGAAAACGATTTTAATGGTTAATACGAGAGCAATGTCAAAAAGAAAGGACTTACAAACAGAAAAAGACAAGGATAAACCAATCGCAGAAACAGGGAATGATCAACCCGCGATGTGGAAAACGGATAGACCTTCTGAGGTGAAGAAAGTTATGAAAATAGGTACGCAGAAGTACAAGAATAATATTGAATTCATTATATTCAACCATTCATATGGTAAATTGCTAGGAAAAGTTCCCATGAGAAAAGATGTAAATGGAAGTCAAGCACTAGAGTTTGCTCTTCTAGAAATCTGTAAAATCGCGAAGCAATATGGAAGAAACAAGCTAGCATGGTCAGAACAAGACCCAATATTTAAAGAATATTCCCAACAAACTATAAAGGAAATCGCCAATAGAGCCATTACCAAGTTTGAAATAATAATGTTCACTCCACCTAGATGGATAACAGCAGAGAAAGATAGGCTGAGAATAATTACAGATTATCATATGACCCCTTCGGGAGGACATATAGGCCAGTACAGACTATATCAGAAAATAAGGGAAAAATATAAATGGAAAAATATGAAAGAAGATATCAAGAAATACGTACGAAACTGTAAAGCATGCATAGTTAATAAGACAGTTAGACATACTAAGGAAGAAACGGTTGTAACCACCACACCGACCAAACCATTTAGCATTATATCAATAGATACGGTAGGACCACTAACAAAGACTAACAAAAACAATCGATACGCAATAACCATTCAATGTGACTTAACAAAATACGTTGTAGTAATTCCCATTCACAACAAAGAAGCAAACACTATAGCAAGAGCACTAGTAGAACATTTTATACTTACTTTTGGAACATTTATGGAATTAAAATCAGATCAAGGTTTAGAATATAACAACGAAATATTGAGCAAAATTTCAGAAATTTTAAAAATAAAACAGACATTTAGCACAGCTTACCATCCACAGACAATAGGATCATTAGAACGAAATCATAGATGTTTGAACGAATACTTAAGAAGTTATACGAATGAACACCATGACGACTGGGACGATTGGACGAAATTTTACGAATTTGTTTACAACACGACAGAACATACAGATACAAATTACACACCATACGAACTGGTATTTGGAAGAAAAGCGAGTTTACCCCAAGATATATTCAAGACGAAGATTGAACCAATTTATAATATTGATCAATACTATTACGAAATGAAATATAAACTTCAAAAATCAAATGAAATAGCCAGAGAAAATTTATTAAAATCAAAAGAGAAAAGGCAACAAAATTTAAATCAAGATACAGCTCCACTGAACATAAAAACAGGAGATCAAGTATACTTAGTAAATGAAAATAGGAGAAAATTAGATCCAGTTTACATTGGACCTTTCACAATAATTGAGGATCATGGACCTAATTGCATAATACAAAACAATATTACTAAGAAAACTTCCACGGTACACAAAAACAGATTAATTAAATACACAGGAGAATAACTTCAATCATTTGCATTCATTACGTTATTCTTCTAAAGGGGGGAGGTGTAGCATATCTGCTAAACATCTTATCATAATTTAAATGTTATACAGTATAAAGTTAGAAGGTTCATCGCGTGACAGAATTCAACACATTTTGCTACCCAAGAAAAAAAGCCACATAATCCAAATCAAAAGGAGCTCAGTTTCAAAACACAGTGACCCACTTTATTAAATGCAGCAACTGGCAAAAACCGATGACCAACGCATAAACGTAAATTCACACACTTAGGGTTAGCAATGAGAATCAATTTCTTAACCACCCGGTAAAGATAGCTTAATAAGCGTTTTTGCATGAACAGCAAAAAACGGCACTGGAAGCACAATTAATAACAAATAACACCATCGTTATTTGTCCCCGATTTCGTTGTAGCCTGAAGATAAACAATTGCGACACAAATCAAAACATTGGCTATTTATGATGAACTACTTATTAATGTTTTCATAACAATTATAGATAAATAAGCAAACAAAAAGCTTGAAAAATGGATATAAATAAAGCCAGTTTCAACCTGAACGGGAGAGTCCGAGATGAACCGCCAAAGTGCGTGTTAACCGTCAGGTTGGAAATTATAACCAACCAAAACTATATTGTGTTCTTATTTCAAGAGCTTCGAGAGTCCCCCTACCCAAGGTAAGGCCTCGATGTCTCCATCAATCCAGTAAGAGAAATCTCTTCCAGATTTCTATGATCGCCTGGACGATCAAGTCCGCTCAAATGAAGAACTTTGTCGTCCGAACGAAAAGTCGTTGATACCGTGTGATGATTAACCTAAGCGCAAATCGATAAATGTGACGCGGGTACGAACGGAAACGCGAAGTTAGCAATTGTACGCGCGAGCACATTACAAGGTGTTACTGGTTGTTGTAGCCAGGTAATGAACACAGGATGCTATGTAGGTGCGACTAGGGGAAACCGAATACCTCTGACAAGAATTGAGTCATACCACAAACCATTGCTTGGCCAAGAAATGCTTACCGGCTAAACACCGACTCGCGTATCAGTGATGCGTTCGGGTACATAGGTAAAGAATATGAATGTAAAAGGATACGTCGATTAGGTGTCGCACGATGGGACTACAGGCAGTGAACGATCAATTTAAAAGCTGTTCAGAAGCCCTAAAGTTTTCATAACAATTGTTCATAAGTAGGTTAACACTGTCCTTTACATCTTTATCCAAATCGTATGTTTGAAAGAATTTAAAAATTAAATTTGTGACGCTGAAGCAATCTCCGACATATTAAATCAAAATAACATGGTTAATTAACTGTTTAAAAATCTGCAAAAATCTTTAAAAGATACGAAATGTTATTCTTTACAACTTTGTAGAATATCATTTTCGTCTAGCTCTTCAACTTTTTTAGTTATTCGATAAAAACCAAAGCCAGTACGTTACGGGCGGCCACGAGGAAATAGCTAAAGCAAGGCATAGAATTGTAGCGAAAAATACCTCGGTTTTGTCATTGAATTTTAGTATTATTTTATCTAAATACCACACGGGAAAATCTTGCAACTATTAGTCCAAAGTGTGGCCAACATATTGTAATCGGTGGTTTGTAAATAAATAATAATTTTAATACAAATAAATGAAGAAAACTGAACGCGCTTTTGCACGCTACGCTACGACCATCGCGACCAAAACACCGTCCGCTGCGGATGCGTTGCTTTCCACATGGACTCATTCACCGGCATTAAACATTCACCCGTAAGGATCGTGCAAGCGCCCGTACGCTGCAGACGCGTTGCTTTCCACATGGACGCCGTGAGGATTCCACGTAAGGATTCCACATGGACTCGAAAGCCGACTGGATCGTGCATGCGCCCGTACACATCGACCCGGGTCACGCCCCTAGGATCGTGCAGGCGCTCGTACGCTGTGTACACACATGGTGTCTTTGAATGTGTTAGTGTGTATCGACGCGCGATCCCAACACGCATTCTCGCTTTAGCAGGATGATCGTTAGTTAGGTAGAGGGAGAAAGGGCTAATTGGGTTCGACAGCGTACCGTGTATATGCGTATGTGCACGTTTTTTATCTCACTTCGCCTGTAGGCCAGAACATAGCGGCAATAGTATTTATTAGCAGGCGTGGTTGAATTGCACATTGGGTTGGCTAATGTGTCTCGGCTAATGTGTCTTGGCTAATGTGTCTTGGCTAAGGTGTCTTGGCTAAGGTGTCTTGGCTAAGGTGTCTTGGCTAAGGTGTCTTGGCTAAGGTGTCTTGGCTAATGTGTCTCGGCTAATGTGTCTTGGCTAATGTGTCTTGGCTAATGTGTCTCGGCTAATGTGTCTCGGCTAATGTGTCTTGGCTTATGTGTCTTGGCTAAGGTGTCTTGGCTAAGGTGTCTTGGCTAAGGTGTCTTGGCTAATGTGTCTCAGCTAATGTGTCTTGGCTAATGTGTCTTGGATAAGGTGTCTTGGCTAATGTGTCTTGGCTAAGGTGTCTTGGCTAAGGTGTCTTGGCTAATGTGTCTTGGCTAATGTGTCTCGGCTAATGTGTCTTGGCTAAGGTGTCTTGGCTAAGGTGTCTTGGCTTAGGTGTGTTGGCTAAGGTGTCTTGGCTAATGTGTCTCGGCTAATGTGTTTTGGCTAATGTGTCTTGGCTAAGGTGTCTTGGCTACTGTGTCTCGGCTAATGTGTCTTGGCTAATGTGTCTTGGCTAAAGTGTCTCGGCTAAAGTGTCTTGGCTACTGTGTCTTGGCTAAGGTGTCTTGACTTATGTGTCTCGGCTAATGTGTCTTGGTTAATGTGTCTTGGCTAATGTGTCTTGGCTAATGTGTCTTGGCTAAGGTGTCTTGGCTAAGGTGTCTTGGCTAAGGTGTCTTGGCTAAGGTGTCTTGGCTAATGTGTCTCGGCAAATGTGTCTTGGCTAATGTGTCTTGGCTAATGTGTCTTGGCTAAGGTGTCTTGGCTAATGTGTCTCGGCTTATGTGTCTTGGCTAAGGTGTCTTGGCTAATGTGTCTTGGCTAAGGTGTCTTGGCTAAGGTGTCTTGGCTAAGGTGTCTTGGCTAAGGTGCCTTGGCTAATGTGTCTCGGCTAATGTGTCTTGGCTAAGGTGTCTTGGCTAAGGTGTCTTGGCTAAGGTGTCTTGGCTAATGTGTCTCGGCTAATGTGTCTTGGCTAATGTGTCTTGGCTAAGGTGTCTTGGCTAAAGTGTCTTGGCAAATGTGTCTCGGCTAAGGTGTCTTGGCTAATGTGTCTTGGCTAAGGTGTCTTGGCTAAGGTGTCTTGGCTAAGGTGTCTTGGCTAATGTGTCTTGGCTAAGGTGTCTTGGATAAGGTGTCTTGGCTAAGGTGTCTTGGCTAATGTGTCTCGGCTAATGTGTCTTGGCTAATGTGTCTTGGCTAAGGTGTCTTGGCTAATGTGTCTCGGAAAATGTGTCTTGGCTAAGGTGTCTTAGCTAATGTGTCTTGGCTAAGGTGTCTTGGCTAATGTGTCTCGGCTTATGTGTCTTGGCTAAGGTGTCTTGGCTAATGTGTCTTGGCTAAGGTGTCTTGGCTAAGGTGTCTTGGCTAAGGTGTCTTGGCTAAGGTGTCTTGGCTAATGTGTCTCGGCTAATGTGTCTTGGCTAAGGTGTCTTGGCTAAAGTGTCTTGGCAAATGTGTCTCGGCTAAGGTGTCTTGGCTAATGTGTCTTGGCTAAGGTGTCTTGGCTAAGGTGTCTTGGCTAAGGTGTCTTGGCTAATGTGTCTTGGCTAAGGTGTCTTGGCTAATGTGTCTTGGCTAAGGTGTCTTGGCTAAGGTGTCTTGGCTAATGTGTCTTGGCTAAGGTGTCTTGGCTAATGTGTCTCGGCTTATGTGTCTTGGCTAATGTGTCTCGGCTAATGTGTCTTGGCTAAGGTGTCTTGGCTAAGGTGTCTTGGCTAAGGTGTCTCGGCTAATGTGTCTCGGCTAATGTGTCTTGGCTAATGTGTCTTGGCTAAGGTGTCTTGGCTAAGGTGTCTTGCCAAATGTGTCTCGGCTAAGGTGTCTTGGCTAATGTGTCTTGGCTAAGGTGTCTTGGCTAAGGTGTCTTGGCTAAGGTGTCTTGGCTAATGTGTCTTGGCTAAGGTGTCTTGGCTAAGGTGTCTTGGCTAATGTGTCTTGGCTAAGGTGTCTTGGATAAGGTGTCTTGGCTAAGGTGTCTTGGCTAATGTGTCTCGGCTAATGTGTCTTGGCTAAGGTGTCTTGGCTAAGGTGTCTTGGCTAATGTGTCTCGGCAAATGTGTCTTGGCTAATGTGTCTTGGCTAATGTGTCTTGGCTAAGGTGTCTTGGCTAAGGTGTCTTGGCTAAGGTGTCTTGGCTAATGTGTCTTGGCTAAGGTGTCTTGGCTAAGGTGTCTTGGCTAAGGTGTCTTGGCTAATGTGTCTCGGCTAATGTGTCTTGGCTAATGTGTCTTGGCTAAGGTGTCTTGGCTAATGTGTCTCGGCAAATGTGTCTTGGCTAATGTGTCTTGGCTAATGTGTCTTGGCTAAGGTGTCTTGGCTAATGTGTCTCGGCTTATGTGTCTTGGCTAAGGTGTCTTGGCTAATGTGTCTTGGCTAAGGTGTCTTGGCTAAGGTGTCTTGGCTAAGGTGTCTTGGCTAAGGTGTCTTGGCTAATGTGTCTCGGCTAATGTGTCTTGGCTAAGGTGTCTTGGCTAAAGTGTCTTGGCAAATGTGTCTCGGCCAAGGTGTCTTGGCTAATGTGTCTTGGCTAAGGTGTCTTGGCTAAGGTGTCTTGGCTAAGGTGTCTTGGCTAATGTGTCTTGGCTAAGGTGTCTTGGCTAATGTGTCTTGGCTAAGGTGTCTTGGCTAATGTGTCTTGGCTAATGTGTCTTGGCTAAGGTGTCTTGGCTAATGTGTCTCGGCTTATGTGTCTTGGCTAATGTGTCTCGGCTAATGTGTCTTGGCTAAGGTGTCTTGGCTAAGGTGTCTTGGCTAAGGTGTCTTGGCTAATGTGTCTCGGCTAATGTGTCTTGGCTAATGTGTCTTGGCTAAGGTGTCTTGGCTAAGGTGTCTTGGCAAATGTGTCTCGGCTAAGGTGTCTTGGCTAATGTGTCTTGGCTAAGGTGTCTTGGCTAAGGTGTCTTGGCTAAGGTGTCTTGGCTAATGTGTCTTGGCTAAGGTGTCTTGGCTAAGGTGTCTTGGCTAAGGTGTCTTGGCTAATGTGTCTTGACTAAGGTGTCTTGGATAAGGTGTCTTGGCTAAGGTGTCTTGGCTAATGTGTCTCGGCTAATGTGTCTTGGCTAAGGTGTCTTGGCTAAGGTGTCTTGGCTAATGTGTCTCGGCTGATGTGTCTTGGCTAATGTGTCTTGGCTAATGTGTCTTGGCTAAGGTGTCTTGGCTAATGTGTCTCGGCTTATGTGTCTTGGCTAATGTGTCTCGGCTAAGGTGTCTTGGCTAAGGTGTCTTGGCTAAGGTGTCTTGGCTAAGGTGTCTTGGCTAATGTGTCTCGGCTAATGTGTCTTGGCTAATGTGTCTTGGCTAAGGTGTCTTGGCTAAAGTGTCTTGGCAAATGTATCTCGGCTAAGGTGTCTTGGCTAATGTGTCTTGGCTAAGGTGTCTTGGCTAAGGTGTCTTGGCTAAGGTGTCTTGGCTAATGTGTCTTGGCTAAGGTGTCTTGGATAAGGTGTCTTGGCTAAGGTGTCTTGGCTAATGTGTCTCGGCTAATGTGTCTTGGCTAATGTGTCTCGGCTAATGTGTCTTGGCTAATGTGTCTCGGCAAATGTGTCTTGGCTAATGTGTCTTGGCTAAGGTGTCTTGGCTAAGGTGTCTTGGCTAATGTGTCTCGGCTTATGTGTCTTGGCTAAGGTGTCTTGGCTAATGTGTCTTGGCTAAGGTGTCTTGGCTAAGGTGTCTTGGCTAAGGTGTCTTGGCTAAGGTGTCTTGGCTAATGTGTCTCGGCTAATGTGTCTTGGCTAAGGTGTCTTGGCTAAGGTGTCTTGGCTAATGTGTCTTGGCTAATGTGTCTCGGCTAATGTGTCTTGGCTAATGTGTCTTGGCTAAGGTGTCTTGGCTAAAGTGTCTTGGCAAATGTGTCTCGGCTAAGGTGTCTTGGCTAATGTGTCTTAGCTAAGGTGTCTTGGCTAAGGTGTCTTGGCTAAGGTGTCTTGGCTAATGTGTCTTGGCTAATGTGTCTTGGCTAATGTGTCTTGGCTAAGGTGTCTTGGCTAATGTGTCTCGGCTAATGTGTCTTGGCTAATGTGTCTTGGCTAAGGTGTCTTGGCTTATGTGTCTTGGCTAAGGTGTCTTGGCTAAGGTGTCTTGGCTAAGGTGTCTTGGCTAATGTGTCTCGGCTAATGTGTCTTGGCTTATGTGTCTTGGCTAAGGTGTCTTGGCTAATGTGTCTCGGCTAATGTGTCTTGGCTAATGTGTCTTGGCTAAGGTGTCTTGGCTAATGTGTCTTGGCTAAGGTGTCTTGGCTAAGGTGTCTTGGCTAAGGTGTCTTGGCTAATGTGTCTCGGCTAATGTGTCTCGGCTAAGGTGTCTTGGCTAATGTGTCTTGGCTAAGGTGTCTCGGCTAATGTGTCTTGGCTAATGTGTCTTGGCTAAAGTGTCTTGGCTAAGGTGTCTTGGCTAATGTGTCTCGGCTAATGTGTCTTGGCTTATGTGTCTTGGCTAAGGTGTCTTGGCTAATGTGTCTCGGCTAATGTGTCTTGGCTAATGTGTCTCGGCTAAGGTGTCTTGGCTAATGTGTCTTGGCTAAGGTGTCTTGGCTAAGGTGTCTTGGCTAAGGTGTCTTGGCTAATGTGTCTCGGCTAATGTGTCTCGGCTAAGGTGTCTTGGCTAATGTGTCTTGGCTAAGGTGTCTCGGCTAATGTGTCTTGGCTAATGTGTCTTGGCTAAAGTGTCTTGGCTAAGGTGTCTTGGCTAATGTGTCTCGGCTAATGTGTCTTGGCTAAGGTGTCTTGGCTAATGTGTCTCGGCTAATGTGTCTTGGCTAAGGTGTCTTGGCTAAGGTGTCTTGGCTAATGTGTCTTGGCTAAGGTGTCTTGGCTAAAGTGTCTTGGCAAATGTGTCTCGGCTAAGGTGTCTTGGCTAATGTGTCTTGGCTAAGGTGTCTTGGCTAAGGTGTCTTGGCTAAGGTGTCTTGGCTAAGGTGTCTTGGCTAAGGTGTCTTGGCTAATGTGTCTCGGCTAAAGTGTCTTGGCTAATGTGTCTTGGCTAAGGTGTCTTGGCTAATGTGTCTCGGCTAAAGTGTCTTGGCTAATGTGTCTTGGCTAAGGTGTCTTGGCTAATGTGTCTTGGCTAATGTGTCTTGGCTAAGGTGTCTTGGCTAAGGTGTCTTGGCTAATGTGTCTTGGCTAAGGTGTCTTGGCTAAAGTGTCTTGGCTAATGTGTCTCGGCTAAGGTGTCTTGGCTAATGTGTCTTGGCTAAGGTGTCTCGGTTAATGTGTCTTGGCTAATGTGTCTTGGCTAAAGTGTCTTGGCTAAGGTGTCTTGGCTAATGTGTCTCGGCTAATGTGTCTTGGCTTATGTGTCTTGGCTAAGGTGTCTTGGCTAAGGTGTCTTGGCTAATGTGTCTTGGCTAATGTGTCTCGGCTAATGTGTCTTGGCTAAGGTGTCTTGGCTAAGGTGTCTTGGCTAAGGTGTCTTGGCTAAGGTGTCTTGGCTAAGGTGTCTTGGCTTATGTGTCTCGGCTGATGTGTCTTGGCTAAGGTGTCTTGGCTAAGGTGTCTTGGCTAAGGTGTCTTGGCTAATGTGTCTCGGCTAATGTGTCGTGGCAAATGTGTCTTGGCTAAGGTGTCTTGGCTAATGTGTCTCGGCTAATGTGTCTTGGCTAATGTGTCTTGGCTAAAGTGTCTCGGCTAAAGTGTCTTGGCTTATGTGTCTTGGCTAAGGTGTCTTGACTAATGTGTCTCGGCTAATGTGTCTTGGCTAATGTGTCTTGGCTAATGTGTCTTGGCTAAGGTGTCTCGGCTAATGTGTCTTGGCTAATGTGTCTCGGCTAATGTGTCTTGACTAATGTGTCTTGGCTAAGGTGTCTCGGCTAATGTGTCTTGGCTAATGTGTCTTGGCTAAGGTGTCTTGACTAATGTGTCTCGGCTAATGTGTCTTGGCTAATGTGTCTTGGCTAAGGTGTCTTGGCTAAGGTGTCTTGGCTAAGGTGTCTTGGCTAAGGTGTCGTAGCTAATGTGTCTCGGCTAATGTGTCTTGGCTAATGTGTCTTGGCTAAGGTGTCTTGGCTAATGTGTCTTGGATAAGGTGTCTCGGCTAATGTGTCTTGGCAAATGT
Source organism: Anopheles funestus (assembly GCF_943734845.2). NCBI lineage: Eukaryota > Metazoa > Arthropoda > Insecta > Diptera > Culicidae > Anopheles > Anopheles funestus. The sequence goes on along the minus strand of NW_026045231.1, from coordinate 571,701 downwards.
GTCTCGGCTAAGGTGTCTTGGCTAATGTGTCTTGGCTAAGGTGTCTTGGCTAAGGTGTCTTGGCTAAGGTGTCTTGGCTAATGTGTCTCGACTAATGTGTCTTGGATAATGTGTCTTGGCTAAGGTGTCTTGGCTAAGGTGTCTTGGCTAAGGTGTCTTGGCTAAGGTGTCTTGGCTAAGGTGTCTTGGCTAAGGTGTCTTGGCTAATGTGTCTTGGCTAAGGTGTCTTGGATAAGGTGTCTTGGCTAAGGTGTCTTGGCTAATGTGTCTTGGCAAATGTGTCTCGGCTAAGGTGTCTCGGCTAAGGTGTCTCGGCTAATGTGTCTTGGCTAAGGTGTCTTGGCTAAGGTGTCTTGGCTAATGTGTCTTGGCTAAGGTGTCTTGGCTAAGGTGTCTTGGCTAAGGTGTCTTGGCTAATGTGTCTCGGCTAATGTGTCTTGGCTAATGTGTCTTGGCTTATGTGTCTTGGCTAAGGTGTCTTGGCTAAGGTGTCTTGGCTAAGGTGTCTTGGCAAATGTGTCTCGGCTAAGGTGTCTTGGCTAATGTGTCTTGGCTAAGGTGTCTCGGCTAATGTGTCTTGGCTAATGTGTCTTGGCTAATGTGTCTTGGCTAATGTGTCTTGGCTAATGTGTCTCGGCTAATGTGTCTTGGCTTATGTGTCTTGGCTAAGGTGTCTTGGCTAAGGTGTCTTAGCTAAGGTGTCTTGGCTAATGTGTCTCGGCTAATGTGTCTTGGCTAAGGTGTCTTGGCTAAGGTGTCTTGGCTAAGGTGTCTTGGCTAATGTGTCTCGGCTGATGTGTCTTGGCTAAGGTGTCTTGGCTAAGGTGTCTTGGCTAATGTGTCTCGGCTAATGTGTCTTGGCTATTGTGTCTTGGCTAAGGTGTCTTGGCTAAGGTGTCTCGGCTTATGTGTCTTGGCTAATGTGTCTTGGCTAAAGTGTCTCGGCTAAAGTGTCTTGGCTAATGTGTCTTGGCTAAGGTGTCTTGACTAATGTGTCTCGGCTAATGTGTCTTGGCTAATGTGTCTTGGCTAATGTGTCTTGGCTAAGGTGTCTCGGCTAATGTGTCTCGGCTAATGTGTGTCGGCTAATGTGTCATGACTAATGTGTCTTGGCTAAGGTGTCTCGGCTAATGTGTCTTGGCTAATGTGTCTTGGCTAAGGTGTCTTGGCTAATGTGTCTCGGCTAAGGTGTCTTGGCTAATGTGTCTTGGCTAAGGTGTCTTGGCTAAGGTGTCTTGGCTAAGGTGTCTTGGCTAAGGTGTCGTGGCTAATGTGTCTCGGCTAATGTGTCTTGGCTAATGTGTCTTGGCTAAGGTGTCTTGGCTAATGTGTCTTGGCTAAGGTGTCTCGGCTTATGTGTCTTGGCTTGTGTGTCTTGGCTAAGGTGTCTTGGCTAAGGTGTCTTGGCTAAGGTGTCTTGGCTAATGTGTCTTGGCTAAGGTGTCTTGGATAAGGTGTCTTGGCTAAGGTGTCTTGGCTAATGTGTCTCGGCTAATGTGTCTTGGCTAATGTGTCTTGGCTAAGGTGTCTTGGCTAATGTTTTTTTTTTTTTTTTTTTTTTTTTTTACAAGGAGTTTAAAATCTTCGAAAGACACCCACAATGGGGGACATGGGATTTTTACCCAGTAAAAAACTCTCCTTGAACCCTGTGCACCCTCCCACGGAATCACCTCGCGGTATTACTTCATGGGAGGGGCAGTGCTGTGGCACTCAGTCTGTCTTATGATACGCGCTAGCAACAAGCAACACTTTTGTTTGTTTGTTTTTTTTTTTTTTTTTTTTTTTCACAACACAACACAACACTGGACATCACATACACAGCACAGCACACACTCATGCGAGACCAAACCGTTGATCTTGTCGCCACTGTTTCTGCAGTTTCACCAGAATCGATCGCATCGCCGTTTCAGCTGCCTTCCACAGATCTGCACTCTGCAACATCACTTGCAGGATGTTCGACGCGTTCACTGCCGTTCCGCACTTGTCGCTCAATTGCCGGCGCTCCTCAGCGAATCTAGGACAGTAGAACAAAACGTGTTCAGCTGTCTCATCTACGTCCCCGCATGCTGGGCATCGTGGTGAAGCGGCATGTCGGAATCTATGCAGGTAGTTCCTGAAACAGCCATGACCGGAGAGAAATTGTGTGACGAAGAAGTTCACTTCGCCATGTTTCCTTCCCAGCCACGTTTCAACGTCGGGGATCAAGGAATAGGTCCATCTCCCTTTCGCCGAGTTGCTCCAAGCCACCTGCCATTTCCTCTTTGACTCCGACTTAACTGCTCCATCAGCAAGAGGTTCCCCCGAGCGTGCGTTGCGGAAGTTCTTCGCGTCTTCTTCAAGGGTGATGTAGAGCGGCATGATTCCCGCAATTACGCATACCGCATCATACGATATGGTACGATACGCACTGGTAACACGCATGACCAATCGTCTGTGTACCTTATCCACAGCTTTCCGGTTCTGCTTCGCCGACATGATGTGTGCCCACGCCGGGGCTCCGTACCTCACTACGGACGTAGCTACATTAGCGTGTAGGCGCCTAATGTTGCTGCTTGGTCCACCTATATTTGGCATGAATGTTGCCATCATATTTGCGGTCTTCATAGCCTTCCCACACACTTCTACGAGGTGCTGCTTGAAGTTCAGCCGATCGTCGATTATGACTCCGAGATATTTTAGATATCTGGTAGACTCAATGTGGTGCGAGCCAACCAATATCGTAGCTTTCTGTACTTCCCTGTGGCTGCTGATGACTATAAACTTCGTCTTCGCGTGCTCAATTTGCAGCTTTACCCCTCTCATCCACCTATCAATCCTGTTGACTGCGTCCGTTGCCAGCATCTCGATCTCCTCAATCGTTTCGCCGGTTATTGTAAGGGCGATGTCATCTGCAAACCCGATCAATTGAGCTCCTGGTGGCAGTGCGAGAGTCAGCACCCCGTCATACATGACGTTCCACAGAGTGGGTCCTAAAACTGATCCCTGTGGGACGCCTGCCGTAATCGAGGTTGTCCGGACTCCTTCCTCCGTGTCATATTGTAGCACCCGTCCTTGAAGATAATTACTCAAGAGCCTGCACAAGTACGGGGGAACCTCCATGCGCTCCAACCCAGCAGCAATTGCCTCCCAGCTAGCACTGTTAAAGGCGTTTTTTACATCGATTGTAATCAACGCGCAGTAACGTGCACCGGACCTTTTTCTCCGAAACGCAGCATATCCCGTCTCCAGCACTGCCAACATTGCGTCGACTGTTGAGCGCTTCTTCCGAAATCCAAACTGCCGCTTAGAAAGTCCAAGCGGACCTTCCGTGTGCACTGTCAGGCGATCCAGAATTGGAATTTCCTGTACCTTAGCCAGGGAATCTGTGAGCCCCAAAGGCCTTAGAGCTGATGGGTCGCCCGGCTGCTTTCCTGGTTTTGGTATTAGCACCAGCTTCTGCTGTTTCCACGTCGACGGGAATTGGCCTGACTTCAGTGTGTCCTGGAGTACAATCTGGAACACTTTCGGGAAAGCTCTCATGGCTACTTTGACTGCTTCGTTTGGAATGCCATCCGGGCCAGGTGCTTTCCCAGGTTTAAGACGGTCGGCAATCCGTAGAATTTCGTCTTCAGTTATTGGCTCAATCTCTTTTTCTGAAGTTCTGAAGGTAGTGTACAGTTCTGGAGCGTCATGAGTGGGGAACAAATTCCCAATGATCCTTTTAAGTCTCATGGGACATCGTTCCACAGGCTCTTGGCGAGTTTTCACCTTCTGCATCACTGTCTTGTAGGCAAAACCCCAGGGCTTCCGAGCAATTTCAGCACTAAGCTCCAGGAAGCATCTCCTCTTACTGTCTTTAATTGCTCTCTTCAGATCAGACCTGGCCGTGACGTATGCTGCTCGCAGTTGATCTCGGTTTCCAATACGTCTCTCCCGCTGTAATTTCCGGCGTACTGCTATGCACCTGGCCCGTAGTGTCGCGATAGAAGCGTTCCACCAATAGGCAGGGTTTCGCTTACAGCTGGAGGCTTTTCTCCTCGGCATTGTCGCATCGCAAGCATCAGTCAACCCAGCTGCTAGTTCGTGCACGCTGCGCGCATCTGCGAAGCCACCAAAGGCTAACGCCTCCTTGAACAGCTCCTCGTCGAAAAACTGGATTTTCCAACCTAGGGTGCCGTTAGTATACACTGTCGTTGGCATGCTCCTTCTGATGGCAGCGTATCGGACAACTCGATGGTCGCTGAGAGTGTACGCTTCGCTCACTCTCCAGTTCAGATGTCGCGCTAGGATTGGGCTACAGAACGTGATGTCTATAATCGAAGTCCTATCATTTCTACTAAACGTGGGAGTAGAACCTACGTTTCCCAAAACAACATCCAGTCGAGCAAGGCTTTCTAGCACCGCGTCTCCTCTGGTGTTCGTCCGTCTACTTCCCCATTCAACCGCCCAGGCATTGAAGTCTCCAGCTATAACTACTGGGCTTCGACCCTCGAGCTGTTCCACTAGGCTGTCTAACATATCGTTGAATTTGTTTAGCTCCCACCTGGGGGGAGCGTAGCAGCTGCAGAAATAGACTCCGTTGATCAGGGCGATGACGAACCCCTCGAAGCCGCAGGATACTACTGTTTGAATGGGAAAAGGTCCCACAGCCCAGATTGCAGCCATCTCAGTTTTATCCATGACCCAGTTGTTGGTGTTACCTGGTGCACGATAGGGTTCTGATATAATGGCCACATCGCCTTTTTCTTCCATTATCACCTGCCACAGAAGATCCTGTGCAGCCTCGCAATGGTTAAGGTTCACTTGGACTACTTCCATGCTTTCCGAGCTGCGTGGCAACGGGTTCCTCCGACTTGGTGTGCATTGCTTCCCGGGGGGCACACGAGACACACTGCTGGTTTGACGCAGGTTCGTGCTTGATGCCCTTTTTCACCGCAGCGTAGACAGTGCTCTCTTCTGTCTGGGCCCTTACAGTCACGTAGGACATGGTCGAACTCCCAACAACGATAACACCTTCTGGTCTGGGGCAAAATGCGGACGCGACAGATTGACCAATCAACCTCTACCTCTCTGGCTTCTGCTACAATCAACGCTTGCTTTAACGGCATTTTTATGTACGCCGTCTGCGTTCCATTAAACGCCGGTTTCATCTTTATTTCCACGGTGGCATTTCCTAGTTCGAACCGACTTCGCAAAGCGAGTTCAACTGTCTCTGCTGCTGTAACTTCATCTATATCACGACATTCAATTGTCGCCTCGTTGCCACGTACTGTTACTTTCCCCGATTCTCCCACAGACTCCTGTAGGAGATCCTTGTAATTCGTCCCACAGGCCGTTTCGTCCTTTTTCAGCTCGAAGATCATATTTCCTTCTCGCGTGCGCCTGATCTTCGAGACCTGTTTACCCAGCGTCTGTAGCTTTGGGTCTGTCTTAACACGCCGTAAGATATCCGCGTAGGAATCTTTTTCGTTAAGCCCGATCACTATGGCTTCTGTTTTCGGACGCACTTGCGGTTTCGCTGGAGGATAAGTCCAAGCAGCATGTTTTTCTTCTGCGGGTGTTGGTCTCTGCTGTTTTCTCCTTACAACAGTATTCCACTGAGACTCGCTGCTTTCATCGGCTGAGGTCGGCATTTTCTTCTCCGTAACATGGCTTCTGTTTTCGGACGCACTTGCGGTTTCGCTGGAGGATAAGTCCAAGCAGCATGTTTTTCTTCTGCGGGTGTTGGTCTCTGCTGTTTTCTCCTTACAACAGTATTCCACTGAGACTCGCTGCTTTCATCGGCTGAGGTCGGCATTTTCTTCTCCGTAACATTGCTCTTCTGCTTCTTTTGTCCTTCTACATCGGCCTCCGGTGTTCTCTGGTTTCTCCCACGTTTCGAGGGGCCTGCCGGAGGGATAACAGGAGTAGCCGATGAATCGCGGGTTACTTCGGCATAGCTTAGTGCCTTTTCCGCTCTTTCTGCTCGCAGCTTCAAGGTAGCAAGCTCACGTTCCACGTTGCTAAGAGCATTTAATATTTTCACCGACATCCTCTTTATCGGCGCATGGACATTGTTGCGATCCTTAGTGTACAGGTGCAACTCACGCGCCGTGTCAAGCGCTTCTTGAAGCCTGCTTTTGGTCAATGCTTCGGCGCTCTCCTGCCTCGGAAATATTTGCATCTGCACAAGCTTTTTTCCGCCAGCAATACCTGCAGGATCTTTTTCCGCCTGTGCTTCCTGAGCTAAATCGCAACATTCGATTGTAGTATGCTCACCTGCTCCCTGTCCTTCACTGTCCTTCTTTCCTTCTTCTACCGACTGGGAATTTCCACTGGGCGGAGAACGCACAGTTTTACTGCTACGGCCGAAGAAAACGCTCAGTGCAGTACCCAATGCGTTTGGGTGACTTCCTTCGTGTTCACTCATTTTAAAAATGCTGCGTTTCGCTCGTGTAAATGAGCCTTAAGCACAGCACTCACTGGCTAAGGTGTCTTGGCTAATGTGTCGCGGCTAATGTGTCTTGGCTAATGTGTCTTGGCTAAGGTGTCTTGGCTAATGTGTCTTGGCTAAGGTGTCTTGGCTAAGGTGTCTTGGCTAAGGTGTCTTGGCTAATGTGTCTCGGCTAATGTGTCTTGGCTTATGTGTCTTGGCTAAGGTGTCTTGGCTAATGTGTCTCGGCTAATGTGTCTTGGCTAATGTGTCTTGGCTAAGGTGTCTTGGATAATGTGTCTTGGCTAAGGTGTCTTGGCTAAGGTGTCTTGGCTAAGGTGTCTCGGCTAATGTGTCTTGGCTAAGGTGTCTTGGCTAAGGTGTCTTGGCTTAGGTGTCTTGGCTAAGGTGTCTTGGCTAATGTGTCTTGGCTAATGTGTCTTGGCTAATGTGTCTTGGCTAATGTGTCTTGGCTAATGTGTCTCGGCTAATGTGTCTCGGCTAATGTGTCTTGGCTTATGTGTCTTGGTTAAGGTGTCTTGGCTAAGGTGTCTTGGTTAAGGTGTCTTGGCTAATGTGTCTCAGCTAATGTGTCTTGGCTAATGTGTCTTGGCTAAGGTGTCTCGGCTAATGTGTCTTGGCTAAGGTGTCTTGGCTAAGGTGTCTTGGCTAAGGTGTCTTGGCTAAGGTGTCTTGGCTAAGGTGTCTTGGCTAATGTGTCTTGGCTAAGGTGTCTTGGCTAAGGTGGCTAAGGTGTCTTGGCTAATGTGTCTCGGCTAAGGTGTCTTGGCTATTGTGTCTTGGCTAAGGTGTCTTGGCTAAGGTGTCTTGGCTAAGGTGTCTTGGCTAATGTGTCTCGGCTAATGTGTCTTGGCTAATGTGTCTTGGCTAAGGTGTCTTGGCTAAAGTGTCTTGGCAAATGTGTCTCGGCTAAGGTGTCTTGGCTATTGTGTCTTGGCTAAGGTGTCTTGGCTAAGGTGTCTTGGCTAAGGTGTCTTGGCTAAGGTGTCTTGGCTAATGTGTCTCGGCTAATGTGTCTTGGCTAAGGTGTCTTGGCTAAGGTGTCTTGGCTAATGTGTCTTGGCTAAGGTGTCTTGGCTAAAGTGTCTTGGCAAATGTGTCTCGGCTAAGGTGTCTTGGCTAATGTGTCTTGGCTAAGGTGTCTTGGCTAAGGTGTCTTGGCTAAGGTGTCTTGGCTAAGGTGTCTTGGCTAATGTGTCTCGGCTAATGTGTCTTGGCTAATGTGTCTTGGCTAAGGTGTCTTGGCTAAGGTGTCTTGGCTAAGGTGTCTTGGCTAAGGTGTCTTGGCTAATGTGTCTTGGCTAATGTGTCTTGGCTAAGGTGTCTTGGCTAAGGTGTCTTGGCTAATGTGTCTTGGCTAAGGTGTCTTGGCTAAAGTGTCTTGGCTAATGTGTCTCGGCTAAGGTGTCTTGGCTAATGTGTCTTGGCTAAGGTGTCTCGGCTAATGTGTCTTGGCTAATGTGTCTTGGCTAAGGTGTCTTGGCTAAGGTGTCTTGGCTAATGTGTCTCGGCTAATGTGTCTTGGCTTATGTGTCTTGGCTAAGGTGTCTTGGCTAAGGTGTCTTGGCTAAGGTGCCTTGGCTAATGTGTCTCGGCTAATGTGTCTTGGCTAAGGTGTCTTGGCTAAGGTGTCTTGGCTAAGGTGTCTTGGCTAATGTGTCTCGGCTGATGTGTCTTGGCTAAGGTGTCTTGGCTAAGGTGTCTTGGCTAAGGTGTCTTGGCTAATGTGTCTCGGCTAATGTGTCTTGGCAAATGTGTATTGGCTAAGGTGTATTGGCTAAGGTATCTCGGCTTATGTGTCTTGGCTAATGTGTCTTGGCTAAAGTGTCTCGGCTAAAGTGTCTTGGCTTATGTGTCTTGGCTAAGGTGTCTTGACTAATGTGTCTCGGCTAATGTGTCTTGGCTAATGTGTCTTGGCTAATGTGTCTTGGCTAAGGTGTCTCGGCTAATGTGTCTTGGCTAATGTGTCTCGGCTAATGTGTCTTGACTAATGTGTCTTGGCTAAGGTGTCTCGGCTAATGTGTCTTGGCTAAGGTGTCTTGGCTAAGGTGTCTTGACTAATGTGTCTCGGCTAATGTGTCTTGGCTAATGTGTCTTGGCAAAGGTGTCTTGGCTAAGGTGTCTTGGCTAAGCTGTCGTAGCTAATGTGCCTCGGCTAATGTGTCTTGGCTAATGTGTCTTGGCTAAGGTGTCTTGGCTAATGTGTCTTGGCTAAGGTGTCTCGGCTAATGTGTCTTGGCAAATGTGTCTCGGCTAAGGTGTCTTGGCTAATGTGTCTTGGCTAAGGTGTCTTGGCTAAGGTGTCTTGGCTAAGGTGTCTTGGCTAAGGTGGCTAAGGTGTCTTGGCTAATGTGTCTTGGCTAATGTGTCTTGGCTAAGGTGTCTTGGCTAAGGTGTCTTGGCTAAGGTGTCTTGGCTAAGGTGTCTTGGCTAAGGTGTCTTGGCTAAGGTGTCTTGGCTAATGTGTCTTGGCTAAGGTGTCTTGGATAAGGTGTCTTGGCTAAGGTGTCTTGGCTAATGTGTCTTGGCAAATGTGTCTCGGCTAAGATGTCTTGGCTAATGTGTCTTGGCTAAGGTGTCTTGGCTAAGGTGTCTTGGCTAAGGTGTCTTGGCTAAGGTGTCTTGGCTAATGTGTCTCGGCTTATGTGTCTTGGCTAATGTGTCTTGGCTAAGGTGTCTTGGCTAAGGTGTCTTGGCTAAGGTGTCTTGGCTAAGGTGTCTTGGCTAAGGTGTCTTGGCTAATGTGTCTTGGCTAATGTGTCTTGGCTTATGTGTCTTGGCTAAGGTGTCTTGGCTAATGTGTCTCGGCTAATGTGTCTTGGCTAATGTGTCTTGGCTAAGGTGTCTTGGCTAATGTGTCTTGGCTAAGGTGTCTTGGCTAAGGTGTCTTGGCTAATGTGTCTCGGCTAATGTGTCTTGGCTAAGGTGTCTTGGCTAAGGTGTCTTGGCTTAGGTGTCTTGGCTAAGGTGTCTTGGCTAATGTGTCTCGGCTATTGTGTCTTGGCTAATGTGTCTTGGCTAATGTGTCTTGGCTAATGTGTCTCGGCTAATGTGTCTTGGCTAATGTGTCTTGGCTTATGTGTCTTGGCTAAGGTGTCTTGGCTAAGGTGTCTTGGCTAAGGTGTCTTGGCTAATGTGTCTCAGCTAATGTGTCTTGGCTAATGTGTCTTGGCTAATGTGTCTCGGCTAATGTGTCTTGGCTAAGGTGTCTTGGCTAAGGTGTCTTGGCTAAGGTGTCTTGGCTAAGGTGTCTTGGCTAAGGTGTCTTGGCTAATGTGTCTTGGCTAAGGTGTCTTGGCTAAGGTGGCTAAGGTGTCTTGGCTAATGTGTCTCGGCTAAGGTGTATTGGCTATTGTGTCTTGGCTAAGGTGTCTTGGCTAAGGTGTCTTGGCTAAGGTGTCTTGGCTAATGTGTCTCGGCTAATGTGTCTTGGCTAATGTGTCTTGGCTAAGGTGTCTTGGCTAAAGTGTCTTGGCAAATGTGTCTCGGCTAAGGTGTCTTGGCTATTGTGTCTTGGCTAAGGTGTCTTGGCTAAGGTGTCTTGGCTAAGGTGTCTTGGCTAATGTGTCTTGGCTAATGTGTCTTGGCTAAGGTGTCTTGGCTAAGGTGTCTTTGCTAATGTGTCTTGGCTAAGGTGTCTTGGCTAAAGTGTCTTGGCAAATGTGTCTCGGCTAAGGTGTCTTGGCTAATGTGTCTTGGCTAAGGTGTCTTGGCTAAGGTGTCTTGGCTAAGGTGTCTTGGCTAAGGTGTCTTGGCTAATGTGTCTCGGCTAATGTGTCTTGGCTAATGTGTCTTGGCTAAGGTGTCTTGGCTAAGGTGTCTTGGCTAAGGTGTCTTGGCTAAGGTGTCTTGGCTAAGGTGTCTTGGCTAATGTGTCTTGGCTAATGTGTCTTGGCTAAGGTGTCTTGGCTAAGGTGTCTTGGCTAATGTGTCTTGGCTAAGGTGTCTTGGCTAAAGTGTCTTGGCTAATGTGTCTCGGCTAAGGTGTCTTGGCTAATGTGTCTTGGCTAAGGTGTCTCGGCTAATGTGTCTTGGCTAATGTGTCTTGGCTAAGGTGTCTTGGCTAATGTGTCTTGGCTAATGTGTCTCGGCTAATGTGTCTTGGCTTATGTGTCTTGGCTAAGGTGTCTTGGCTAAGGTGTCTTGGCTAAGGTGTCTTGGCTAATGTGTCTCGGCTAATGTGTCTTGGCTTATGTGTCTTGGCTAAGGTGTCTTGGCTAAGGTGTCTTGGCTAAGGTGTCTTGGCTAATGTGTCTCGGCTAATGTGTCTTGGCTTATGTGTCTTGGCTAAGGTGTCTTGGCTAATGTGTCTCGGCTAATGTGTCTTGGCTAATGTGTCTTGGCTAAGGTGTCTTGGCTAATGTGTCTTGGCTAATGTGTCTTGGCTAAGGTGTCTTGGCTAAGGTGTCTCGGCTTATGTGTCTTGGCTAATGTGTCTTGGCTAAAGTGTCTCGGCTACAGTGTCTTGGCTTATGTGTCTTGGCTAAGGTGTCTTGGCTAATGTGTCTCGGCTAATGTGTCTTGGCTAATGTGTCTTGGCTAATGTGTCTTGGCTAATGTGTCTTGGCTAAGGTGTCTCGGCTAATGTGTCTTGGCTAATGTGTCTTGACTAATGTGTCTTGGCTAAGGTGTCTCGGCTAATGTGTCTTGGCTAATGTGTCTTGGCTAAGGTGTCTTGACTAATGTGTCTCGGCTAATGTGTCTTGGCTAATGTGTCTTGGCTAAGGTGTCTTGGCTAAGGTGTCTTGGCTAAGGTGTCTTGGCTAAGGTGTCGTAGCTAATGTGTCTCGGCTAATGTGTCTTGGCTAATGTGTCTTGGCTAAGGTGTCTTGGCTAATGTGTCTTGGCTAAGGTGTCTTGGCTAATGTGTCTTGGCAAATGTGTCTCGGCTAAGGTGTCTTGGCTAATGTGTCTTGGCTAAGGTGTCTTGGCTAAGGTGTCTTGGCTAAGGTGTCTTGGCTAAGGTGTCTTGGCTAATGTGTCTCGGCTAATGTGTCTTGGATAATGTGTCTTGGCTAAGGTGTCTTGGCTAAGGTGTCTTGGCTAAGGTGTCTTGGCTAAGGTGCCTTGGCTAAGGTGTCTTGGCTAATGTGTCTTGGCTAAGGTGTCTTGGATAAGGTGTCTTGGCTAAGGTGTCTTGGCTAATGTGTCTTGGCAAATGTGTCTCGGCTAATGTGTCTTGGCTAAGGTGTCTTGGCTAAGGTGTCTTGGCTAAGGTGTCTTGGCTAAGGTGTCTTGGCTAATGTGTCTCGGCTAATGTGTCTTGGCTAATGTGTCTTGGCTAAGGTGTCTTGGCTAAGGTGTCTTGGCTAAGGTGTCTTGGCTAAGGTATCTTGGCTAAGGTGTCTTGGCTAAGGTGTCTTGGCTAATGTGTCTTGGCTAAGGTGTCCTGGATAAGGTGTCTTGGCTAATGTGTCTTGGCTAAGGTGTCTTGGCTAAGGTGTCTTGGCTAATGTGTCTCGGCTAATGTGTCTTGGCTAATGTGTCTTGGCTAAGGTGTCTTGGCTAATGTGTCTCGGCTAATGTGTCTTGGCTAATGTGTCTTGGCTAAGGTGTCTTGGCTAAGGTGTCTCGGCTTATGTGTCTTGGCTAATGTGTCTTGGCTAAAGTGTCTCGGCTAAAGTGTCTTGGCTAATGTGTCTTGGCTAAGGTGTCTTGACTAATGTGTCTCGGCTAATGTGTCTTGGCTAATATGTCTTGGCTAATGTGTCTTGGCTAAGGTGTCTCGGCTAATGTGTCTTGGCTAATGTGTCTCGGCTAAGGTGTCTTGGCTAATGTGTCTTGGCTAAGGTGTCTCGGCTAATGTGTCTTGGCTAATGTGTCTTGGCTAAGGTGTCTTGACTAATGTGTCTCGGCTAAGGTGTCTTGGCTAATGTGTCTTGGCTAAGGTGTCTTGGCTAAGGTGTCTCGGCTAAGATGTCTTGGCTAAGGTGTCTTGGCTAATGTGTCTTGGCTAAGGTGTCTCGGCTAATGTGTCTTGGCTAATGTGTCTTGGCTAAGGTGTCTTGGCTAATGTGTCTTGGCTAAGGTGTCTTGGCTAAGGTGTCTTGGCTAAGGTGTCTTGGCTAATGTGTCTCGGCTAAGGTGTCTTGGCTAGGTGTCTTGGCTAATGTGTCTTGGCTAAGGTGTCTTGGCTAAGGTGTCTTGGCTAAGGTGTCTTGGCTAAGGTGTCTTGGCTAAGGTGTCTTGGCTAAGGTGTCTTGGCTAATGTGTCTTGGCTAAGGTGTCTTGGATAAGGTGTCTTGGCTAAGGTGTCTTGGCTAATGTGTCTTGGCAAATGTGTCTCGGCTAAGGTGTCTTGGCTAATGTGTCTTGGCTAAGGTGTCTTGGCTAAGGTGTCTTGGCTAAGGTGTCTTGGCTAAGGTGTCTTGGCTAATGTGTCTCGGCTAATGTGTCTTGGCTAATGTGTCTTGGCTAAGGTGTCTTGGCTAAGGTGTCTTGGCTAAGGTGTCTTGGCTAAGGTGTCTTGGCTAATGTGTCTTGGCTAAGGTGTCTTGGCTAATGTGTCTTGGCTAAGGTGTCTTGGATAAGGTGTCTTGGCTAATGTGTCTTGGCTAAGGTGTCTTGGCTAAGGTGTCTTGGCTAAGGTGTCTTGGCTAATGTGTCTTGACTAATGTGTCTTGGCTAAGGTGTCTTGGCTAAGGTGTCTTGGCTTATGTGTCTTGGCTAAGGTGTCTTGGATAAGGTGTCTTGGCTAAGGTGTCTTGGCTAATGTGTCTCGGCTAATGTGTCTTGGCTAATGTGTCTTGGCTAAGGTGTCTTGGCTAATGTGTCTTGGCTAATGTGTCTTGACTAATGTGTCTTGGCTAAGGTGTCTTGGCTAATGTGTCTTGGCTAAGGTGTCTTGGCTAAGGTGTCTTGGCTAAGGTGTCTTGGCTAATGTGTCTCGGCTAATGTGTCTTGGCTAAGGTGTCTTGGCTAAGGTGTCTTGGCTAATGTGTCTCGGCTAAGGTTTCTTGGCTAATGTGTCTCGGCTAATGTGTCTTGGCTAATGTGTCTTGGCTAAGGTGTCTTGGCTAATGTGTCTCGGCTAATGTGTCTTGGCTAATGTGTCTTGGCTTATGTGTCTTGGCTAAGGTGTCTTGGCTAATGTGTCTTGGATAAGGTGTCTTGGCTAATGTGTCTCGGCTAATGTGTCTTGGCTAATGTGTCTTGGCTAAGGTGTCTTGGCTAAGGTGTCTTGGCTAAGGTGTCTTGGCTAATGTGTCTTGGCTAAGGTGTCTTGGCTAAGGTGTCTTGGCTAATGTGTCTTGGCTAAGGTGTCTTGGCTAATGTGTCTCGGCTAATGTGTCTTGGCTAAGGTGTCTTGGCTAAGGTGTCTTGGCTTAGGTGTCTTGGCTAAGGTTTCTTGGCTAATGTGTCTCGGCTAATGTGTCTTGGCTAATGTGTCTTGGCTAATGTGTCTTGGCTAAGGTGTCTTGGCTAATGTGTCTTGGCTAAGGTGTCTTGGCTAAGGTGTCTTGGCTAATGTGTCTTGGCTAAGGTGTCTTGGCTAATGTGTCTCGGCTAATGTGTCTTGGCTTATGTGTCTTGGCTAAGGTGTCTCGGCTAATGTGTCTTGGCTAATGTGTCTTGGCTAATGTGTCTTGGCTAAGGTGTCTTGGCTAATGTGTCTTGGCTTATGTGTCTTGGCTAAGGTGTCTTGGCTAAGGTGTCTTGGCTAAGGTGTCTTGGCTAAGGTGTCTCGGCTAATGTGTCTTGGCTAAGGTGTCTTGGATAATGTGTCTCGGCTAATGTGTCTCGGCTTATGTGTCTTGGCTAATGTGTCTTGGCTAAGGTGTCTTGGCTAAGGTGTCTTGGCTAATGTGTCTCGGCTAATGTGTCTTGGCTAAGGTGTCTTGGCTAATGTGTCTCGGCTAATGTGTCTTGGCTAATGTGTCTTGGCTTATGTGTCTTGGCTAAGGTGTCTTGGCTAATGTGTCTTGGATAAGGTGTCTTGGCTAATGTGTCTCGGCTAATGTGTCTTGGCTAATGTGTCTTGGCTAAGGTGTCTTGGCTAAGGTGTCTTGGCTAAGGTGTCTTGGCTAAGATGTCTTGGTTATGGTGTCTTGGCTAAGGTGTCTTGGCTAATGTGTCTTGGCTAATGTGTCTTGGCTAATGTGTCTTGGCTAAGGTGTCTTGGCTAAGGTGTCTTGGCTAATGTGTCTCGGCTAATGTGTCTCGGCTAATGTGTCTTGGCTAAGGTGTCTTGGCTAATGTGTCTTGGCTAAGGTGTCATGGCTAAGGTGTCTTGGCTAATGTGTCTCGGCTAATGTGTCTTGGCTAAGGTGTCTTGGCTAAGGTGTCTTGGCTAAGGTGTCTCGGCTAATGTGTCTTGGCTAAGGTGTCTTGGCTAATGTGTCTTGGCTAATGTGTCTTGGCTAAGGTGTCTTGGCTAATGTGTCTTGGCTAAGGTGTCTTGGCTAAGGTGTCTTGGCTAATGTGTCTTTTCTAATGTGTCTCGGCTAATGTGTCTTGGCTAATGTGTCTTGGCTAAGGTGTCTTGGCTAAGGTGTCTCGGCTAATGTGTCTTGGCTAGAAGTCTTGGCTAATGTGTCTTGGCTAAGGTGTCTTGGCTAATGTGTCTTGGCTAAGGTGTCTTGGCTAAGGTGTCTCGGCTAATGTGTCTTGGCTAATGTGTCTTAGCTAATGTGTCTTTACTAAGGTGTCTTGGCTAGGTGTCTTGGCTAATGTGTCTTGGCTAAGGTGTCTTGGCTAAGGTGTCTTGGCTAAGGTGTCTTGGCTAATGTGTCTTGGCTAAGGTGTCCTGGATAAGGTGTCTTGGCTAATGTGTCTTGGCTAAGGTGTCTTGGCTAATGTGTCTTGGCTAAGGTGTCTTGGCTAATGTGTCTCGGCCAATGTGTCTTGACTAATGTGTCTTGGCTGATGTGTCTTGGCTAATGTGCCTTAGCTTAGGTGTCTTGGCTAAGGTGTCTTGGCTAAGGTGTCTTGGCTAATGTGTCTTGGCTAAGGTGTCTTGGCTAAGGTGTCTTGGCTAAGGTGTCTTGGCTAATGTGTCTCGGCTAATGTGTCTTGGCTAAGGTGTCTTGGCTAATGTGTCTTATCTAAGGTGTCTTGGCTAAGGTGTCTTGGCTTATGTAGCTTGGCTAAGGTGTCTTGGCTAAGGTGTCTTGGCTAAGGTGTCTTGGCTAATGTGTCTCGGCTAATGTGTCTTGGCTAAGGTGTCTTGGCTAATGTGTCTCGGCTAATGTGTCTTGGCTAAGGTGTCTTGGCTAATGTGTCTCGGCTAATGTGTCTTGGCTAAGGTGTTTTGGCTAATGTGTCTCGGCTAATGTGTCTTGGCTAAGGTGTCTTGGCTAAGGTGTCTTGGCTAAGGTGTCTTGGCTAATGTGTCTTGGCTAAGGTGTCTCGGCTTATGTGTCTTGGCTAATGTGTCTCGGCTAATGTGTCTTGGCTAATGTGTCTTGGCTAATGTGTCTTGGCTAAGGTGTCTTGGCTAAGGTGTCTCAGCTAATGTGTCTTGGCTAAGGTGTCTTGGCTAAGGTGTTTTGGCTTATGTGTCTTGGCTAATGTGTCTTGGCTAATGTGTCTTGGCTAAGGTGTCTTGGCTAAGGTGTCTTGGCTAAGGTGTCTTGGCTAAGGTGTCTCGGCTAATGTGTCTTGGCTAAGGTGTCTTGGCTAAGGTGTTTTGGCTAATGTGTCTTGGCTAAGGTGTCTTGGCTAAGGTGTCTTGGCTAAGGTGTCTTGGCTAAGGTGTCTTGGCTAAGGTGTCTTGGCTAATGTGTCTTGGCTAAGGTGTCTTGGCTAAGGTGTCTTGGCTTATGTGTCTTGGCTAATGTGTCTTGGATAAGGTGTCTTGGCTAATGTGTCTTGGCTAAGGTGTCTCGGCTAAGGTGTCTTGGCTAATGTGTCTCGGCTTATGTGTCTTGGCTAATGTGTCTTGGCTAAGGTGTCTTGGCTAAGGTGTCTTGGCTAAGGTGTCTTGGCTAAGGTGTCTTGGCTAAGGTGTCTTGGCTAATGTGTCTTGGCTTATGTGTCTTGGCTTATGTGTCTTGGCTAAGGTGTCTTGGCTAAGGTGTCTTGGCTAATGTGTCTCGGCTAATGTGTCTTGGCTAAGGTGTCTTGGCTAATGTGTCTTGGCTAAGGTGTCTTGGCTAATGTGTCTCGGCTAATGTGTCTTGACTAATGTGTCTTGGCTGATGTGTCTTGGCTAATGTGCCTTAGCTAAGGTGTCTTGGCTAAGGTGTCTTGGCTAAGGTGTCTTGGCTAAGGTGTCTTGGCTAAGGTGTCTTGGCTAAGGTGTCTTGGCTAAGGTGTCTTGGCTAAGGTGTCTTGGCTAATGTGTCTTGGCTTATGTGTCTTGGCTTATGTGTCTTGGCTAAGGTGTCTTGGCTAAGGTGTCTTGGCTAATGTGTCTCGGCTAATGTGTCTTGGCTAAGGTGTCTTGGCTAATGTGTCTTGGCTAAGGTGTCTTGGCTAATGTGTCTCGGCTTATGTGTCTTGGCTAATGTGTCTTGGCTAAGGTGTCTTGGCTAAGGTGTCTTGGCTAAGGTGTCTTGGCTAAGGTGTCTTGGCTAAGGTGTCTTGGCTAATGTGTCTTGGCTTATGTGTCTTGGCTTATGTGTCTTGGCTAAGGTGTCTTGGCTAAGGTGTCTTGGCTAATGTGTCTCGGCTAATGTGTCTTGGCTAAGGTGTCTTGGCTAATGTGTCTTGGCTAAGGTGTCTTGGCTAATGTGTCTTGGCTAAGGTGTCTTGGCTAAGGTGTCTTGGCTAAGGTGTCTTGGCTAATGTGTCTCGGCTAATGTGTCTTGGCTAAGGTGTCTTGGCTAATGTGTCTTATCTAAGGTGTCTTGGCTAAGGTGTCTTTTCTTATGTAGCTTGGCTAAGGTGTCTTGGCTAAGGTGTCTTGGCTAAGGTGTCTTGGCTAATGTGTCTCGGCTAATGTGTCTTGGCTAAGGTGTCTTGGCTAATGTGTCTCGGCTAATGTGTCTTGGCTAAGGTGTCTTGGCTAATGTGTCTCGGCTAATGTGTCTTGGCTAAGGTGTTTTGGCTAATGTGTCTCGGCTAATGTGTCTTGGCTAAGGTGTCTTGGCTAAGGTGTCTTGGCTAAGGTGTCTTGGCTAATGTGTCTTGGCTAAGGTGTCTCGGCTAATGTGTCTTGGCTAATGTGTCTCGGCTAATGTGTCTTGGCTAATGTGTCTTGGCTAATGTGTCTTGGCTAAGGTGTCTTGGCTAAGGTGTCTCAGCTAATGTGTCTTGGCTAAGGTGTCTTGGCTAAGGTGTTTTGGCTTATGTGTCTTGGCTAATGTGTCTTGGCTAATGTGTCTTGGCTAAGGTGTCTTGGCTAAGGTGTCTTGGCTAAGGTGTCTTGGCTAAGGTGTCTCGGCTAATGTGTCTTGGCTAAGGTGTCTTGGCTAAGGTGTTTTGGCTAATGTGTCTTGGCTAAGGTGTCTTGGCTAAGGTGTCTTGGCTAAGGTGTCTTGGCTAAGGTGTCTTGGCTAAGGTGTCTTGGCTAATGTGTCTTGGCTAAGGTGTCTTGGCTAAGGTGTCTTGGCTTATGTGTCTTGGCTAATGTGTCTTGGATAAGGTGTCTTGGCTAAGGTGTCTTGGCTAAGGTGTCTCGGCTAAGGTGTCTTGGCTAATGTGTCTCGGCTTATGTGTCTTGGCTAATGTGTCTTGGCTAAGGTGTCTTGGCTAAGGTGTCTCGGCTAATGTGTCTTGGCTAAGGTGTCTTGGCTAATGTGTCTTGGCTAAGGTGTCTTGGCTAAGGTGTCTTGGCTAAGGTGTCTTGGCTAAGGTGTCTTGGCTAAGGTGTCTTGGCTAATGTGTCTCGGCTAATGTGTCTTGGCTAAGGTGTCTTGGCTAATGTGTCTTGGCTAAGGTGTCTTGGCTAATGCGTCTCGGCTAATGTGTCTTGACTAATGTGTCTTGGCTGATGTGTCTTGGCTAATGTGCCTTAGCTTATGTGTCTTGGCTAAGGTGTCTTGGCTAAGGTGTCTTGGCTAATGTGTCTTGGCTAAGGTGTCTTGGCTAAGGTGTCTTGGCTAAGGTGTCTTGGCTAATGTGTCTCGGCTAATGTGTCTTGGCTAAGGTGTCTTGGCTAATGTGTCTTATCTAAGGTGTCTTGGCTAAGGTGTCTTGGCTTATGTAGCTTGGCTAAGGTGTCTTGGCTAAGGTGTCTTGGCTAAGGTGTCTTGGCTAATGTGTCTCGGCTAATGTGTCTTGGCTAAGGTGTCTTGGCTAATGTGTCTCGGCTAATGTGTCTTGGCTAAGGTGTTTTGGCTAATGTGTCTCGGCTAATGTGTCTTGGCTAAGGTGTTTTGGCTAATGTGTCTCGGCTAATGTGTCTTGGCTAAGGTGTCTTGGCTAAGGTGTCTTGGCTAAGGTGTCTTGGCTAATGTGTCTTGGCTAAGGTGTCTCGGCTAATGTGTCTTGGCTAATGTGTCTCGGCTAATGTGTCTTGGCTAATGTGTCTTGGCTAATGTGTCTTGGCTAAGGTGTCTTGGCTAAGGTGTCTCAGCTAATGTGTCTTGGCTAAGGTGTCTTGGCTAAGGTGTTTTGGCTTATGTGTCTTGGCTAATGTGTCTTGGCTAATGTGTCTTGGCTAAGGTGTCTTGGCTAAGGTGTCTTGGCTAAGGTGTCTTGGCTAAGGTGTCTCGGCTAATGTGTCTTGGCTAAGGTGTCTTGGCTAAGGTGTTTTGGCTAATGTGTCTTGGCTAAGGTGTCTTGGCTAATGTGTCTCGGCTAATGTGTCTTGGATAAGGTGTCTTTTCTAAGGTGTCTTGGCTAAGGTGTCTCGGCTAATGTGTCTTGGCTAATGTGTCTCGGCTAATGTGTCTTGGCTAATGTGTCTTGGATAAGGTGTCTTGGCTAAGGTGTCTTGGCTAAGGTGTCTCGGCTAAGGTGTCTTGGCTAATGTGTCTCGGCTTATGTGTCTTGGCTAATGTGTCTTGGCTAAGGTGTCTTGGCTAAGGTGTCTTGGCTAAGGTGTCTTGGCTAAGGTGTCTTGGCTAAGGTGTCTTGGCTAATGTGTCTTGGCTTATGTGTCTTGGCTTATGTGTCTTGGCTAAGGTGTCTTGGCTAAGGTGTCTTGGCTAGTGTGTCTTGGCTTATGTGTCTTGGCTAAGGTGTCTTGGCTAAGGTGTCTTGGCTAAGGTGTTTTGGCTAATGTGTCTCGGCTAATGTGTCTTGGCTAAGGTGTCTTGGCTAAGGTGTCTTGGCTAAGGTGTCTCGGCTAATGTGTCTTGGCTAATGTGTCTCGGCTAATGTGTCTTGGCTAATGTGTCTTGGCTAAGGTGTCTTGGCTAATGTGTCTTGGCTAAGGTGTCTTGGCTAAGGTGTCTTGGCTAAGTTGTCTTGGCTAAGGTGTCTTGGCTAATGTGTCTTTTCTAATGTGTCTCGGCTAATGTGTCTTGGCTAATGTGTCTTGGCTAAGGTGTCTTGGCTAAGGTGTCTCGGCTAATGTGTCTTGGCTAAGGTGTCTTGGCTAAGGTGTCTTGGCTTATGTGTCTTGGATAATGTGTCTTGGCTAATGTGTCTTGGCTAATGTGTCTTGGCTAATGTGCCTTAGCTTATGTGTCTTGGCTAATGTGTCTTGGCTAAGGTGTCTTGGCTAGGTGTCTTGGCTAATGTGTCTTGGCTAAGGTGTCTTGGCTAAGGTGTCTTGGCTAAGGTGTCTTGGCTAAGGTGTCTTGGCTAAGGTGTCTTGGCTAATGTGTCTCGGCTAATGTGTCTTGGCTAAGGTGTCTTGGCTAATGTGTCTTGGCTAAGGTGTCTTGGCTAAGGTGTCTTGGCTAAGGTGTTTTGGCTAATGTGTCTCGGCTAATGTGTCTTGGCTAAGGTGTCTTGGCTAATGTGTCTTGGCTAAGGTGTCTCGGCTAATGTGTCTTGGCTAATGTGTCTCGGCTAATGTGTCTTGGCTAATGTGTCTTGGCTAAGGTGTCTTGGCTAATGTGTCTTGGCTAAGGTGTCTTGGCTAAGGTGTCTTGGCTAAGGTGTCTTGGCTAAGGTGTCTTGGCTAAGGTGTCTTGGCTTATGTAGCTTGGCTAAGGTGTCTTGGCTAAGGTGTCTTGGCTAAGGTGTCTTGGCTAATGTGTCTCGGCTAATGTGTCTTGGCTAAGGTGTCTTGGCTAAGGTGTCTTGGCTAAGGTGTCTTGGCTAATGTGTCTTGGCTAAGGTGTCTTGGCTAAGGTGTCTTGGCTAAGGTGTCTCGGCTAATGTGTCTTTGCTAAGGTGTCTTGGCTAAGGTGTCTTGGCTAAGGTGTCTTGGCTAATGTGTCTCGGCTAAGGTGTCTTGCCTAATGTGTCTTGGCTAAGGTGTCTTGGCTAATGTGTCTTGGCTAAGGTGTCTCGGCTAATGTGGCTCGGCTAAGGTGTCTTGGCTAAGGTGTTTTGGCTAAGGTGTCTTGGCTAATGTGTCTTGGCTAATGTGTCTCGGCTAAGGTGTCTTGGCTAATGTGTCTTGGCTAAGGTGTCTTGGCTAATGTGTCTTGGCTAAGGTGTCATGGCTAAGGTGTCTTGGCTAATGTGTCTCGGCTAATGTGTCTTGGCTAAGGTGTCTTGGCTAAAGTGTCTTGGCTAAGGTGTCTCGGCTAATGTGTCTTGGCTAATGTGTCTCGGCTAATGTGTCTTGGCTAATGTGTCTTGGCTAAGGTGTCTTGGCTAATGTGTCTTGGCTAAGGTGTCTTGGCTAAGGTGTCTTGGCTAATGTGTCTTTTCTAATGTGTCTCGGCTAATGTGTCTTGGCTAATGTGTCTTGGCTAAGGTGTCTTGGCTAAGGTGTCTCGGCTAATGTGTCTTGGCTAGGTGTCTTGGCTAATGTGTCTTGGCTAAGGTGTCTTGGCTAATGTGTCTTGGCTAAGGTGTCTTGGCTAAGGTGTCTCGGCTAATGTGTCTTGGCTAATGTGTCTTAGCTAATGTGTCTTTACTAAGGTGTCTTGGCTAGGTGTCTTGGCTAATGTGTCTTGGCTAAGGTGTCTTGGCTAAGGTGTCTTGGCTAAGGTGTCTTGGCTAAGGTGTCTTGGCTAAGGTGTCTTGGCTAATGTGTCTCGGCTAATGTGTCTTGGCTAAGGTGTCTTGGCTAATGTGTCTTGGCTAAGGTGTCTTGGCTAATGTGTCTCGGCTAATGTGTCTTGACTAATGTGTCTTGGCTGATGTGTCTTGGCTAATGTGCCTTAGCTTATGTGTCTTGGCTAAGGTGTCTTGGCTAAGGTGTCTTGGCTAATGTGTCTTGGCTAAGGTGTCTTGGCTAAGGTGTCTTGGCTAAGGTGTCTTGGCTAATGTGTCTCGGCTAATGTGTCTTGGCTAAGGTGTCTTGGCTAATGTGTCTTATCTAAGGTGTCTTGGCTAAGGTGTCTTGGCTTATGTAGCTTGGCTAAGGTGTCTTGGCTAAGGTGTCTTGGCTAAGGTGTCTTGGCTAATGTGTCTCGGCTAATGTGTCTTGGCTAAGGTGTCTTGGCTAATGTGTCTCGGCTAATGTGTCTTGGCTAAGGTGTCTTGGCTAATGTGTCTCGGCTAATGTGTCTTGGCTAAGGTGTTTTGGCTAATGTGTCTCGGCTAATGTGTCTTGGCTAAGGTGTCTTGGCTAAGGTGTCTTGGCTAAGGTGTCTTGGCTAATGTGTCTTGGCTAAGGTGTGTTGGCTAAGGTGTCTTGGCTAATGTGTCTTGGCTAAGGTGTCTTGGCTAAGGTGTCTTGGCTAAGGTGTCTTGGCTAAGGTGTCTTGGCTAAGGTGTCTTGGCTAAGGTGTCTTGGCTAATGTGTCTCGGCTAATGTGTCTTGGCGAAGGTGTCTTGGCTAAGGTGTCTTGGCTAAGGTGTCTTGGCTAATGTGTCTTTGCTAATGTGGCTTGGCTAATGTGTCTTGGCTAATGTGTCTTGGCTAAGGTGTCTTGGCTAAGGTGTCTTGGCTAAGGTGTCTTGGCTAAGGTGTCTTGGCTAAGGTGTTTTGGCTTATGTGTCTTGGCTAATGTGTCTTGGCTAATGTGTCTTGGCTAAGGTGTCTTGGCTAAGGTGTCTTGGCTAAGGTGTCTTGGCTAAGGTGTCTCGGCTAATGTGTCTTGGCTAAGGTGTCTTGGCTAAGGTGTTTTGGCTAATGTGTCTTGGCTAAGGTGTCTTGGCTAAGGTGTCTTGGCTAAGGTGTCTTGGCTAAGGTGTCTTGGCTAAGGTGTCTTGGCTAATGTGTCTTGGCTAAGGTGTCTTGGCTAAGGTGTCTTGGCTAAGGTGTCTTGGCTAATGTGTCTCGGCTAATGTGTCTTGGATAAGGTGTCTTGGCTAAGGTGTCTTGGCTAAGGTGTCTCGGCTAATGTGTCTTGGCTAATGTGTCTCGGCTTATGTGTCTTGGCTAATGTGTCTTGGATAAGGTGTCTTGGCTAAGGTGTCTTGGCTAAGGTGTCTCGGCTAAGGTGTCTTGGCTAATGTGTCTCGGCTTATGTGTCTTGGCTAATGTGTCTTGGTTAAGGTGTCTTGGCTAAGGTGTCTTGGCTAAGGTGTCTTGGCTAAGGTGTCTTGGCTAAGGTGTCTTGGCTAATGTGTCTTGGCTTATGTGTCTTGGCTAATGTGTCTTGGCTAAGGTGTCTTGGCCAAGGTGTCTTGGCTAGTGTGTCTTGGCTTATGTGTCTTGGCTAAGGTGTCTTGGCTAAGGTGTCTTGGCTAAGGTGTTTTGGCTAATGTGTCTCGGCTAATGTGTCTTGGCTAAGGTGTCTTGGCTAAGGTGTCTTGGCTAAGGTGTCTCGGCTAATGTGTCTTGGCTAATGTGTCTCGGCTAATGTGTCTTGGCTAATGTGTCTTGGCTAAGGTGTCTTGGCTAATGTGTCTTGGCTAAGGTGTCTTGGCTAAGGTGTCTTGGCTAAGTTGTCTTGGCTAAGGTGTCTTGGCTAATGTGTCTTTTCTAATGTGTCTCGGCTAATGTGTCTTGGCTAATGTGTCTTGGCTAAGGTGTCTTGGCTAAGGTGTCTCGGCTTATAAGTCTTGGCTAAGGTGTCTTGGCTAAGGTGTCTTGGCTTATGTGTCTTGGATAATGTGTCTTGGCTAATGTGTCTTGGCTAATGTGTCTTGGCTAATGTGCCTTAGCTTATGTGTCTTGGCTAAGGTGTCTTGGCTAGGTGTCTTGGCTAATGTGTCTTGGCTAAGGTGTCTTGGCTAAGGTGTCTTGGCTTAGGTGTCTTGGCTAAGGTGTCTTGGCTAAGGTGTCTTGGCTAATGTGTCTCGGCTAATGTGTCTTGGCTAAGGTGTCTTGGCTAATGTGTCTTGGCTAAGGTGTCTTGGCTAAGGTGTCTTGGCTAAGGTGTTTTGGCTAATGTGTCTCGGCTAATGTGTCTTGGCTAAGGTGTCTTGGCTAATGTGTCTTGGCTAAGGTGTCTCGGCTAATGTGTCTTGGCTAATGTGTCTCGGCTAATGTGTCTTGGCTAATGTGTCTTGGCTAAGGTGTCTTGGCTAATGTGTCTTGGCTAAGGTGTCTTGTCTAAGGTGTCTTGGCTAAGGTGTCTTGGCTAAGGTGTCTTGGCTAAGGTGTCTTGGCTTATGTAGCTTGGCTAAGGTGTCTTGGCTAAGGTGTCTTGGCTAAGGTGTCTTGGCTAATGTGTCTCGGCTAATGTGTCTTGGCTAAGGTGTCTTGGCTAATGTGTCTCGGCTAATGTGTCTTGGCTAAGGTGTCTTGGCTCATGTGTCTTGGCTAAGGTGTCTTGGCTAAGGTGTCTTGGCTAAGGTGTCTCGGCTAATGTGTCTTTGCTAAGGTGTCTTGGCTAAGGTGTCTTGGCTAAGGTGTCTTGGCTAATGTGTCTCGGCTAAGGTGTCTTGCCTAATGTGTCTTGGCTAAGGTGTCTTGGCTAATGTGTCTTGGCTAAGGTGTCTCGGCTAATGTGGCTCGGCTAAGGTGTCTTGGCTAAGGTGTCTTGGCTAAGGTGTCTTGGCTAATGTGTCTTGGCTAATGTGTCTCGGCTAAGGTGTCTTGGCTAATGTGTCTTGGCTAAGGTGTCTTGGCTAATGTGTCTTGGCTAAGGTGTCTTGGCTAAGGTGTCTTGGCTAAGGTGTCTTGGCTAATGTGTCTCGGCTAATGTGTCTTGGCTAAGGTGTCTTGGCTAAGGTGTCTTGGCTAATGTGTCTCGGCTAATGTGTCTTGGCTAAGGTGTCTTGGCTAAAATGTCTCGGCTTAAGTATCTCGGCTTAAGTGTCTTGGCTAATGTGTCTTGGCTAAGGTGTCTTAGCTAATGTGTCTCGGCTAATGTGTCTTGGCTAAGGTGTCTTGGCTAAGGTGTCTTGGCTAAGGTGTCTTGGCTAATGTGTCTCGGCTAATGTGTCTTGGCTAAGGTGTCTTGGCTAAGGTGTCTCGGCTAATGTGTCTTGGCTAATGTGTCTCGGCTAAGGTGTCTTGGCTAGGTGTCTTGGCTAATGTGTCTTGGCTAAGGTGTCTTGGCTAAGGTGTCTTGGCTAAGGTGTCTTGGCTAATGTGTCTTGGCTAAGGTGTCTTGGCTAATGTGTCTCGGCTAATGTGTCTTCGCTAAGGTGTCTTGGCTAATGTGTCTTGGCTAAGGTGTCTTGGCTAATGTGTCTCGGCTAATGTGTCTTGGCTAATGTGTCTTGGCTAATGTGCCTTAGCTTATGTGTCTTGGCTAAGGTGTCTTGGCTAAGGTGTCTTGGCTAATGTGTCTTGGCTAAGGTGTCTTGGCTAAGGTGTCTTGGCTAAGGTGTCTTGGCTAATGTGTCTCGGCTAATGTGTCTTCGCTAAGGTGTCTTGGCTAATGTGTCTTGGCTAAGGTGTCTTGGCTAATGTGTCTCGGCTAATGTGTCTTGGCTAATGTGTCTTGGCTAATGTGCCTTAGCTTATGTGTCTTGGCTAAGGTGTCTTGGCTAAGGTGTCTTGGCTAATGTGTCTCGGCTAATGTGTCTTGGCTAAGGTGTCTTGGCTAAGGTGTCTTGGCTAAGGTGTCTCGGCTAATGTGTCTTTGCTAAGGTGTCTTGGCTAATGTGTCTTGGCTAAGGTGTCTTGGCTAAGGTGTCTTGGCTAAGGTGTCTTGGCTAAGGTGTCTTGGCTAAGGTGTCTTGGCTTATGTAGCTTGGCTAAGGTGTCTTGGCTAAGGTGTCTTGGCTAAGGTGTCTTGGCTAATGTGTCTCGGCTAATGTGTCTTGGCTAAGGTGTCTTGGCTAAGGTGTCTTGGCTAAGGTGTCTTGGCTAATGTGTCTTGGCTAAGGTGTCTTGGCTAAGGTGTCTTGGCTAAGGTGTCTCGGCTAATGTGTCTTTGCTAAGGTGTCTTGGCTAAGGTGTCTTGGCTAAGGTGTCTTGGCTAATGTGTCTCGGCTAAGGTGTCTTGCCTAATGTGTCTTGGCTAAGGTGTCTTGGCTAATGTGTCTTGGCTAAGGTGTCTCGGCTAAGGTGGCTCGGCTAAGGTGTCTTGGCTAAGGTGTCTTGGCTAAGGTGTCTTGGCTAATGTGTCTTGGCTAATGTGTCTCGGCTAAGGTGTCTTGGCTAATGTGTCTTGGCTAAGGTGTCTTGGCTAATGTGTCTTGGCTAAGGTGTCTTGGCTAAGGTGTCTTGGCTAAGGTGTCTTGGCTAATGTGTCTTGGCTAAGGTGTCTCGGCTAATGTGTCTTTGCTAAGGTGTCTTGGCTAAGGTGTCTTGGCTAAGGTGTCTTGGCTAATGTGTCTCGGCTAAGGTGTCTTGCCTAATGTGTCTTGGCTAAGGTGTCTTGGCTAATGTGTCTTGGCTAAGGTGTCTCGGCTAAGGTGGCTCGGCTAAGGTGTCTTGGCTAAGGTGTCTTGGCTAATGTGTCTTGGCTAAGGTGTCTTGGCTAATGTGTCTTGGCTAAGGTGTCTCGGCTAAGGTGGCTCGGCTAAGGTGTCTTGGCTAAGGTGTCTCGGCTAATGTGTCTTGGCTAGGTGTCTTGGCTAATGTGTCTTGGCTAAGGTGTCTTGGCTAATGTGTCTTGGCTAAGGTGTCTTGGCTAAGGTGTCTCGGCTAATGTGTCTTGGCTAATGTGTCTTGGCTAAGGTGTCTTGGCTAGGTGTCTTGGCTAATGTGTCTTGGCTAAGGTGTCTTGGCTAAGGTGTCTTGGCTAAGGTGTCTTGGCTAATGTGTCTTGGCTAAGGTGTCTTGGCTAATGTGTCTCGGCTAATGTGTCTTCGCTAAGGTGTCTTGGCTAATGTGTCTTGGCTAAGGTGTCTTGGCTAATGTGTCTCGGCTAATGTGTCTTGGCTAATGTGTCTTGGCTAATGTGTCTTGGCTAATGTGCCTTAGCTTATGTGTCTTGGCTAAGGTGTCTTGGCTAAGGTGTCTTGGCTAATGTGTCTTGGCTAAGGTGTCTTGGCTAAGGTGTCTTGGCAAAGGTGTCTTGGCTAATGTGCCTCGGCTAATGTGTCTTGGCTAAGGTGTCTTGGCTAATGTGTCTTATCTAAGGTGTCTTGGCTAAGGTGTCTTGGCTTATGTAGCTTGGCTAAGGTGTCTTGGCTAAGGTGTCTTGGCTAAGGTGTCTTGGCTAATGTGTCTCGGCTAATGTGTCTTGGCTAAGGTGTCTTGGCTAAGGTGTCTTGGCTAAGGTGTCTTGGCTAAGGTGTCTTGGCTAAGGTGTCTCGGCTAATGTGTCTTTGCTAAGGTGTCTTGGCTAAGGTGTCTTGGCTAAGGTGTCTTGGCTAATGTGTCTCGGCTAAGGTGTCTTGCCTAATGTGTCTTGGCTAAGGTGTCTTGGCTAAGGTGTCTTGGCTAAGGTGTCTTGGATTATGTAGCTTGGCTAAGGTGTCTTGGCTAAGGTGTCTTGGCTAAGGTGTCTTGGCTAATGTGTCTCGGCTAATGTGTCTTGGCTAAGGTGTCTTGGCTAAGGTGTCTTGGCTAAGGTGTCTTGGCTAAGGTGTCTTGGCTAATGTGTCTTGGCTAAGGTGTCTTGGCTAAGGTGTCTTGGCTAAGGTGTCTCGGCTAATGTGTCTTTGCTAAGGTGTCTTGGCTAAGGTGTCTTGGCTAAGGTGTCTTGGCTAATGTGTGTCGGCTAAGGTGTCTTGCCTAATGTGTCTTGGCTAAGGTGTCTTGGCTAATGTGTCTTGGCTAAGGTGTCTCGGCTAATGTGGCTCGGCTAAGGTGTCTTGGCTAAGGTGTCTTGGCTAAGGTGTCTTTGCTAATGTGTCTTGGCTAATGTGTCTCGGCTAAGGTGTCTTGGCTAATGTGTCTTGGCTAAGGTGTCTTGGCTAATGTGTCTTGGCTAAGGTGTCTTGGCTAAGGTGTCTTGGCTAAGGTGTCTTGACTAATGTGTCTCGGCTAATGTGTCTTGGCTAAGGTGTCTTGGCTAAGGTGTCTTGGCTAATGTGTCTCGGCTAATGTGTCTTGGCTAAGGTGTCTTGGCTAAGGTGTCTCGGCTTAAGTATCTCGGCTTAAGTGTCTTGGCTAATGTGTCTTGGCTAAGGTGTCTTAGCTTATGTGTCTCGGCTAATGTGTCTTGGCTAAGGTGTCTTGGCTAAGGTGTCTTGGCTAAGGTGTCTTGGCTGATGTGTCTCGGCTAATGTGTCTTGGCTAAGGTGTCTTGGCTAAGGTGTCTCGGCTAATGTGTCTTGGCTAATGTGTCTTGGCTAAGGTGTCTTGGCTAGGTGTCTTGGCTAATGTGTCTTGGCTAAGGTGTCTTGGCTAAGGTGTCTTGGCTAAGGTGTCTTGGCTAATGTGTCTTGGCTAAGGTGTCTTGGCTAATGTGTCTCGGCTAATGTGTCTTCGCTAAGGTGTCTTGGCTAATGTGTCTTGGCTAAGGTGTCTTGGCTAATGTGTCTCGGCTAATGTGTCTTGGCTAATGTGTCTTGGCTAATGTGCCTTAGCTTATGTGTCTTGGCTAAGGTGTCTTGGCTAAGGTGTCTTGGCTAATGTGTCTTGGCTAAGGTGTCTTGGCTAAGGTGTCTTGGCTAAGGTGTCTTGGCTAATGTGTCTCGGCTAATGTGTCTTCGCTAAGGTGTCTTGGCTAATGTGTCTTGGCTAAGGTGTCTTGGCTAATGTGTCTCGGCTAATGTGTCTTGGCTAATGTGTCTTGGCTAATGTGCCTTAGCTTATGTGTCTTGGCTAAGGTGTCTTGGCTAAGGTGTCTTGGCTAATGTGTCTCGGCTAATGTGTCTTGGCTAAGGTGTCTTTGCTAAGGTGTCTTGGCTAAGGTGTCTCGGCTAATGTGTCTTTGCTAAGGTGTCTTGGCTAATGTGTCTTGGCTAAGGTGTCTTGGTTAAGGTGTCTTGGCTAAGGTGTCTTGGCTAAGGTGTCTTGGCTAAGGTGTCTTGGCTTATGTAGCTTGGCTAAGGTGTCTTGGCTAAGGTGTCTTGGCTAAGGTGTCTTGGCTAATGTGTCTCGGCTAATGTGTCTTGGCTAAGGTGTCTTGGCTAAGGTGTCTTGGCTAAGGTGTCTTGGCTAAGGTGTCTTGGCTAATGTGTCTTGGCTAAGGTGTCTTGGCTAAGGTGTCTTGGCTAAGGTGTCTCGGCTAATGTGTCTTTGCTAAGGTGTCTTGGCTAAGGTGTCTTGGCTAAGGTGTCTTGGCTAATGTGTCTCGGCTAAGGTGTCTTGCCTAATGTGTCTTGGCTAAGGTGTCTTGGCTAATGTGTCTTGGCTAAGGTGTCTCGGCTAATGTGTCTTGGCTAAGGTGTCTTGGCAAAGGTGTCTTGGCTAAGGTGTCTTGGCTAATGTGTCTTGGCTAATGTGTCTCGGCTAAGGTGTCTTGGCTAATGTGTCTTGGCTAAGGTGTCTTGGCTAATGTGTCTTGGCTAAGGTGTCTTGGCTAAGGTGTCTTGGCTAAGGTGTCTTGGCTAATGTGTCTTGGCTAAGATGTCTTGGCTAAGGTGTCTTGGCTAATGTGTCTTTTCTAATGTGTCTCGGCTAATGTGTCTTGGCTAATGTGTCTTGGCTAAGGTGTCTTGGCTAAGGTGTCTCGGCTAATGTGTCTTGGCTAGGTGTCTTGGCTAATGTGTCTTGGCTAAGGTGTCTTGGCTAATGTGTCTTGGCTAAGGTGTCTTGGCTAAGGTGTCTCGGCTAATGTGTCTTGGCTAATGTGTCTTGGCTAAGGTGTCTTGGCTAGGTGTCTTGGCTAATGTGTCTTGGCTAAGGTGTCTTGGCTAAGGTGTCTTGGCTAAGGTGTCTTGGCTAATGTGTCTTGGCTAAGGTGTCTTGGCTAATGTGTCTCGGCTAATGTGTCTTCGCTAAGGTGTCTTGGCTAATGTGTCTTGGCTAAGGTGTCTTGGCTAATGTGTCTCGGCTAATGTGTCTTGGCTAATGTGTCTTGGCTAATGTGTCTTGGCTAATGTGCCTTAGCTTATGTGTCTTGGCTAAGGTGTCTTGGCTAAGGTGTCTTGGCTAATGTGTCTTGGCTAAGGTGTCTTGGCTAAGGTGTCTTGGCTAAGGTGTCTTGGCTAATGTGCCTCGGCTAATGTGTCTTGGCTAAGGTGTCTTGGCTAATGTGTCTTATCTAAGGTGTCTTGGCTAAGGTGTCTTGGCTTATGTAGCTTGGCTAAGGTGTCTTGGCTAAGGTGTCTTGGCTAAGGTGTCTTGGCTAATGTGTCTCGGCTTATGTGTCTTGGCTAAGGTGCCTTGGCTAAGGTGTCTTGGCTAGATGTCTTGGCTAAGGTGTCTTGGCTAATGTGTCTTGGCTAAGGTGTCTTGGCTAAGGTGTCTTGGCTAAGGTGTCTCGGCTAATGTGTCTTTGCTAAGGTGTCTTGGCTAAGGTGTCTTGGCTAAGGTGTCTTGGCTAATGTGTCTCGGCTAAGGTGTCTTGCCTAATGTGTCTTGGCTAAGGTGTCTTGGCTAATGTGTCTTGGCTAAGGTGTCTCGGCTAATGTGGCTCGGCTAAGGTGTCTTGGCTAAGGTGTCTTGGCTAAGGTGTCTTGGCTAATGTGTCTTGGCTAATGTGTCTCGGCTAAGGTGTCTTGGCTAATGTGTCTTGGCTAAGGTGTCTTGGCTAATGTGTCTTGGCTAAGGTGTCTTGGCTAAGGTGTCTTGGCTAAGGTGTCTTGGCTAATGTGTCTCGGCTAAGGTGTCTTGGCTAGGTGTCTTGACTAATGTGTCTTGGCTAAGGTGTCTTGGCTAAGGTGTCTTGGCTAAGGTGTCTCGGCTTAAGTATCTCGGCTAAGGTGTCTTGGCTAATGTGTCTTGGCTAAGGTGTCTTAGCTAATGTGTCTCGGCTAATGTGTCTTGGCTAAGGTGTCTTGGCTAAGGTGTCTTGGCTAAGGTGTCTTGGCTAATGTGTCTCGGCTAATGTGTCTTGGCTAATGTGTCTTGGCTAAGGTGTCTTGGCTAAGGTGTCTTGGCTAAGGTGTCTTGGCTAATGTGTCTTGGCTAATGTGTCTTGGCTAATGTGTCTTGGCTAATGTGTCTCGGCTAAGGTGTCTTGGCTAAGGTGTCTCGGCTAATGTGTCTTGGCTTAGGTGTCTCGGCTAATGTGTCTTGGCTAATGTGTCTCGGCTAATGTGTCTTGGCTAAGGTGTCTTGGCTAAGGTGTCTCGGCTAATGTGTCTTGGCTAATGTGTCTCGGCTTATGTGTCTTGGCTAAGGTGTATTGGCTAAGGTGTCTTGGCTAAGGTGTCTTGGCTAAGGTGTCTTGGCTAATGTGTCTTGGCTAAGGTGTCTTGGGTAATGTGTCTCGGCTAATGTGTCTTGGCTAAGGTGTCTTGGCTCATGTGTCTCGGCTAATGTGTCTTGGCTAAGGTGTCTTGGCTAAGGTGTCTTGGCTAAGGTGTCTCGGTTAATGTGTCTTGGCTAATGTGTCTCGGCTAATGTGTCTTGGCTAAGGTGTCTTGGCTAAGGTGTCTTGGCTAAGGTGTCTTGGCTAAGGTGTCTTGGCTCATGTGTCTTGGCTAATGTGTCTTGGCTAATGTGTCTCGGCTAATGTGTCTTGGCTTATGTGTCTTGGCTAAGGTGTCTTGGCTAAGGTGTCTTGGCTAAGGTGTCTTGGCTAATGTGTCTTGGCTAAGGTGTCTTGGCTAATGTGTCTCGGCTAATGTGTCTTGGCTAATGTGTCTTGGCTTATGTGTCTTGGCTAAGGTGTCTTGGCTCATGTGTCTCGGCTAATGTGTCTTGGCTAAGGTGTCTTGGCTAAGGTGTCTTGGCTAAGGTGTCTCGGTTAATGTGTCTTGGCTAATGTGTCTCGGCTAATGTGTCTTGGCTAATGTGTCTTGGCTAAGGTGTCTTGGCTAAGGTGTCTTGGCTAAGGTGTCTTGGCTCATGTGTCTTGGCTAATGTGTCTTGGCTAATGTGTCTCGGCTAATGTGTCTTGGCTTATGTGTCTTGGCTAAGGTGTCTTGGCTAAGGTGTCTTGGCTAAGGTGTCTTGGCTAAGGTGTCTTGGCTAATGTGTCTTGGCTAAGGTGTCTTGGCTAATGTGTCTCGGCTAATGTGTCTTGGCTAATGTGTCTTGGCTTATGTGTCTTGGCTAAGGTGTCTTGGCTAAGGTGTCTTGGCTAATGTGTCTTGGCTAATGTGTCTTGGCTAAGGTGTCGTGGCTAAGGTGTCTTGGCTAAGGTGTCTTGGCTAATGTGTCTCGGCTAATGTGTCTTGGCTAAGGTGTCTTGGCTAAGGTGTCTCGGCTAATGTGTCTTGGCTAAGGTGTCTTGGCTAAGGTGCCTTGGCTAAGGTGTCTTGGCTAATGTGTCTCGGCTAAGGTGTCTTTGCTAAGGTGTCTTGGCTAGGGTGTCTTGGCTAAGGTGTCTTGGCTAAGGTGTCTAGGCTAAGGTGTCTTGGCTAATGTGTCTTGGCTAAGGTGTCTTGGCTAAGGTGTCTTGGCTAAGGTGTCTTGGCTAAGGTGTCTTGGCTAAGGTGTCTTGGCTAAGGTGTCTTGGCTAAGGTGTCTTGGCTAATGTGTCTTGGCTAAGGTGTCTTGGCTAAGGTGTCTTGGCTAAGGTGTCGTGGCTTATGTGTCTCGGCTAATGTGTCTTGGCTAAGGTGTCTTGGCTAATGTGTCTCGGCTAATGTGTCTTGGCTAATGTGTCTTGGCTTATGTGTCTTGGCTAAGATGTCTTGGCTAAGGTGTCTTGGCTAAGGTGTTTTGGCTAATGTGTCTCGGTTAATGTGTCTTGGCTAAGGTGTCTTGGCTAAGGTGTCTTGGCTAATGTGTCTTGGCTAATGTGTCTTGGCTAAGGTGTCTTGGCTAAGGTGTCTTGGCTAAGGTGTCTTGGCTAAGGTGTCTAGGCTAAGGTGTCTTGGCTAATGTGTCTTGGCTAATGTGTCTTGGCTAAGGTGTCTTGGCTAATGTGTCTTGGCTAAGGTGTCTTGGCTAAGGTGTCTTGGCTAAGGTGTTTTGGCTAAGGTGTCTTGGCTAATGTGTCTCGGCTAAAGTGTCTTGGCTAAGGTGTCTCGCCTTATGTGTCTTGGCTAATGTGTCTCGGCTTATGTGTCTTTGCAAATGTGTCTTGGCTAAGGTGTCTTGGCTAAGGTGTCTTGGCTAAGGTGTCTTGGCTAAGGTGTCTTGGCTAATGTGTCTTGGCTAATGTGTCTTGGCTAAGGTGTCTTGGCTAAGGTGTCTCGGCTAATGTGTCTTGGCTAATGTGTCTTGGCTAAGGTGTCTTGGCTAATGTGTCTTGGCTAAGGTGTCTTGGCTAATGTGTCTCGGCTAATGTGTCTTGGCTAAGGTGTCTTGGCTAAGGTGTCTTGGCTAATGTGTCTTGGCTAATGTGTCTTGGCTAATGTGTCTTGGCTAATGTGTCTTGGCTAAGGTGTCTTGGCTAATGTGTCTCGGCTAATGTGTCTTGGCTAAGGTGTCTTGGCTAAGGTGTCTTGGCGAATGTGTCTTGGCTAATGTGTCTTGGCTAATGTGTCTTGGCTAAGGTGTCTTGGCTAAGGTGTCTCGGCTAATGTGTCTTGGCTAATGTGTCGCGGCTAATGTTTTTTGGCTAAGGTGTCTTGGCTAAGGTGTCTTAACTAAGGCGTCTTAACTAAGGTGTCTTGGCTAAGGTGTCTTGGCTAATGTGTCTCGGCTAATGTGTCTTGGCTAATGTGTCTTGGCTAGGTGTCTTGGCTAATGTGTCTTTTCTAAGGTGTCTTGGCTAATGTGTCTTGGCTAATGTGTCTTGGCTAAGGTGTCTTGGCTAAGGTGTCTTGGCTAAGGTGTCTTGGCTAAGGTGTCTTGGCTTATGTGTCTCGGCTAATGTGTCTTGGCTAAGGTGTCTTGGCTAATGTATCTTGGCTAAGGTGTCTTGGCTAATGTGTCTTGGCTAATGTGTCTCGGCTAAGGTGTCTTGGCTAATGTGTCTTGGCTAATGTGTCTCGGCTAATGTGCCTTGGCTAAGGTGTCTTGGCTAACCCACTTGGCAGAAATCGCATGAGAGGGGGGAAATTTCTTCATTCTCGCTACCTCTGACCAGTGTTGTGAACTGTTAACATTTTTTATGACATTCGTAGCAAGCGTCTGTCAACATCAATTTTTATTCGAAGACATTCTACGTTGTCATGACATGACATTCATGGAGTGATATTCATTTTTGTTTTACCGTCAGAGTTTCTGCGGCGACATGAAATGTAAACAGTGTAGTTTGAATGTCATTTGACATTTTTTGACATTTTTTTCGAAACATAATATCCAAAGGAATTCCGTAAATTATAATGCGTGGACGCTGGGAACAAAATAATCATTAATGAAGTTTTCCATTTTTGGGATAAAACTAAGATATTCTTTTTTTATATTGAAATCAATGAGGATTTAGTTTGGGCGATTTATTACGGTTTCACTCAATCACTGCTCCAGGTAATCTCGCCACACCGTATTTTGTGTCACCTAAAGGATTCCTGCAAAGCACAGTCGTTCAACAAATTGTTAATTGAATATAATTTACAAGACAAACTATAAGGTTTGCGTAGCCTACTATTGATGGTCAAACGAATAGTCAAATGAATGGATTCAAAAAATGTCATTGTGTCGAATGACATTTTTTAACGTGAATGTCAAATGAAAGAGCTGGATGCGAATGCGAATCTTCGAACAGAGTGAATGTCAACAATTGCATGTCAATGAACATCACCGTTCACAACACTGCCCCTGACCCTCACTTTCGAGCGATCGTACGACAAACTCTCACTCCACCACCCTACCTCACTCACACACGCTCCTATATTCTATGTAAACCCTCACCGCAACCTGCGTCACCAACCAACCCCACACCTGAACGGTCCCATGCTCGAAGTGTTAGACAATTTTGGTTCCACACTTTGAAGCCTGTCGAGGAGTGTGGCACTATATTGTTTTTCGCTGTCTCCTTTCTTTCACTGCAAAATTGCTTTTGCCCTGTCTTTGGCGTATTCATATGAGTTTGGCCTTTGCTGGAGGCGGAGGTGTGTGCGCAAGCGTTATTGTGTTTTGTGAAGTGATTCTTTGCTCCGGTAAGTAATGTGAAAACTAGTGATTGTGATAAGTGAATTAATTCTATTCCTTGTGTTTTGTGCGTAGTGAATCCCATCGAGTCGATCAGCTGATGGAAAGAGTTTGGCCGTGAAGCGGAAAGGGTGAAGCCGGAGTTAAACCGCAGGATGAGGTACGCATTTTAACACTCGAAATGAGTTAAAGAAAAAAAACAAAGTGTAAAGATTTCTCATGTCTCTCCGTTTTTTTTTCTTCTATATATTTACAGAAACCTCAGTTTTTTTACCTGTTTGTCGCATGATGAGCGTATGTGCAATAAAAAAAGGGATCGTATGTATTTCCTGGTAATTATTTCGTTCACGGTCGTGGTGTGTTCGGGACGAGGGTGTCCCGAAAGCAGCAATAGGAAAGAAAGGGAAAGCGAGAAAGAACAAAAAAGCGAAGGAAAGAACGGGACACACTGAAGCTTATTAGGCTACCAAAGCTTATTATAAATAAGCCTGCAAGCTTGCAGGCTATATACAAGCGTACATACGGCATACGCCCCGCCCCTGTACCCGATTCCCCCACCCCCGCGAACGATCCACGAACGAGGCTTACTAAGTTGCTAGTAAGCTTTTAATAAGCCGGCTAATAAGCCTCGATGTCGTACGACTTTTGCCAAGTGGGAATGTGTCTCGGCTAATGTGTCTTGGCTAATGTGTCTTGGCTAATGTGTCTCGGCTAATGTGTCTCGGCTAAGGTGTCTTGGCTAAAGTGTCTCGGCTAAAGTGTCTTGGCTAATGTGTCTTGGCTAATGTGTCTTGGCTAAGGTGTCTTGGCTAATGTGTCTTGGCTAAGGTGTCTTGGCTCAGGTGCCTTGGCTAAGGTGTCTTGGCTAATGTGTCTCGGCTAAGGTGTCTTGGCTAATGTGTCTCGGCTAAGGTATCTTGGCTAAGGTGTCTTGGCTAAGGTGTCTCGGCTAAGGTATCTTGGCTAAAGTGTCTCGGCTAAAGTGTCTTGGCTAATGTGTCTTGGCTAATGTGTCTTGGCTAAGGTGTCTTGGCTAATGTGTCTTGGCTAAGGTGTCTTGGCTAAGGTGTCTTGGCTAATGTGTCTTGGCTAAGGTGTCTTGGCTAATGTGTCTTGGCTTATGTGTCTTGGCTAAGGTGTCTTGGCTAAGGTGTCTCGGCTAAGGTGTCTTGGCTAAGGTGTCTTGGCTAATGTGTCTTAGCTAATGTGTCTTGGCTAAGGTGTCTTGGCTAAGGTGTCTCGGCTAATGTGTCTTGGCTAATGTGTCTTGGCTAAGGTGTCTTGGCTAATGTGTCTTGGCTAATGTGTCTTGGCTAATGTGTCTTGGCTAATGTGTCTTGGCTAATGTGTCTTGGCTAAGGCGTCTTGGCTAATGTGTCTCGGCTAATGTGTCTTGGCTAATGTGTCTTGGCTAAGGTGTCTTGGCTAATGTGTCTTGGCTAATGTGTCTCGGCTAATGTGTCTTGGCTAAGGTGTCTTGGCTAAAGTGTCTCGGCTAAAGTGTCTTGGCTAAGGTGTCTTGGCTAATGTGTCTTCACTAAGGTGTCTTGGCTAATGTGTCTCGGCTAAGGTGTCTTGGCTAAGGTGTCTTGGCTAAGGTGTCTTGGCTAATGTGTCCCGGCTAATGTGTCTTGGCTAATGTGTCTTGGCTAAGGTGTCTTGGCTAATGTGTCTTGGCTAAGGTGTCTTGGCTAAGGTGTCTTGGCTAAGGTGTCTTGGCTAAGGTGTCTTGGCTAATGTGTCTCGGCTAATGTGTCTTGGCTAATGTGTCTTGGCTTATGTGTCTTGGCTAAGATGTCTTGGCTAAGGTGTCTTGGCTAAGGTGTTTTGGCTAATGTGTCTCGGCTAATGTGTCTTGGCTAAGGTGTCTCGGCTAATGTGTCTTTGCTAATGTGTCTCGGCTAATGTGTCTTGGCTAAGGTGTCTTGGCTAAGGTGTCTTGGCTAAGGTGTCTTGGCTAAGGTGTCTAGGCTAAGGTGTCTTGGCTAATGTGTCTTGGCTAAGGTGTCTTGGCTAAGGTGTCTTGGCTAATGTGTCTTGGCTAAGGTGTCTTGGCTAAGGTGTCTTGGCTAAGGTGTCTTGGCTAATGTGTCTTGGCTAAGGTGTCTTGGCTAATGTGTCTCGGCTAATGTGTCTTGGCTTATGTGTCTTGGCTAAGGTGTCTTGGCTAAGGTGTCTTGGCTAAGGTGTCTTGGCTAATGTGTCTTGGCTTATGTGTCTTGGCTAAGGTGTCTTGGCTCATGTGTCTCGGCTAATGTGTCTTGGCTAAGGTGTCTTGGCTAAGGTGTCTTGGCTAAGGTGTCTCGGTTAATGTGTCTTGGCTAATGTGTCTCGGCTAATGTGTCTTGGCTAATGTGTCTTGGCTAAGGTGTCTTGGCTAAGGTGTCTTGGCTAAGGTGTCTTGGCTCATGTGTCTTGGCTAATGTGTCTTGGCTAATGTGTCTCGGCTAATGTGTCTTGGCTTATGTGTCTTGGCTAAGGTGTCTTGGCTAAGGTGTCTTGGCTAAGGTGTCTTGGCTAAGGTGTCTTGGCTAATGTGTCTTGGCTAAGGTGTCTTGGCTAATGTGTCTCGGCTAATGTGTCTTGGCTAATGTGTCTTGGCTTATGTGTCTTGGCTAAGGTGTCTTGGCTAAGGTGTCTTGGCTAATGTGTCTTGGCTAATGTGTCTTGGCTAAGGTGTCGTGGCTAAGGTGTCTTGGCTAAGGTGTCTTGGCTAATGTGTCTCGGCTAATGTGGCTTGGCTAAGGTGTCTTGGCTAAGGTGTCTCGGCTAATGTGTCTTGGCTAAGGTGTCTTGGCTAAGGTGCCTTGGCTAAGGTGTCTTGGCTAATGTGTCTCGGCTAAGGTGTCTTTGCTAAGGTGTCTTGGCTAGGGTGTCTTGGCTAAGGTGTCTTGGCTAAGGTGTCTAGGCTAAGGTGTCTTGGCTAATGTGTCTTGGCTAAGGTGTCTTGGCTAAGGTGTCTTGGCTAAGGTGTCTTGGCTAAGGTGTCTTGGCTAAGGTGTCTTGGCTAAGGTGTCTTGGCTAAGGTGTCTTGGCTAATGTGTCTTGGCTAAGGTGTCTTGGCTAAGGTGTCTTGGCTAAGGTGTCGTGGCTTATGTGTCTCGGCTAATGTGTCTTGGCTAAGGTGTCTTGGCTAATGTGTCTCGGCTAATGTGTCTTGGCTAATGTGTCTTGGCTTATGCGTCTTGGCTAAGATGTCTTGGCTAAGGTGTCTTGGCTAAGGTGTTTTGGCTAATGTGTCTCGGTTAATGTGTCTTGGCTAAGGTGTCTTGGCTAAGGTGTCTTGGCTAATGTGTCTTGGCTAATGTGTCTTGGCTAAGGTGTCTTGGCTAAGGTGTCTTGGCTAAGGTGTCTTGGCTAAGGTGTCTAGGCTAAGGTGTCTTGGCTAATGTGTCTTGGCTAATGTGTCTTGGCTAAGGTGTCTTGGCTAATGTGTCTTGGCTAAGGTGTCTTGGCTAAGGTGTCTTGGCTAAGGTGTTTTGGCTAAGGTGTCTTGGCTAATGTGTCTCGGCTAAAGTGTCTTGGCTAAGGTGTCTCGCCTTATGTGTCTTGGCTAATGTGTCTCGGCTTATGTGTCTTTGCAAATGTGTCTTGGCTAAGGTGTCTTGGCTAAGGTGTCTTGGCTAAGGTGTCTTGGCTAAGGTGTCTTGGCTAATGTGTCTTGGCTAATGT
Source organism: Anopheles funestus (assembly GCF_943734845.2). NCBI lineage: Eukaryota > Metazoa > Arthropoda > Insecta > Diptera > Culicidae > Anopheles > Anopheles funestus. The sequence goes on along the minus strand of NW_026045231.1, from coordinate 533,386 downwards.
GTCTTGGCTAAGGTGTCTTGGCTAAGGTGTCTCGGCTAATGTGTCTTGGCTAATGTGTCTTGGCTAAGGTGTCTTTGCTAATGTGTCTTGGCTAAGGTGTCTTGGCTAATGTGTCTCGGCTAATGTGTCTTGGCTAAGGTGTCTTGGCTAAGGTGTCTTGGCTAATGTGTCTTGGCTAATGTGTCTTGGCTAATGTGTCTTGGCTAATGTGTCTTGGCTAAGGTGTCTTGGCTAATGTGTCTCGGCTAATGTGTTGTTGTGAATAACAACGCGTCAGTGTTTTGACTAGAATGCGGTGACAGAATTCATTTGTTTTGGTTAGTTAGCTATAATGTGACAGTTAATTAATCGTAATTAATCGATTATAGCAGACGAATGACACCGGGACGGAACGCCGTGAAAGGAAAAAGGATGGCCGTTAAGGAAAAGGGAATTGTATAAATAGGGGCCAAAAGACGCGCTTTCGGCCTCTTACATTTCAAAAACGCGGCAAATAAAGACCAATTTGTGGTCGCTAATAGGTGAACCAACAAAACCTTTTCGAAGTCGCAATCATTTACAACATTCCACAAATTGTTTAACGTAATTCACTAGTCTTATTCACAATCCACGCAATTCGGTCACTCGCGAAGTAAGTGCTATTCGTTCGATCGTATGTAAAGTGTCGGTACGCGCGCGATAAGCCACGAAAAAGTGAACCGTCGGGAAGTGATTTTTTTGTAGACTCGTCCAAAAGTGAAAGAAGTTGTAAAGAAATGGAAGGAGCAAGAGGCTCTAAAAGTGCGAGTGCGGAGCGGCAGTACCAGTCGGAAGCACTCGAGGAGCCTTCAGAAAGGCGTACGGGAACTCGTACACCATCGGTGGACGAAGAGTCCATTAGTTCGAGGAGGACGAATCTTCCCAGCCTGGAGGCCAGAGAGCTCAAGCTGGCGCGGAAGGAGCTTGAGTTGGAGCGTCGGGAGCTTGAGCTAGAGCGGCGAGAACTCGCGCGCGAACGAGAACGCAGCAACCCCAGTTTGCAAGGTGTACCGGATGGTAAGGCGGACAGGATGGAGGGTTGGCTGCAAGACACGGAGCGGCTGGGAATGACGGCGCCAAAACGGACTGCAGCTGCAATGGCGACGGAGGACCGGCGGGTTCATCACCCTTCGACCCTAGTTTCGAGTCCGGACGGGTACGGGACGCGAGTGTTGCAGCCGAGTAGTAGCACGATGGCGGACAACCTACGACGCTGGCGGCCATTCGACGCTACAATGGCCGCGTCACCGCCAGGCTACGATCATACGGTGGCCATCGACCAAGCCGCAGCGCTGGACCAGGAGTATGCTGATTGGCGTCGCGCGGTGGACGAATCCCTCGCGACGCACCGTGAGGCCCAGCGTAGACAGCAGGAGAAATATGGAGAAGCGGCAACGGGTGAGCGTGGTGTTTCGTTTCAGATGGCCAAGCCGTTGAACGTGACGCTAGGGGACGACATTTTGACTGTCCGTCAAAAGGCAGCGCGCAAGATCGTCAGTAGGGAGCTCCCTACCTTCTCCGGGGTGCCAGAGCAATGGCCGATGTTTTATGCCAGCTACCAGCGATCGTCCGCGGCATGCGGCTTCGACGATCAGGAGAACCTGCTACGGTTGCAGCGAGCCTTGCGTGGACCAGCTCTCGAGTCGGTAGATCACATACTGCTGATGCCCTCGGGGCTGCAGAAGGCGTTGGACATTCTCAGGTCCGAGTACGGAAGGCCGGGACTCATCGTGGAGAGCCTGATCCAAAAGGTGAGGAAAATGCCCGCGCCTAGAGCGGAAAGTCTGGAGACCATCGCAGCCTTCGGGAAGGGCGTGCAGAAGATGTGCGCAACGATTCAAATATCGGGACTGCGACAATATGACTGCGATGTCGCCTTACTCGACGAGCTGGCGGCGAAATTACCCCCGGAACGGCTGCTGGAATGGGCGCGGTACAAGGTGCAATTGCCAGAGGCTACCGTCAGCGAATTCGGCAAGTGGATTGGAGAAATCGCGACGGCTGCCAGGTTAATGGTGAAGGTCTCAAAAAAGGGGCCAATACTTGATCGCCGTGAATCACCAAACACTCGACAAGCGCATGTAACCGTACACACAACCGAACCATCTACCAGTCGTGAGTGTAAATTATGTCACGACGCGTGGCACAAACTGGTAGACTGCGAAATGTTTCGGGAGTTATCGTTGTCGGAACGACGCGCATACGTCCGAAACGAGAGTTTATGCGTACGATGTTTAGCAGCGCACCGGGGTGTGTGCTTTATAAAGACGGTGTGTAATATCGAAGGGTGCAAATTACACCATCACGCACTGTTGCACGAGAGAAGTAGCACTACGGGAAGATCAGGCAACGCACACAGCACTAAACACGACACCACACAAGACACTAAACGATGTAACGCACACACAAGCACAGATGGAAACATTCTGCTACGCTATGTACCGGTCATCCTTTACGGCAATAATAAGGAGGTACGGACGTACGCTCTCCTTGATGAAGGGTCGACAGCGACATTTATAGAGCATAGTTTGATCGAAGAGCTCGGTGTTGAGGGCAGACCGGATCCGATGAGTTTGAGGTGGACGGGCGGCACCACACGTCAGGAGGTTGGCTCAGTTCGTGTGGCACTTAGCATCTCAGGCGTGCGCGAAGGGTCCAAGGCGTTCCATCTAAAAATAGTACACTCTGTTAACGATTTATCTCTTCCAGAACAATCAGTAAGCATGGAAGAACTAAGTGCAAGGTATACTCATCTGAGGGGATTGCCTGTCGCCTCGTACTACAAGGCAAGACCCCGTATCCTGATTGGCGTGGACAACTGGGGCCTAGGCAGGCCTCTCAAGTACGCCGAAGGTGGGAGTAGAGAGCCGCTCGCTACGAAGACGAAGCTAGGTTGGACCGTTTTCGGGGCACGCGGTGGATCGTCACGTGGAGAAGCAGTTCGTAGCTGCTATCATGTGTGCATATGCGATGGTGTTTCGAGTGACCATTTATACAACGCATTGAAGACACATTACGCTATTGAATCGCTGGGAATTAGTAGCACAAAGACCGTTATTCCGAAGGAAAATGAAAGGGCCAATGCGATCCTTGCATCGGAAACCCGATTGCTGGATAACCGTTACCAAACAGCCTTACTGTGGAAATACGACGACGTACGGCTGCCGTGTAACAGAAACATGGCTTTGCGAAGATATACGGGCCTAAGAAAAAAGATGGAGAAAGATCCCGAATTAGCGAACGCTATCACCCAAAAGATGAAGGACTACGAGGCGAAGGGCTACATCCGCCGAATGAACGAGAGTGAGGTTGCTAAACGGGAGCCCAGAGACTGGTTCTTGCCAATTTTCCCAGTCTTCAACGTCAATAAGCCAGGGAAACTCCGAATGGTGTTCGACGCTGCCGCACAGGTCCAAGGAGTTAGTCTAAACAGTTTCCTCCTCACAGGGCCGGACCAGTTGGTGGGATTGGTCGCAGTACTCTACAAATTTCGTGAGTTCCGTGTAGCAGTAACGGGAGACATCCGCGAGATGTTTTTCCAAGTACGTATGAAACCAGCAGACCAACGTAGCCAATTATTCTTCTGGGATGACGGGAGCAGTCCAAACAGGCCACCGAATATCTACGCAGTCTCCGTCATGACATTTGGAGCTGCTTGTTCTCCTGGTAGTGCTCACTACGTGAAGAATATCAACGCGGATAGGTTCGCTGAAAGGTTTCCCCGAGCTTCACAGTGCATAAAGTACGAACACTACGTAGATGACATGCTGTCCAGCGTCGAGACGGAGGAGGAAGCAGTAACGTTAGCAGAAGACGTTAAACACGTACATGCACAAGGTGGATTCGAGATCCGGAACTGGTTATCCAATTCCAGGGAGGTAGTTAAGCGCTTGCGAAGCGCAGCCAACGACCAAACAAGCATCGAAATGTGTGCCGAACAAGGCACGGAAAAGGTATTGGGAATGTGGTGGAACACGGAGGATGACACATTCACCTTTCGACTCAGCCCGAAGAACGACCAGGAGCTATTGGCTGGAACCAAGATGCCCACAAAACGTGAAGTACTTCGAACGCTGATGGTCATATATGATCCTCTAGGTCTGATTGGACACTTTCTGATGTTTCTGAAAGTCTTACTGCAAGATCTGTGGCGCTCCCGTCTAGGATGGGATGATACTCTGGAGGGCGACGTCGCGAAGAAATGGTTGAAATGGGTAGCAGTACTGCCTGACCTGCAAAAGACTACCGTTAGAAGATGTTATCGAGAATTATCGTCGCACAGTGTCAACAACATACAACTGCACATATTTTGCGACGCCAGTCAAAGCGGTATGGCAGCGGTAGCTTACCTGCGATTCGAAGAAAATGGCATAATAGAGTGCGCACTGGTCGGCTCGAAAACACGTGTAGCGCCGATTAAATATCTGTCCATTCCAAGGCTCGAGCTGCAAGCCGCATTAATAGGGGCTCGCTTCGCCAGGCACATAGCAGACGAGCATCGTTTAAGCATCACCAAAAGGATATTTTGGACCGATTCGAGAAACGTCGTTAGCTGGATCAGGTCCGACCATAGGCGATATTCCCCATTTGTTGCATTTCGGGTAAGCGAATTGATCGAATCCACTAACACGGAAGAATGGCATTGGCTATCAACCAAGCTAAACGTCGCGGATGACGCGACCAAATGGCAGGCGATTCCGGAAATGGGGCCGTCGGGACGATGGTTTCGTGGGCCGGAGTTCATCTGGCAACCAGAAGGAGAGTGGCCGATAAACAACGCCGATGTCGGAGAGACGGTCGAGGAAGCTCGGCAAGTAATCCTGCACCACACAATAGACGATTATCTGGTTGACTTCACACGGTTTTCGCGATGGAAAACGCTCTTGAGAACAGTCGGATACGTCATACGGTACGTAGAAACTCTACGGCGCAAGGTCCGACAGCTTGAAGTACCAAAGGGGCCACTAACGCAGGAGGAACTATCGACAGCGGAACGAACAATATTCATCGTCGTCCAAATGGTAGAGTTTGGGAGTGATGTGAAGCGCATGAAGAACACCACCGACAGGAAGTATCCATGGACGAAACCGCTGAAAAGGGAAAGCAAACTATATAAGCTTTGTCCCATTTTAGATGAACATGGTGTGCTTAGAGTACACGGGCGTATTAACCACTACCTTTTTGATGAGTCACTTCAGAGACCGGTAATCCTCCCGAGGCGGCACCATGTCACAGACCTTATTGTACAGGATTTCCATGAAAGGTACTGTCATCAGAACCATAGGACGGTGGTAAACCAACTACAGGCGAAGTTCCACATACCGAAGGTTCGGGTAGAATTCAACCGCGTGCGACGCCTGTGTCAGTGGTGCAAGATCCGCGATGCAGCGCCAAACCCGCCGATAATGGGGAGCATCCCTTTCCAAAGGCTTGCAGTTTCGCAAAGGCCTTTCACCTACACCGGGCTGGACTATTTTGGACCGATACATGTCACCGTTGGACGTCGCCATGAGAAACGGTGGGGAGCGATCTTCACCTGCCTGACAACGCGAGCGATTCATTTGGAGGTAGTCCACACGCTTACAACAGCCTCCTGTATTCTGGCGATCCGCCGATTCGTCGCGAGACGTGGATCACCACGTGAGATCATCAGTGACCAGGGCACTAATTTCGTCGGAGCAGCGCGAGAGTTACGAGAAGCCTTGAAGGACGTCGACACGGATGCGTTAATGGAGAGGTTTTCGAGTCCGGTGATGAAGTGGACTTTCAACCCACCATCCGCGCCTCACTTTGGTGGATGTTGGGAGCGTCTGGTGCAATCGGTCAAGAAGGCGCTAAGCAGCCTGGATTTACCCAAAACTCCGAGTGATGAGCAGCTGATATCAACCCTAACGGAAATCGAACTAATTATTAATTGCAGACCACTGACGTACATACCTTTAGAAGACGAGATGGACTCTCCGATAACGCCAAACCACCTCCTGTTGGGTAGCTCGGACGGAGCTAAGCCAGAAGCGTTCCTGGATGATTCGCCGGCAGCTGTAAAGGCATCGTGGTGTGCTGCACAACGTAACGCGCAGCTATTCTGGAAGAAGTGGACCGAAGACTACTTGCCAACGTTAACCCGGCGAACGAAGTGGTTCGAACCTGTAAAACCAATCGCAGTCGGCGACATAGTGTTGATTATCGACGGAAACCTACCTCGTAGTTGCTATCCGAAGGGACGCGTAATCGCAATAGTTCAGGCAAAAGACGGTCAGGTTAGACGCGCGACGGTACAGACTAACAGCGGTACAATCGAACGACCCGCTACTAAAATCGCAGTGTTAGACGTAAAAACGCGGAGGGATTAAGCGGTCAGATCAGATCAGTATTAGAGACCGCGTGGTCTACAATGACGTTCGTTAAGTGAAGCACCGGGTTGCTGCACTGGAGGGGAGTATGTTGTGAATAACAACGCGTCAGTGTTTTGACTAGAATGCGGTGACAGAATTCATTTGTTTTGGTTAGTTAGCTATAATGTGACAGTTAATTAATCGTAATTAATCGATTATAGCAGACGAATGACACCGGGACGGAACGCCGTGAAAGGAAAAAGGATGGCCGTTAAGGAAAAGGGAATTGTATAAATAGGGGCCAAAAGACGCGCTTTCGGCCTCTTACATTTCAAAAACGCGGCAAATAAAGACCAATTTGTGGTCGCTAATAGGTGAACCAACAAAACCTTTTCGAAGTCGCAATCATTTACAACATGTGTCTTGGCTAAGGTGTCTTGGCTAAGGTGTCTTGGCGAATGTGTCTTGGCTAATGTGTCTTGGCTAATGTGTCTTGGCTAAGGTGTCTTGGCTAAGGTGTCTCGGCTAATGTGTCTTGGCTAATGTGTCGCGGCTAATGTTTTTTGGCTAAGGTGTCTTGGCTAAGGTGTCTTAACTAAGGCGTCTTAACTAAGGTGTCTTGGCTAAGGTGTCTTGGCTAATGTGTCTCGGCTAATGTGTCTTGGCTAATGTGTCTTGGCTAGGTGTCTTGGCTAATGTGTCTTTTCTAAGGTGTCTTGGCTAATGTGTCTTGGCTAATGTGTCTTGGCTAAGGTGTCTTGGCTAAGGTGTCTTGGCTAAGGTGTCTTGGCTAAGGTGTCTTGGCTTATGTGTCTCGGCTAATGTGTCTTGGCTAAGGTGTCTTGGCTAATGTGTCTTGGCTAAGGTGTCTTGGCTAATGTGTCTTGGCTAATGTGTCTCGGCTAAGGTGTCTTGGCTAATGTGTCTTGGCTAATGTGTCTCGGCTAATGTGCCTTGGCTAAGGTGTCTTGGCTAACCCACTTGGCAGAAATCGCATGAGAGGGGGGAAATTTCTTCATTCTCGCTACCTCTGACCAGTGTTGTGAACTGTTAACATTTTTTATGACATTCGTAGCAAGCGTCTGTCAACATCAATTTTTATTCGAAGACATTCTACGTTGTCATGACATGACATTCATGGAGTGATATTCATTTTTGTTTTACCGTCAGAGTTTCTGCGGCGACATGAAATGTAAACAGTGTAGTTTGAATGTCATTTGACATTTTTTGACATTTTTTTCGAAACATAATATCCAAAGGAATTCCGTAAATTATAATGCGTGGACGCTGGGAACAAAATAATCATTAATGAAGTTTTCCATTTTTGGGATAAAACTAAGATATTCTTTTTTTATATTGAAATCAATGAGGATTTAGTTTGGGCGATTTATTACGGTTTCACTCAATCACTGCTCCAGGTAATCTCGCCACACCGTATTTTGTGTCACCTAAAGGATTCCTGCAAAGCACAGTCGTTCAACAAATTGTTAATTGAATATAATTTACAAGACAAACTATAAGGTTTGCGTAGCCTACTATTGATGGTCAAACGAATAGTCAAATGAATGGATTCAAAAAATGTCATTGTGTCGAATGACATTTTTTAACGTGAATGTCAAATGAAAGAGCTGGATGCGAATGCGAATCTTCGAACAGAGTGAATGTCAACAATTGCATGTCAATGAACATCACCGTTCACAACACTGCCCCTGACCCTCACTTTCGAGCGATCGTACGACAAACTCTCACTCCACCACCCTACCTCACTCACACACGCTCCTATATTCTATGTAAACCCTCACCGCAACCTGCGTCACCAACCAACCCCACACCTGAACGGTCCCATGCTCGAAGTGTTAGACAATTTTGGTTCCACACTTTGAAGCCTGTCGAGGAGTGTGGCACTATATTGTTTTTCGCTGTCTCCTTTCTTTCACTGCAAAATTGCTTTTGCCCTGTCTTTGGCGTATTCATATGAGTTTGGCCTTTGCTGGAGGCGGAGGTGTGTGCGCAAGCGTTATTGTGTTTTGTGAAGTGATTCTTTGCTCCGGTAAGTAATGTGAAAACTAGTGATTGTGATAAGTGAATTAATTCTATTCCTTGTGTTTTGTGCGTAGTGAATCCCATCGAGTCGATCAGCTGATGGAAAGAGTTTGGCCGTGAAGCGGAAAGGGTGAAGCCGGAGTTAAACCGCAGGATGAGGTACGCATTTTAACACTCGAAATGAGTTAAAGAAAAAAAACAAAGTGTAAAGATTTCTCATGTCTCTCCGTTTTTTTTTCTTCTATATATTTACAGAAACCTCAGTTTTTTTACCTGTTTGTCGCATGATGAGCGTATGTGCAATAAAAAAAGGGATCGTATGTATTTCCTGGTAATTATTTCGTTCACGGTCGTGGTGTGTTCGGGACGAGGGTGTCCCGAAAGCAGCAATAGGAAAGAAAGGGAAAGCGAGAAAGAACAAAAAAGCGAAGGAAAGAACGGGACACACTGAAGCTTATTAGGCTACCAAAGCTTATTATAAATAAGCCTGCAAGCTTGCAGGCTATATACAAGCGTACATACGGCATACGCCCCGCCCCTGTACCCGATTCCCCCACCCCCGCGAACGATCCACGAACGAGGCTTACTAAGTTGCTAGTAAGCTTTTAATAAGCCGGCTAATAAGCCTCGATGTCGTACGACTTTTGCCAAGTGGGAATGTGTCTCGGCTAATGTGTCTTGGCTAATGTGTCTTGGCTAATGTGTCTCGGCTAATGTGTCTCGGCTAAGGTGTCTTGGCTAAAGTGTCTCGGCTAAAGTGTCTTGGCTAATGTGTCTTGGCTAATGTGTCTTGGCTAAGGTGTCTTGGCTAATGTGTCTTGGCTAAGGTGTCTTGGCTCAGGTGCCTTGGCTAAGGTGTCTTGGCTAATGTGTCTCGGCTAAGGTGTCTTGGCTAATGTGTCTCGGCTAAGGTATCTTGGCTAAGGTGTCTTGGCTAAGGTGTCTCGGCTAAGGTATCTTGGCTAAAGTGTCTCGGCTAAAGTGTCTTGGCTAATGTGTCTTGGCTAATGTGTCTTGGCTAAGGTGTCTTGGCTAATGTGTCTTGGCTAAGGTGTCTTGGCTAAGGTGTCTTGGCTAATGTGTCTTGGCTAAGGTGTCTTGGCTAATGTGTCTTGGCTAATGTGTCTTGGCTAAGGTGTCTTGGCTAAGGTGTCTCGGCTAAGGTGTCTTGGCTAAGGTGTCTTGGCTAATGTGTCTTAGCTAATGTGTCTTGGCTAAGGTGTCTTGGCTAAGGTGTCTCGGCTAATGTGTCTTGGCTAATGTGTCTTGGCTAAGGTGTCTTGGCTAATGTGTCTTGGCTAATGTGTCTTGGCTAATGTGTCTTGGCTAATGTGTCTTGGCTAATGTGTCTTGGCTAAGGCGTCTTGGCTAATGTGTCTCGGCTAATGTGTCTTGGCTAATGTGTCTTGGCTAAGGTGTCTTGGCTAATGTGTCTTGGCTAATGTGTCTCGGCTAATGTGTCTTGGCTAAGGTGTCTTGGCTAAAGTGTCTCGGCTAAAGTGTCTTGGCTAAGGTGTCTTGGCTAATGTGTCTTCACTAAGGTGTCTTGGCTAATGTGTCTCGGCTAAGGTGTCTTGGCTAAGGTGTCTTGGCTAAGGTGTCTTGGCTAATGTGTCCCGGCTAATGTGTCTTGGCTAATGTGTCTTGGCTAAGGTGTCTTGGCTAATGTGTCTTGGCTAAGGTGTCTTGGCTAAGGTGTCTTGGCTAAGGTGTCTTGGCTAAGGTGTCTTGGCTAATGTGTCTCGGCTAATGTGTCTTGGCTAATGTGTCTTGGCTTATGTGTCTTGGCTAAGATGTCTTGGCTAAGGTGTCTTGGCTAAGGTGTTTTGGCTAATGTGTCTCGGCTAATGTGTCTTGGCTAAGGTGTCTCGGCTAATGTGTCTTTGCTAATGTGTCTCGGCTAATGTGTCTTGGCTAAGGTGTCTTGGCTAAGGTGTCTTGGCTAAGGTGTCTTGGCTAAGGTGTCTAGGCTAAGGTGTCTTGGCTAATGTGTCTTGGCTAAGGTGTCTTGGCTAAGGTGTCTTGGCTAATGTGTCTTGGCTAAGGTGTCTTGGCTAAGGTGTCTTGGCTAAGGTGTCTTGGCTAATGTGTCTTGGCTAAGGTGTCTTGGCTAATGTGTCTCGGCTAAAGTGTCTTGGCTAAGGTGTCTCGGCTAATGTGTCTTGGCTAATGTGTCTCGGCTAATGTGTCTTTGCTAATGTGTCTTGGCTAAGGTGTCTTGGCTAAGGTGTCTTGGCTAAGGTGTCTTGGCTAAGGTGTCTTGGCTTAGGTGTCTTGGCTAAGGTGTCTCGGCTAATGTGTCTTGGCTAAGGTGTCTTGGCTAAGGTGTCTCGGCTAATGTGTCTTGGCTAATGTGTCTTGGCTAAGGTGTCTTGGCTAATGTGTCTTGGCTAAGGTGTCTTGGCTAATGTGTCTCGGCTAATGTGTCTTGGCTAAGGTGTCTTGGCTAAGGTGTCTTGGCTAATGTGTCTTGGTTAATGTGTCTTGGCTAATGTGTCTTGGCTAATGTGTCTTGGCTAAGGTGTCTTGGCTAATGTGTCTCGGCTAATGTGTCTTGGCTAAGGTGTCTTGGCTAAGGTGTCTTGGCGAATGTGTCTTGGCTAATGTGTCTTGGCTAATGTGTCTTGGCTAATGTGTCTTGGCTAAGGTGTCTTGGCTAAGGTGTCTCGGCTAATGTGTCTTGGCTAATGTGTCTCGGCTAATGTTTCTTGGCTAAGGTGTCTTGGCTAAGGTGTCTTAACTAAGGTGTCTTAACTAAGGTGTCTTGGCTAAGGTGTCTTGGCTAATGTGTCTCGGCTAATGTGTCTTGGCTAATGTGTCTTGGCTAGGTGTCTTGGCTAATGTGTCTTGGCTAAGGTGTCTTGGCTAATGTGTCTTGGCTAATGTGTCTTGGCTAAGGTGTCTTGGCTAAGGTGTCTTGGCTAAAGTGTCTTGGCTAATGTGTCTCGGCTAATGTGTCTTGGCTAAGGTGTCTTGGCTAATGTATCTTGGCTAAGGTGTCTTGGCTAATGTGTCTTGGCTAATGTGTCTCGGCTAAGGTGTCTTGGCTAATGTGTCTTGGCTAATGTGTCTCGGCTAATGTGCCTTGGCTAAGGTGTCTTGGCTAACCCTCTTGGCAGAAATCGCATGAGAGGGGGGAAATTTCTTCATTCTCGCTACCTCTGACCAGTGTTGTGAACTGTTAACATTTTTTATTACATTCGTAGCAAGCGTCTGTCAAAATTAATTTTTATTCGAAGACATTCTACGTTGCCATGACATGACATTCATGGAGTGATATTCATTTTTGTTTTACCGTCAGAGTTTCTGCGGCGACATGAAATGTAAACAGTGTAGTTTGAATGTCATTTGACATTTTTTGACATTTTTTTCGAAACATAATATCCAAAGGAATTCCGTAAATTATAATGCGTGGACGCTGGGAACAAAATAATCATTAATGAAGTTTTCCATTTTTGGGATAAAACTAAGATATTCTTTTTTTATATTGAAATCAATGAGGATTTAGTTTGGGCGATTTATTACGGTTTCACTCAATCACTGCTCCAGGTAATCTCGCCACACCGTATTTTGTGTCACCTAAAGGATTCCTGCAAAGCACAGTCGTTCAACAAATTGTTAATTGAATATAATTTACAAGACAAACTATAAGGTTTGCGTAGCCTACTATTGATGGTCAAACGAATAGTCAAATGAATGGATTCAAAAAATGTCATTGTGTCGAATGACATTTTTTAACGTGAATGTCAAATGAAAGAGCTGGATGCGAATGCGAATCTTCGAACAGAGTGAATGTCAACAATTGCATGTCAATGAACACCACCGTTCACAACACTGCCCCTGACCCTCACTTTCGAGCGATCGTACGACAAACTCTCACTCCACCACCCTACCTCACTCACACACGCTCCTATATTCTATGTAAACCCTCACCGCAACCTGCGTCACCAACCAACCCCACACCTGAACGGTCCCATGCTCGAAGTGTTAGACAATTTTGGTTCCACACTTTGAAGCCTGTCGAGGAGTGTGGCACTATATTGTTTTTCGCTGTCTCCTTTCTTTCACTGCAAAATTGCTTTTGCCCTGTCTTTGGCGTATTCATATGAGTTTGGCCTTTGCTGGAGGCGGAGGTATGTGCGCAAGCGTTATCGTGTTTTGTGAAGTGATTCTTTGCTCCGGTAAGTAATGTGAAAACTAGTGATTGTGATAAGTGAATTAATTCTATTCCTTGTGTTTTGTGCGTAGTGAATCCCATCGAGTCGATCAGCTGATGGAAAGAGTTTGGCCGTGAAGCGGAAAGGGTGAAGCCGGAGTTAAACCGCAGGATGAGGTACGCATTTTAACACTCGAAATGAGTTAAAGAAAAAAAACAAAGTGTAAAGATTTCTCATGTCTCTCCGTTTTTTTTTCTTCTATATATTTACAGAAACCTCAGTTTTTTTACCTGTTTGTCGCATGATGAGCGTATGTGCAATTAAAAAAAGGGATCGTATGTATTTCCTGGTAATTATTTCGTTCACGGTCGTGGTGTGTTCGGGACGAGGGTGTCCCGAAAGCAGCAATAGGAAAGAAAGGGAAAGCGAGAAAGAACAAAAAAGCTAAGGAAAGAACGGGACACACTGAAGCTTATTAGGCTACCAACGCTTATTATAAATAAGCCTGCAAGCTTGCAGGCTATATACAAGCGTACATACGGCATACGCCCCGCCCCTGTACCCGATTCCCCCAGCCCCGCGAACGATCCACGAACGAGGCTTACTAAGTTGCTAGTAAGCTTTTAATAAGCCGGCTAATAAGGCTCGATGTCGTACGACTTTTGCCAAGTGGGAATGTGTCTCGGCTAATGTGTCTTGGCTAATGTGTCTTGGCTAATGTGTCTCGGCTAATGTGTCTCGGCTAAGGTGTCTTGGCTAAAGTGTCTCGGCAAAAGTGTCTTGGCTAATGTGTCTTGGCTAATGTGTCTTGGCTAAGGTGTCTTGGCTAATGTGTATTGGCTAAGGTGTCTTGGCTAAGGTGCCTTGGCTAAGGTGTCTTGGCTAATGTGTCTCGGCTAAGGTGTCTTGGCTAATGTGTCTCGGCTAAGGTATCTTGGCTAAGGTGTCTTGGCTAAGGTGTCTCGGCTAAGGTATCTTGGCTAAAGTGTCTCGGCTAAAGTGTCTTGGCTAATGTGTCTTGGCTAATGTGTCTTGGCTAAGGTGTCTTAGCTAATGTGTCTTGGCTAAGGTGTCTTGGCTAAGGTGCCTTGGCTAAGGTGTCTTGGCTAATGTGTCTCGGCTAAGGTGTCTTGGCTAATGTGTCTCGGCTAAGGTATCTTGGCAAAGGTGTCTTGGCTAAGGTGTCTTGGCTAAGGTGTCTTGGCTAATGTGTCTCGGCTAATGTGTCTTGGCTAAGGTGTCTTGGCTAATGTGTCTTGGCTAAGGTGTCTTGGCTAAGGTGTCTTGGCTTATGTAGCTTGGCTAAGGTGTCTTGGCTAAGGTGTCTTGGCTAAGGTGTCTTGGCTAATGTGTCTTGGCTAATGTGTCTTGGCTAAGGTGTCTTGGCTAAGGTGTCTTGGCTAAGGTGTCTTGGCTAAGGTGTCTTGGCTAATGTGTCTTGGCTAAGGTGTCTTGGCTAAGGTGTCTTGGCTAAAGTGTCTCGGCTAATATGTCTTGGCTAAGGTGTCTTGGCTAAGGTGTCTTGGCTAAGGTGTCTTGGCTAATGTGTCTCGGCTAAGGTGTCTTGCCTAATGTGTCTTGGCTAAGGTGTCTTGGCTAATGTGTCTTGGCTAAGGTGTCTCGGCTAATGTGGCTCGGCTAAGGTGTCTTGGCTAAGGTGTCTTGGCTAATGTGTCTTGGCTAATGTGTCTTGGCTAATGTGTCTTGGCTAATGTGTCTCGGCTAAGGTGTCTTGGCTAATGTGTCTTGGCTAAGGTGTCTTGGCTAATGTGTCTTGGTTAAGGTGTCTTGGCTAAGGTGTCTTGGCTAAGGTGTCTTGGCTAATGTGTCTCGGCTAATGTGTCTTGGCTAAGGTGTCTTGGCTAAGGTGTCTCGGCTTAAGTATCTCGGCTTAAGTGTCTTGGCTAATGTGTCTTGGCTAAGGTGTCTTGGCTAATGTGTCTCGGCTAATGTGTCTTGGCTAAGGTGTCTTGGCTAAGGTGTCTTGGCTAAGGTGTCTTGGCTAATGTGTCTCGGCTAATGTGTCTTGGCTAAGGTGTCTTGGCTAAGGTGTCTTGGCTAAGGTGTCTTGGCTAAGGTGTCTTGGCTAATGTGTCTTGGCTAATGTGTCTTGGCTAATGTGTCTCGGCTAAGGTGTCTTGGCTAAGGTGTCTTGGCTAAGGTGTCTCGGCTTATGTGTCTTGGCTAAGGTGTCTTGGCTAAAGTGTCTCGGCTAAAGTGTCTTGGCTAATGTGTCTTGGCTAAGGTGTCTTGGCTCATGTGTCTCGGCTAATGTGTCTTGGCTAAGGTGTCTTGGCTAAGGTGTCTCGGCTAATGTGTCTTGGCTAAGGTGTCTTGGCTAATGTGTCTCAGCTAATGTGTCTTGGCTAATGTGTCTCGGCTAATGTGTCTTGGCTAAGGTGTCTTGGCTAAGGTGTCTTGGCTAAGGTTTTGGCTAATGTGTCTTGGCTAATGTGTCTTGGCTTATGTGTCTTGGCTAAGGTGTATTGGCTAAGGTGTCTTGGCTAAGGTGTCTTGGCTAAGGTGTCTGGGCTAAAGTGTCTTGGCTAAGGTGTCTTGGCTAAGGTGTCTTGGCTAAGGTGTCTTGGCTAAGGTGTCTTGGCTAATGTGTCTCGGCTAATGTGTCTTGGCTAAGGTGTCTTGGCTAAGGTGTCTTGGCTAATGTGTCTCGGCTAATGTGTCTTGGCTAAGGTGTCTTGGCTAAGGTGTCTTGTCTAAGGTTTCTTGGCTAATGTGTCTTTGCTAATGTGGCTTGGCTAATGTGTCTTGGCTAATGTGTCTTGGCTAAGGTTTCTTGGCTAAGGTGTCTCAGCTTATGTGTCTTGGCTAAGGTGTCTTGGCTAAGGTGTTTTGGCTTATGTGTCTTGGCTTATGTGTCTTGGCTAATGTGTCTTGGCTAAGGTGTCTTGGCTAAGGTGTCTTGGCTAAGGTGTCTTGGCTAATGTGTCTTGGCTAAGGTGTCTTGGCTAAGGTGTTTTGGCTAATGTGTCTTGGCTAAGGTGTCTTGGCTAAGGTGTCTTGGCTAAGGTGTCTTGGCTAATGTGTCTTGGCTAATGTGTCTTGGCTAAAGTGTCTTGGCTAAGGTGTCTTGGCTAATGTGTCTCGGCTAATGTGTCTTGGCTAATGTGTCTCGGCTTATGTGTCTTGGCTAAGGTGTCTTGGCTAATGTGTCTTGGCTAAGGTGTCTTGGCTAAGGTGTCTTGGCTAAGGTGTCTTGGCTAAGGTGTCTTGGCTAAGGTTTCTTGGCTAAAGTGTCTTGGCTAATGTGTCTTGGCTAATGTGTCCCGGCTAATGTGTCTTGGCTAAGGTGTCTTGGCTAAGGTGTCTTGGCTAAGGTGTCTTGGCTAAGGTGTCTTGGCTAAGGTGTCTTGGCTAAGGTGTCTTGGCTAATGTGTCTTGGCTAATGTGTCTTGGCTAAGGTGTCTTGGCTAATGTGTCTTGGCTAAGATGTCTTGGCTAAGGTGTCTTGGCTAAGGTGTTTTGGCTAATGTGTCTCGGCTAAGGTGTCTTGGCTAAGGTGTCTTGGCTAAGGTGTCTTGGCTAATGTGTCTCGGCTAATGTGTCTTGGCTAAGGTGTCTTGGCTAAGGTGTCTTGGCTAAGGTGTCTTGGCTAATGTGTCTTGGCTAAGGTGTCTTGGCTATTGTGTCTTGGCTAATGTGTCTTGGCTAAGGTGTCTTGGCTAAGGTGTCTTGGCTAAGGTGTCTTGGCTAAGGTGTCTTGGCTAATGTGTCTCGGCTAAAGTGTCTTGGCTAATGTGTCTCGGCTAATGTGTCTTGGCTAATGTGTCTCGGCTAATGTGTCTTTGCTAATGTGTCTTGGCTAAGGTGTCTTGGCTAAGGTGTCTTGGCTAAGGTGTCTTGGCTAAGGTGTCTTGGCTAATGTGTCTTGGCTAAGGTGTCTTGGCTAATGTGTCTTGGCTAAGGTGTCTCGGCTAATGTGTGTTGGCTAAGGTGTCTTGGCTAAGATGTCTTGGCTAATGTGTCTTGGCTAATGTTTCTTGGCTAAGGTGTCTTGGCTAAGGTGTCTTGGCTAAGGTGTCTTGGCTAAGGTGTCTTGGCTAAGGTGTCTTGGCTAATGTGTCTTTGCTAATGTGTCTTGGCTAATGTGTCTTGGCTAATGTGTCTTGGCTAAGGTGTCTTGGCTAATGTGTCTCGGCTAATGTGTCTTGGCTAAGGTGTCTTGGCTAAGGTGTCTTGGCTAATGTGTCTTGGCTAATGAGTCTTGGCTAAGGTGTCGTGGCTAATGTGTCTTGGCTAAGGTGTCTTGGCTAAGGTGTCTCGGCTAATGTGTCTTGGCTAATGTGTCTCGGCTAATGTGTCTTGGCTAAGGTGTCTTGGCTAAGGTGTCTTAACTAAGGTGTCTTAACTAAGGTGTCTTGGCTAAGGTGTCTTGGCTAATGTGTCTCGGCCAATGTGTCTTGGCTAATGTGTCTTGGCTAATGTGTCTCGGCTAAGGTGTCTTGGCTAATGTGTCTTGGCTAATGTGTCTCGGCTAATGTGCCTTGGCTAACCCACTTGGCAGAAATCGCATGAGAGGGGGGAAATTTCTTCATTCTCGCTACCTCTGACCAGTGTTGTGAACTGTTAACATTTTTTATGACATTCGTAGCAAGCGTCTGTCAAAATCAATTTTTATTCGAAGACATTCTACGTTGCCATGACATGACATTCATGGAGTGATATTCATTTTTGTTTTACCGTCAGAGTTTCTGCGGCGACATGAAATGTAAACAGTGTAGTTTGAATGTCATTTGACATTTTTTGACATTTTTTTCGAAACATAATATCCCAAGGAATTCCGTAAATTATAATGCGTGGACGCTGGGAACAAAATAATCATTTATGAAGTTTTCCATTTTTGGGATAAAACTAAGATATTCTTTTTTTATATTGAAATCAATGAGGATTTAGTTTGGGCGATTTATTACGGTTTCACTCAATCACTGCTCCAGGTAATCTCGCCACACCGTATTTTGTGTCACCTAAAGGATTCCTGCAAAGCACAGTCGTTCAACAAATTGTTAATTGAATATAATTTACAAGACAAACTATAAGGTTTGCGTAGCCTACTATTGATGGTCAAACGAATAGTCAAATGAATGGATTCAAAAAATGTCATTGTGTCGAATGACATTTTTTAACGTGAATGTCAAATGAAAGAGCTGGATGCGAATGCGAATCTTCGAACAGAGTGAATGTCAACAATTGCATGTCAATGAACATCACCGTTCACAACACTGCCCCTGACCCTCACTTTCGAGCGATCGTACGACAAACTCTCACTCCACCACCCTACCTCACTCACACACGCTCCTATATTCTATGTAAACCCTCACCGCAACCTGCGTCACCAACCAACCCCACACCTGAACGGTCCCATGCTCGAAGTGTTAGACAATTTTGGTTCCACACTTTGAAGCCTGTCGAGGAGTGTGGCACTATATTGTTTTTCGCTGTCTCCTTTCTTTCACTGCAAAATTGCTTTTGCCCTGTCTTTGGCGTATTCATATGAGTTTGGCCTTTGCTGGAGGCGGAGGTGTGTGCGCAAGCGTTATCGTGTTTTGTGAAGTGATTCTTTGCTCCGGTAAGTAATGTGAAAACTAGTGATTGTGATAAGTGAATTAATTCTATTCCTTGTGTTTTGTGCGTAGTGAATCCCATCGAGTCGATCAGCTGATGGAAAGAGTTTGGCCGTGAAGCGGAAAGGGTGAAGCCGGAGTTAAACCGCAGGATGAGGTACGCATTTTAACACTCGAAATGAGTTAAAGAAAAAAAACAAAGTGTAAAGATTTCTCATGTCTCTCCGTTTTTTTTCTTCTATATATTTACAGAAACCTCAGTTTTTTTACCTGTTCGTCGCATGATGAGCGTAGGTGCAATAAAAAAAGGGATCGTATGTATTTCCTGGTAATTATTTCGTTCACGGTCGTGGTGTGTTCGGGACGAGGGTGTCCCGAAAGCAGCAATAGGAAAGAAAGGGAAAGCGAGAAAGAACAAAAAAGCGAAGGAAAGAACGGGACACACTGAAGCTTATTAGGCTACCAACGCTTATTATAAATAAGCCTGCAAGCTTGCAGGCTATATACAAGCGTACATACGGCATACGCCCCGCCCCTGTACCCGATTCCCCCACCCCCGCGAACGATCCACGAACGAGGCTTACTAAGTTGCTAGTAAGCTTTTAATAAGCCGGCTAATAAGCCTCGATGTCGTACGACTTTTGCCAAGTGGGAATGTGTCTTGGCTAATGTGTCTCGGCTAATGTGTCTTGGCTAAGGTGTCTTGGCTAAAGTGTCTCGGCTAAAGTGTCTTGGCTAATGTGTCTTGGCTAATGTGTCTTGGCTAAGGTGTCTTGGCTAATGTGTCTTGGCTAAGGTGTCTTGGCTAAGGTGCCTTGGCTAAGGTGTCTTGGCTAATGTGTCTCGGCTAAGGTGTCTTGGCTAATGTGTCTCGGCTAAGGTATCTTGGCTAAGGTGTCTTGGCTAAGGTGTCTTGGCTAAGGTGTCTTGGCTAAGGTGTCTTGGCTAAGGTGTCTTGGCTAAGTTGTCTTGGCTAAGGTGTCTTGGCTAATGTGTCTCGGCTAAAGTGTCTTGGCTAATGTGTCTTGGCTTATGTGTCTTGGCTAAGATGTCTTGGCTAAGGTGTCTTGGCTAAGGTGTTTTGGCTAATGTGTCTCGGCTAATGTGTCTTGGCTAAGGTGTCTTGGCTAAGGTGTCTTGGCTAATGTGTCTCGGCTAATGTGTCTTGGCTAAGGTGTCTTGGCTAAGGTGTCTTGGCTAAGGTGTCTAGGCTAAGGTGTCTTGGCTAATGTGTCTTGGCTAAGGTGTCTTGGCTAAGGTGTCTTGGCTAAGGTGTCTTGGCTAAGGTGTCTTGGCTAAGGTGTCTTGGCTAAGGTGTCTTGGCTAAGGTGTCTTGGCTAATGTGTCTTGGCTAATGTGTCTTGGCTAAAGTGTCTTGGCTAAGGTGTCTTGGCTAATGTGTCTCGGCTAATGTGTCTTGGCTAAGGTGTCTTGGCTAAGGTGTCTTGGCTAATGTGTCTTGGCTAATGTGTCTTGGCTAATGTGTCTTGGCTAATGTGTCTTGGCTAAGGTGTCTTGGCTAAGGTGTCTCGGCTAATGTGTCTTGGCTAATGTGTCTCGGCTAATGTTTCTTGGCTAAGGTGTCTTGGCTAAGGTGTCTTAACTAAGGTGTCTTAACTAAGGTGTCTTGGCTAAGGTGTCTTGGCTAATGTGTCTCGGCTAAGGTGTCTTGTCTAATGTGTCTTGGCTAGGTGTCTTGGCTAAGGTGTCTTGGCTAAGGTGTCTTGGCTAATGTGTCTTGGCTAATGTGTCTTGGCTAATGTGTCTCGGCTAATGTGTCTTGGCTAAGGTGTCTTGGCTAAAGTGTCTCGGCTAAAGTGTCTTGGCTAATGTGTCTTGGCTAATGTGTCTTGGCTAAGGTGTCTTGGCTAAGGTGTCTTGGCTAAGGTGTCTTGGCTAAGGTGCCTTGGCTAAGGTGTCTTGGCTAATGTGTCTCGGCAAAGGTGTCTTGGCTAATGTGTCTCGGCTAAGGTATCTTGGCTAAGGTGTCTTGGCTAAGGTGTCTTGGCTAAGGTGTCTTGGCTAAGGTGTCGTGGCTAAGGTGTCTTGGCTAATGTGTCTCGGCTAATGTGTCTTGGATAATGTGTCTTGGCTTATGTGTCTTGGCTGAGATGTCTTGGCTAAGGTGTCTTGGCTAAGGTGTTTTGGCTAATGTGTCTCGGCTAATGTGTCTTGGCTAAGGTGTCTTGGCTAAGGTGTCTTGGCTAATGTGTCTCGGCTAATGTGTCTTGGCTAAGGTGTCTTGGCTAAGGTGTCTTGGCTAAGGTGTCTAGGCTAAGGTGTCTTGGCTAATGTGTCTTGGCTAAGGTGTCTTGGCTAAGGTGTCTTGGCTAATGTGTCTTGGCTAAGGTGTCTTGGCTAAGGTGTCTTGGCTAAGGTGTCTTGGCTAAGGTGTCTTGGCTAATGTGTCTTGGCTAATGTGTCTCGGCTAAAGTGTCTTGGCTAAGGTGTCTCGGCTAATGTGTCTTGGCTAATGTGTCTCGGCTAATGTGTCTTTGCTAATGTGTCTTGGCTAAGGTGTCTTGGCTATGGTGTCTTGGCTAAGGTGTCTTGGCTAAGGTGTCTTGGCTAATGTGTCTCGGCTAATGTGTCTTGGCTAAGGTGTCTTGGCTAAGGTGTCTTGGCTAATGTGTCTCGGCTAATGTGTCTTGGCTAAGGTGTCTTGGCTAATGTGTCTTGGCTAAGGTGTCTTGGCTAATGTGTCTCGGCTAATGTGTCTTGGCTAAGGTGTCTTGGCTAAGGTGTCTTAACTAAGGTGTCTTGGCTAAGGTGTCTTGGCTAATGTGTCTCGGCTAAGGTGTCTTGTCTAATATTTCTTGGCTAGGTGTCTTGGCTAAGGTGTCTTGGCTAAGGTGTCTTGGCTAATGTGTCTTGGCTAATGTGTCTTGGCTAAGGTGTCTTGGCTAAGGTGTCTTGGCTAAGGTGTCTTGGCTAATGTGTCTTGGCTAAGGTGTCTTGGCTAAGGTGTCTCGGCTAATGTGTCTTGGCTAATGTGTCTCGGCTAATATGTCTTGGCTAAAGTGTCTTGGCTAAGGTGTTTTAACTAAGGTGTCTTAACTAAGGTGTCTTGGCTAAGGTGTCTTGGCTAATGTGTATCGGCTAATGTGTCTTGGCTAATGTGTCTTGGCTAGGTGTCTTGGCTAATGTGTCTTGGCTAAGGTGTCTTGGCTAATGTGTCTTGGCTAAGGTGTCTTGGCTAAGGTGTCTTGGCTAAGGTGTCTTGGCTAAGGTGTCTTGGCTAATGTGTCTCGGCTAATGTGTCTTGGCTAAGGTGTCTTGGCTAATGTATCTTGGCTAAGGTGTCTTGGCTAATGTGTCTTGGCTAATGTGTCTCGGCTAAGGTGTCTTGGCTAATGTGTCTTGGCTAAGGTGTCTTGGCTAATGTGTCTTGGCTAATGTGTCTTGGCTAAGGTGTCTTGGCTAAGGTGTCTTGGCTAAGGTGTCTTGGCTAAGGTGTCTTGGCTAATGTGTCTCGGCTAATGTGTCTTGGCTAAGGTGTCTTGGCTAATGTATCTTGGCTAAGGTGTCTTGGCTAAGGTGTCTTGGCTAATGTGTCTCGGCTAAGGTGTCTTGGCTAATGTGTCTTGGCTAATGTGTCTCGGCTAATGTGCCTTGGCTAAGGTGTCTTGGCTAACCCACTTGGCAGAAATCGCATGAGAGGGGGGAAATTTCTTCATTCTCGCTACCTCTGACCAGTGTTGTGAACTGTTAACATTTTTTATGACATTCGTAGCAAGCGTCTGTCAACATCAATTTTTATTCGAAGACATTCTACGTTGCCATGACATGACATTCATGGAGTGATATTCATTTTTGTTTTACCGTCAGAGTTTCTGCGGCGACATGAAATGTAAACAGTGTAGTTTGAATGTCATTTGACATTTTTTGACATTTTTTTCGAAACATAATATCCAAAGGAATTCCGTAAATTATAATGCGTTGACGCTGGGAACAAAATAATCATTAATGAAGTTTTCCATTTTTGGGATAAAACTAAGATATTCTTTTTTTATATTGAAATCAATGAGGATTTAGTTTGGGCGATTTATTACGGTTTCACTCAATCACTGCTCCAGGTAATCTCGCCACACCGTATTTTGTGTCACCTAAAGGATTCCTGCAAAGCACAGTCGTTCAACAAATTGTTAATTGAATATAATTTACAAGACAAACTATAAGGTTTGCGTAGCCTACTATTGATGGTCAAACGAATAGTCAAATGAATGGATTCAAAAAATGTCATTGTGTCGAATGACATTTTTTAACGTGAATGTCAAATGAAAGAGCTGGATGCGAATGCGAATCTTCGAACAGAGTGAATGTCAACAATTGCATGTCAATGAACATCACCGTTCACAACACTGCCCCTGACCCTCACTTTCGAGCGATCGTACGACAAACTCTCACTCCACCACCCTACCTCACTCACACACGCTCCTATATTCTATGTAAACCCTCACCGCAACCTGCGTCACCAACCAACCCCACACCTGAACGGTCCCATGCTCGAAGTGTTAGACAATTTTGGTTCCACACTTTGAAGCCTGTCGAGGAGTGTGGCACTATATTGTTTTTCGCTGTCTCCTTTCTTTCACTGCAAAATTGCTTTTGCCCTGTCTTTGGCGTATTCATATGAGTTTGGCCTTTGCTGGAGGCGGAGGTGTGTGCGCAAGCGTTATCGTGTTTTGTGAAGTGATTCTTTGCTCCGGTAAGTAATGTGAAAACTAGTGATTGTGATAAGTGAATTAATTCTATTCCTTGTGTTTTGTGCGTAGTGAATCCCATCGAGTCGATCAGCTGATGGAAAGAGTTTGGCCGTGAAGCGGAAAGGGTGAAGCCGGAGTTAAACCGCAGGATGAGGAACGCATTTTAACACTCGAAATGAGTTAAAGAAAAAAAACAAAGTGTAAAGATTTCTCACGTCTCTCCGTTTTTTTTTTCTTCTATATATTTACAGAAACCTCAGTTTTTTTACCTGTTTGTCGCATGATGAGCGTATGTGCAATAAAAAAAGGGATCGTATGTATTTCCTGGTAATTATTTCGTTCACGGTCGTGGTGTGTTCGGGACGAGGGTGTCCCGAAAGCAGCAATAGGAAAGAAAGGGAAAGCGAGAAAGAACAAAAAAGCGAAGGAAAGAACGGGACACACTGAAGCTTATTAGGCTACCAAAGCTTATTATAAATAAGCCTGCAAGCTTGCAGGCTATATACAAGCGTACATACGGCATACGCCCCGCCCCTGTACCCGATTCCCCCACCCCCGCGAACGATCCACGAACGAGGCTTACTAAGTTGCTAGTAAGCTTTTAATAAGCCGGCTAATAAGCCTCGATGTCGTACGACTTTTGCCAAGTGGGAATGTGTCTCGGCTAATGTGTCTTGGCTAATGTGTCTTGGCTAATGTGTCTCGGCTAATGTGTCTCGGCTAAGGTGTCTTGGCTAAAGTGTCTCGGCTAAAGTGTCTTGGCTAATGTGTCTTGGCTAATGTGTCTTGGCTAAGGTGTCTTGGCTAATGTGTCTTGGCTAAGGTGTCTTGGCTCAGGTGCCTTGGCTAAGGTGTCTTGGCTAATGTGTCTCGGCTAAGGTGTCTTGGCTAATGTGTCTCGGCTAAGGTATCTTGGCTAAGGTGTCTTGGCTAAGGTGTCTCGGCTAAGGTATCTTGGCTAAAGTGTCTCGGCTAAAGTGTCTTGGCTAATGTGTCTTGGCTAATGTGTCTTGGCTAAGGTGTCTTGGCTAATGTGTCTTGGCTAAGGTGTCTTGGCTAAGGTGTCTTGGCTAATGTGTCTTGGCTAAGGTGTCTTGGCTAATGTGTCTTGGCTAATGTGTCTTGGCTAAGGTGTCTTGGCTAAGGTGTCTCGGCTAAGGTGTCTTGGCTAAGGTGTCTTGGCTAATGTGTCTTGGCTAATGTGTCTTGGCTAAGGTGTCTTGGCTAATGTGTCTTGGCTAAGGTGTCTTGGCTAAGGTGTTTTGGCTAAGGTGTCTTGGCTAAGGTGTCTTGGCTAAGGTGTCTCGGCTAATGTGTCTTGGCTAATGTTTTTTTTTTTTTTTTTTTTTTTTTTTTTTTTTTTTTTTTTTTTTTACAAGGAGTTTAAAATTTTCGAAAGACACCCACAATGGGGGACATGGGATTTTTACCCAGTAAAAAACTCTCCTTGAACCCTGTGCACCCTCCCACGGAATCACCTCGCGGTATTACTTCATGGGAGAGGCAGTGCTGTGGCACTCAGTCTGTCTTATGATACGCGCTAGCAACAAGCAACACTTTTGTTTGTTTTTTTTTTTTTATTTTTTCACAACACAACACAACACTGGACATCACATACACAGCACAGCACACACTCATGCGAGACCAAACCGTTGATCTTGTCGCCACTGTTTCTGCAGTTTCACCAGAATCGATCGCATCGCCGTTTCAGCTGCCTTCCACAGATCTGCACTCTGCAACATCACTTGCAGGATGTTCGACGCGTTCACTGCCGTTCCGCACTTGTCGCTCAATTGCCGGTGCTCCTCAGCGAATCTAGGACAGTAGAACAAAACGTGTTCAGCTGTCTCATCTACGTCCCCGCATGCTGGGCATCGTGGTGAAGCGGCATGTCGGAATCTATGCAGGTAGTTCCTGAAACAGCCATGACCGGAGAGAAATTGTGTGACGAAGAAGTTCACTTCGCCATGTTTCCTTCCCAGCCACGTTTCAACGTCGGGGATCAAGGAATAGGTCCATCTCCCTTTCGCCGAGTTGCTCCAAGCCACCTGCCATTTCCTCTTTGACTCCGACTTAACTGCTCCATCAGCAAGAGGTTCCCCCGAGCGTGCGTTGCGGAAGTTCTTCGCGTCTTCTTCAAGGGTGATGTAGAGCGGCATGATTCCCGCAATTACGCATACCGCATCATACGATATGGTACGATACGCACTGGTAACACGCATGACCAATCGTCTGTGTACCTTATCCACAGCTTTCCGGTTCTGCTTCGCCGACATGATGTGCGCCCACGCAGGGGCTCCGTACCTCACTACGGACGTAGCTACATTAGCGTGTAGGCGCCTAATGTTGCTGCTTGGTCCACCTATATTTGGCATGAATGTTGCCATCATATTTGCGGTCTTCATAGCCTTCCCGCACACTTCTAAGAGGTGCTGCTTGAAGTTCAGCCGATCGTCGATTATGACTCCGAGATATTTTAGATATCTGGTAGACTCAATGTGGTGCGAGCCAACCAATATCGTAGCTTTCTGTACTTCCCTGTGGCTGCTGATGACTATAAACTTCGTCTTCGCGTGCTCAATTTGCAGCTTTACCCCTCTCATCCACCTATCAATCCTGTTGACTGCGTCCGTTGCCAGCATCTCGATCTCCTCAATCGTTTCGCCGGTTATTGTAAGGGCGATGTCATCTGCAAACCCGATCAATTGAGCTCCTGGTGGCAGTGCGAGAGTCAGCACCCCGTCATACATGACGTTCCACAGAGTGGGTCCTAAAACTGATCCCTGTGGGACGCCTGCCGTAATCGAGGTTGTCCGGACTCCTTCCTCCGTGTCATATTGTAGCACCCGTCCTTGAAGATAATTACTCAAGAGCCTGCACAAGTACGGGGGAACCTCCATGCGCTCCAACGCAGCAGCAATTGCCTCCCAGCTAGCACTGTTAAAGGCGTTTTTTACATCGATTGTAATCAACGCGCAGTAACGTGCACCGGACCTTTTTCTCCGAAACGCAGCATATCCCGTCTCCAGCACTGCCAACATTGCGTCGACTGTTGAGCGCTTCTTCCGAAATCCAAACTGCCGCTTAGAAAGTCCAAGCGGACCTTCCGTGTGCACTGTCAGGCGATCCAGAATAGGAATTTCCTGTACCTTAGCCAGGGAATCAGTGAGCCCCAAAGGCCTTAGAGCTGATGGGTCGCCCGGCTGCTTTCCTGGTTTTGGTATTAGCACCAGCTTCTGCTGTTTCCACGTCGGCGGGAATTGGCCTGACTTCAGTGTGTCCTGGAGTACAATCTGGAACACTTTCGGGAAAGCTCTCATGGCTACTTTGACTGCTTCGTTTGGAATGCCATCCGGGCCAGGTGCTTTCCCAGGTTTAAGACGGTCGGCAATCCGTAGAATTTCGTCTTCAGTTATTGGCTCAATCTCTTTTTCTGAAGTTCTGAAGGTAGTGTACAGTTCTGGAGCGTCATGAGTGGGGAACAAATTCCCAATGATCCTTTTAAGCCTCATGGGACATCGTTCCACAGGCTCTTGGCGAGTTTTCACCTTCTGCATCACTGTCTTGTAGGCAAAACCCCAGGGCTTCCGAGCAATTTCAGCACTAAGCTCCAGGAAGCATCTCCTCTTACTGTCTTTAATTGCTCTCTTCAGCTCAGACCTGGCCGTGACGTATGCTGCTCGCAGTTGATCTCGGTTTCCAATACGTCTCTCCCGCTGTAATTTCCGGCGTACTGCTATGCACCTGGCCCGTAGTGTCGCGATAGAAGCGTTCCACCAATAGGCAGGGTTTCGCTTACAGCTGGAGGCTTTTCTCCTCGGCATTGTCGCATCGCAAGCATCAGTCAACCCAGCTGCTAGTTCGTGCACGCTGCGCGCATCTGCGAAGCCACCAAAGGCTAACGCCTCCTTGAACAGCTCCTCGTCGAAAAACTGAATTTTCCAACCTAGGGTGCCGTTAGTATACACTGTCGTTGGCATGCTCCTTCTGATGGCAGCGTATCGGACAACTCGATGGTCGCTGAGAGTGTACGCTTCGCTCACTCTCCAGTTCAGATGTCGCGCTAGGATTGGGCTACAGAACGTGATGTCTATAATCGAAGTCCTATCATTTCTACTAAACGTGGGAGTAGAACCTACGTTTCCCAAAACAACATCCAGTCGAGCAAGGCTTTCTAGCACCGCGTCTCCTCTGGTGTTCGTCCGTCTACTTCCCCATTCAACCGCCCAGGCATTGAAGTCTCCAGCTATAACTACTGGGCTTCGACCCTCGAGCTGTTCCACTAGGCTGTCTAACATATCGTTGAATTTGTTTAGCTCCCACCTGGGGGGAGCGTAGCAGCTGCAGAAATAGACTCCATTGATCAGGGCGATGACGAACCCCTCGAAGCCGCAGGATACTACTGTTTGAATGGGAAAAGGTCCCACAGCCCAGATTGCAGCCATCTCAGTTTTATCCATGACCCAGTTGTTGGTGTTACCTGGTGCACGATAGGGTTCTGATATAATGGCCACATCGCCTTTTTCCTCCATTATCACCTGCCACAGAAGATCCTGTGCAGCCTCGCAATGGTTAAGGTTCACTTGGACTACTTCCATGCTTTCCGAGCTGCGTGGCAACGGGTTCCTCCGACTTGGTGTGCATTGCTTCCCGGGGGGCACACGAGACACACTGCTGGTTTGACGCAGGTTCGCGCTTGATGCCCTTTTTCACCGCAGCGTAGACAGTGCTCTCTTCTGTCTGGGCCCTTACAGTCACGTAGGACATGGTCGAACTCCCAACAACGATAACACCTTCTGGTCTGGGGCAAAATGCGGACGCGACAGATTGACCAATCAACCTCTACCTCTCTGGCTTCTGCTACAATCAACGCTTGCTTTAACGGCATTTTTATGTACGCCGTCTGCGTTCCATTAAACGCCGGTTTCATCTTTATTTCCACGGTGGCATTTCCTAGTTCGAACCGACTTCGCAAAGCGAGTTCAACTGTCTCTGCTGCTGTGACTTCATCTATATCACGACATTCAATTGTCGCCTCGTTGCCACGTACTGTTACTTTCCCCGCTTCTCCCACAGACTCCTGTAGGAGATCCTTGTAATTCATCCCACAGGCCGTTTCGTCCTTTTTCAGCTCGAAGATCATATTTCCTTCTCGCGTGCGCCTGATCTTCGAGACCTGTTTACCCAGCGTGTGTAGCTTTGGGTCTGTCTTAACACGCCGTAAGATATCCGCGTAGGAATCTTTTTCGTTAAGCCCGATCACTATGGCTTCTGTTTTCGGACGCACTTGCGGCTTCGATGGAGGATAAGTCCAAGCGGCATGTTTTTCTTCTGCGGGTGTTGGTCTCTGCTGTTTTTTCCTTACAACAGTATTCCACTGATACTCGCTGCTTTCATCGGCTGAAGTCGGCATTTTCTTCTCCGTGATATCGCTCTTCTGCTTCTTTTGTCCTTCTACATCGGCCTCCGGTGTTCTCTGGTTTCTCCCACGTTTCGAGGGGCCTGCCAGAGGGATAACAGGAGTAGCCGATGAATCGCGGGTTGCTTCAGCATAGCTTAGTGCCTTTTCCGCTCTTTCTGCTCGCAGCTTCAAGGTAGCAAGCTCACGTTCCACGTTGCTAAGAGCATTCAATATTTTCACCGACATCCTCTTTATCGGCGCATGGACATTGTTGCGATCCTTAGTGTACAGGTGCAACTCACGCGCCGTGTCAAGCGCTTCTTGAAGCCTGCTTTTGGTCAATGCTTCGGCGCTCTCCTGCCTCGGAAATATTTGCATCTGCACAAGCTTTTTTCCGCCAGCAATACCTGCAGGATCTTTTTCCGCCTGCGCTTCCTGAGCTAAATCGCAACATTCGATTGTAGTATGCTCACCTGCTCCCTGTCCTTCACTGTCCTTCTTCCCTTCTTCTACCGACTGGGAATTTCCACTGGGCGGAGAACGCACAGTTTTACTGCTACGGCCGAAGAAAACGCTCAGTGCAGTACCCAATGCGTTTGGGTGACTTCCTTCGTGTTCACTCATTTTAAAAAATGCTGCGTTTCGCTCGTGTAAATGAGCCTTAAGCACAGCACTCACCGCTGAACACCATCTGACGCACTATACGATCACTCACGCAGGCTCACACTCACGTTCGAACAGCACGTAGTCAGGATCAGTGTACGCAACGTCGCACTAAACCAGGGACGCACATGTACTTATGTGCGTGGAGACACGTTTTACTTTAATGTGCGTGGGGACGCCTGCTGCCCTCACGAATACTATTTTCGATCGACACAAAGGACACGCCGCGCAAAATACTGATTCGTACCAAGCACCGTACCAAACACTTTGTTGCTAGCGACGCACCGTTTTTGTTAGTAAACAAAACGCAAGCCACCCACGAGCACTAGGTTTCAGCACACTAGTCTGTCCCTCGATACCAAAGCACTTTACACGAAAGATGCAGCAGGCTGCCTGTCGCCGAAGCGACCTGACGCCGAAGATGCACGGCCGCGAATGCAGTTTTTAATTTCCTTCCTTTCGCTTCAAAAAGGGGGGTGCAAACTCGCACACTTGGCTAATGTGTCTTGGCTAATTTGTCTTGGCTAATGTGTCTTGGCTAATGTGTCGTGGCTAATGTGTCTCGGCTAATGTGTCTTGGCTAATGTGTCTTGGCTAAGGTGTCTTGGCTAATGTGCTTTGGCTAAGGTGTCTTGGCTAAGGTGTCTCGGCTAATGTGTCTTGGCTAATGTTTCTTGGCTAAGGTGTCTTGGCTAAGGTGTCTTAACTAAGGTGTCTTGGCTAAGGTGTCTTGGCTAAGGTGTCTCGGCTAATGTGTCTTGGCTAATGTGTCTTGGCTAAGGTGTTTTGGCTAAGGTGTCTCGGCTAAAGTGTCTTGGCTAATGTGCCTTAGCTTATGTGTCTTGGCTAAGGTGTCTTGGCTAATGTGTCTTGGCTAAGGTGTCTTGGCTAATGTGTCTTGGCTAATGTGTCTTGGCTTAGGTGTCTTGGCTAATGTGTCTTGGTTAATGTGTCTTGGCTAAGGTGTCTCGGCTAATGTGTCTCGGCTAATGTGTCTTGGCTAATGTGTCTTGGCTAATGTGTCTTGGCTAAAGTGTCTTGGCTAAGGTGTCTTGGCTAATGTGTCTCGGCTAATGTGTCTTGGCTAATGTGTCTTGGCTAAGGTGTCTTGGCTAATGTGTCTTGGCTAAGGTGTCTTGGCTAAGGTGTCTTGGCTAAGGTGTCTTGGCTAATGTGTCTCGGCTAATGTGTCTTGGCTAATGTATCTTGGCTAAGGTGTTTTGGCTAAGGTGTCTTGGCTAATGTGTCTTGGCTAAGGTGTCTTGGCTAAGGTGTCTTGGCTTATGTGTCTTGGCTAAGGTGTCTTGGCTAAGGTGTCTTGGCTAAGGTGTCTTGGCTAATGTGTCTCGGCTAATGTGTCTTGGCTAATGTGTCTTGGCTAAGGTGTCTTGGCTAAGGTGTCTTGGCTAATGTGTATCGGCTAATGTGTCTTGGCTAAGGTGTCTTGGCTAATGTGTCTTGGCTAATGTGTCTTGGTTAAGGTGTCTTGGCTAATGTGTCTCGGCTAATGTGTCTCGGCTAATGTGTCTTGGCTAAGGTGTCTTGGCTAAGGTGTCTTGGCTAAGGTGTCTCGGCTAAGGTGTCTTGGCTAATGTGTCTCGGCTAATGTGTCTTGGCTAAGGTGTCTTGGCTAAGGTGTCTTGGCTAAGGTGTCTTGGCTAATGTGTCTCGGCTAATGTGTCTTGGCTAATGTGTCTTGGCTAAGGTGTCTTGGCTAAGGTGTCTTGGCTAAGGTGTCTTGGCTAATGTGTCTTGGCTAATGTGTCTTGGCTAATGTGTCTTGGCTAAGGTGTCTTGGCTAATGTGTCTTGGCTAATGTGTCTTGGCTTAGGTGTCTTCGCTAATGTGTCTTGGCTAATGTGCCTTGGCTTAGGTGTCTCGGCTAATGTGTCTCGGCTAATGTGTCTTGGCTAATGTGTCTTGGCTAAAGTGTCTTGGCTAAGGTGTCTTGGCTAATGTGTCTCGGCTAATGTGTCTTGGCTAATGTGTCTTGGCTAAGGTGTCTTGGCTAATGTGTCTTGGCTAAGGTGTCTTGGCTAATGTGTCTTGGCTAAGGTGTCTTGGCTAAGGTGTCTTGGCTAAGGTGTCTTGGCTAAGGTGTCTTGGCTAATGTGTCTTGGCTTATGTGTCTCGGCTAATGTGTCTTGGCTAATGTGACTTGGCTAAGTGTTTTGGCTAATGTGTCTCGGCTAATGTGTCTTGGCTAATGTGTCTTGGCTAATGTGTCTCGGCTAATGTGTCTTGGCTAATGTGTCTTGGCTAAGGTGTCTTGACTAATGTGTCTCGGCTAATGTGTCTTGGCTAATGTGTCTTGGCTAATGTGTCTTGGTTAAGGTGTCTCGGCTAATGTGTCTTGGCTAATGTATCTCGGCTAATGTGTCTTGGCTGATGTGTCTCGGCTAAGGTGTCTTGGCTAATGTGCTTCTACTAAGGTGTCTTGGCTAAGGTGTCTTGGCTAATGTGTCTTGGCTAATGTGTCTTGGCTAATGTGTCTCAGCTAAGGTAACTTGGCTAATGTGTCTTGGCTAAGGTGTCTTGGCTAAGGTGTCTTGGCTAAGGTGTCTTGGCTAAGGTGTCTTGGCTAATGTGTCTCGGCTTATGTGTCTTGGCTAATGTGTCTTGGCTAAGGTGTCTTGGCTAATGTGTCTCGGCTAATGTGTCTTGGCTAATGTGTCTTGGCTTATGTGTCTTGGATAAGGTGTCTTGGATAAGGTGTCTTGGCTAAGGTGTCTTGGCTAATGTGTCTCGGCTTATGTGTCTTGGCTCAGGTGTCTTGGCTAAGGTGTCTTGGCTAAGGTGTCTTGGCTAATGTGTCTTGGCTAAGGTGTCTTGGCTAAGGTGTCTCGGCTAATGTGTCTTGGCTAATGTGTCTTGGCTAAGGTGTCTTGGCTAATGTGTCTCGGCTAATGTGTCTTGGCTAAGGTGTCTCGGCAAATGTGTCTTGGCTAAGGTGCCTTGGCTAAGGTGTCTTGGCTAAGGTGTCTTGGCTAAGGTGTCTTGGCTAATGTGTCTTGGCTAAGGTGTCTTGGCTAAGGTGTCTTGGCTAAGGTGTCTTGGCTAATGTGTCTCGGCTTATGTGTCTTGGCTAATGTGTCTTGGCTTATGTGTCTTGGCTAAGGTGTCTTGGCTAAGGTGTCTTGGCTAAGGTGTCTTGGCTAAGGTGTCTTGGCTAATGTGTCTCGGCTAATGTGTCTTGGCTAAGGTGTCTTGGCTAAGGTGTCTTGGCTAAGGTGTGTAGGCTAAGGTGTCTTGGCTAATGTGTCTCGGCTAATGTGTCTTGGCTAATGTGTCTTGGCTAAGGTGTTTTGGCTAAGGTGTCTTGGCTAAGGTGTCTTGGCTAAGGTGTCTCGGCTAATGTGTCGTGGCTAATGTGTCTTGGCTAATTTGTCTTGGCTAATGTGTCTTGGCTAATGTGTCTTGGCTAATGTGTCTCGGCTAATGTGTCTTGGCTAATGTGTCTTGGCTAAGGTGTCTTGGCTAATGTGCTTTGGCTAAGGTGTCTTGGCTAAGGTGTCTCGGCTAATGTGTCTTGGCTAATGTTTCTTGGCTAAGGTGTCTTGGCTAAGGTGTCTTGGCTAAGGTGTCTTGGCTAAGGTGTCTTGGCTAAGGTGTCTCGGCTAATGTGTCTTGGCTAAGGTGTCTTGGCTAAGGTGTTTTGGCTAATGTGTCTCGGCTAAAGTGTCTTGGCTAATGTGCCTTAGCTTATGTGTCTTGGCTAATGTGTCTTGGCTAATGTGTCTTGGCTAAGGTGTCTTGGCTAATGTGTCTTGGCTAATGTGTCTTGGCTTAGGTGTCTTGGCTAATGTGTCTTGGCTAAGGTGTCTCGGCTAATGTGTCTCGGCTAATGTGTCTTGGCTAATGTGTCTTGGCTAATGTGTCTTGGCTAAAGTGTCTTGGCTAAGGTGTCTTGGCTAATGTGTCTTGGCTAATGTGTCTTGGCTAAGGTGTCTTGACTAATGTGTCTTGGCTAAGGTGTCTTGGCTAAGGTGTCTTGGCTAAGGTGTCTTGGCTAATGTGTCTCGGCTAATGTGTCTTGGCTAATGTATCTTGGCTAAGGTGTTTTGGCTAAGGTGTCTTGGCTAATGTGTCTTGGCTAAGGTGTCTTGGCTAAGGTGTCTTGGCTTATGTGTCTTGGCTAAGGTGTCTTGGCTAAGGTGTCTTGGCTAAGGTGTCTTGGCTAATGTGTCTCGGCTAATGTGTCTTGGCTAATGTGTCTTGGCTAATGTGTCTTGGCTAAGGTGTCTTGGCTAATGTGTATCGGCTAATGTGTCTTGGCTAAGGTGTCTTGGCTAATGTGTCTTGGCTAATGTGTCTTGGTTAAGGTGTCTTGGCTAATGTGTCTCGGCTAATGTGTCTCGGCTAATGTGTCTTGGCTAAGGTGTCTTGGCTAAGGTGTCTTGGCTAAGGTGTCTCGGCTAAGGTGTCTTGGCTAATGTGTCTCGGCTAATGTGTCTTGGCTAAGGTGTCTTGGCTAAGGTGTCTTGGCTAAGGTGTCTTGGCTAATGTGTCTCGGCTAATGTGT
This sequence comes from Anopheles funestus, assembly GCF_943734845.2. Taxonomy (NCBI): domain Eukaryota; kingdom Metazoa; phylum Arthropoda; class Insecta; order Diptera; family Culicidae; genus Anopheles; species Anopheles funestus. The sequence goes on along the minus strand of NW_026045231.1, from coordinate 499,962 downwards.
CTTGGCTAATGTGTCTTGGCTAAGGTGTCTTGGCTAAGGTGTCTTGGCTAAGGTGTCTTGGCTAATGTGTCTTGGCTAATGTGTCTTGGCTAATGTGTCTTGGCTAAGGTGTCTTGGCTAATGTGTCTTGGCTAATGTGTCTTGGCTTAGGTGTCTTCGCTAATGTGTCTTGGCTAATGTGCCTTGGCTAAGGTGTCTCGGCTAATGTGTCTCGGCTAATGTGTCTTGGCTAATGTGTCTTGGCTAAAGTGTCTTGGCTAAGGTGTCTTGGCTAATGTGTCTCGGCTAATGTGTCTTGGCTAATGTGTCTTGGCTAAGGTGTCTTGGCTAATGTGTCTTGGCTAAGGTGTCTTGGCTAATGTGTCTTGGCTAAGGTGTCTTGGCTAAGGTGTCTTGGCTAAGGTGTCTTTGCTAAGGTGTCTTGGCTAATGTGCCTCGGCTAATGTGTCTTGGCTAATGTGTCTTGGCTAAGGTGTCTTGGCTAATGTGTCTCGGCTAATGTGTCTTGGCTAAGGTGTCTTGGCTAAGGTGTCTTGGCTAAGGTGTCTTGGCTAAGGTGTCTTGGCTAAGGTGTCTTGGCTAATGTGTCTCGGCTAATGTGTCTTGGCTAATGTGTCTTGGCTAAGGGGTCTTGGCTAAGGTGTCTTGGCTAAGGTGTCTTGGCTAATGTGTCTCGGCTAATGTGTCTTGGCTAATGTGTCTTGGCTAAGGTGTCTTGGCTAAGGTGTCTTGGCTAAGGTGTCTTGGCTAATGTGTCTCGGCTAATGTGTCTTGGCTAATGTGTCTCGGCTAAGGTGTCTTGGCTAATGTGTCTTGGCTAATGTGTCTTGGCTTATGTGTCTTGGCTAAGGTGTCTTGGCTAAGGTGTTTTGGCTAATGTGTCTCGGCTAATGTGTCTTGGCTAATGTGTCTTGGCTAAGGTGTCTTGGCTAAGGTGTCTTGGCTAAGGTGTCTTGGCTAAGGTGTCTTGGCTAATGTCTCTCGGCTAATGTGTCTTGGCTAAGGTGTCTGGGCTAAGGTGTCTCGGCTAAAGTGTCTTGGCTAATGTGTCTCGGCTTATGTGTCTTGGCTAAGGTGTCTTGGCTAATGTGTTTTGGCTAAGGTGTCTTGGCTAATGTGTCTTGGCTAAGATGTCTTGGCAAATGTGTCTTGGCTAAGGTGTCTTGGCTAAGGTGTCTCGGCTAATGTGTCTTGGCTAAGGTGTCTTGGCTAAGGTGTCTTGGCTAAGGTGTCTTGGCTAAGGTGTCTTGGCTAATGTGTCTTGGCTAATGTGTCTTGGCTAAGGTGTCTTGGCTTATGTGTCTTGGCTAAGGTGTCTTGGCTAATGTGTCTTGGCTAAGGTGTCTTGGCTAATGTGTCTCGGCTAATGTGTCTCGGCTAATGTGTCTTGGGTAAGGTGTCTTGGCTAAGGTGTCTTGGCTAAGGTGTCTTGGCTAATGTGTCTTGGCTAAGGTGTCTTGGCTAATGTGTCTTGGCTAATGTGTCTCGGCTAAGGTGTCTTGGCTTATTTGTCTCGGCTAATGTGTCTTGGCTAAGGTGTCTTGGCTAATGTGTCTTGGCTAAGGTGTCTTGGCTTATTTGTCTCGGCTAATGTGTCTTGGCTAAGGTGTCTTGGCTAAGGTGTCTTGGCTAAGGTGTCTTGGCTAATGTGTCTCGGCTAATGTGTCTTGGCTAAGGTGTCTTGGCTAATGTGTCTTGGCTAAGGTGTCTCGGCTAATGTGTCTCGGCTAATGTGTCTGGGCTAATGTGTCTTGGCTAATGTGTCTTGGCTAAGGTGTCTTCGCTAATGTGTCTTGGCTAAGGTGTCTTGGCTAATGTGTCTCGGCTAATGTGTCTTGGCTAATGTGTCTTGGCTAAGGTGTCTCGGCTAAGGTGTCTTGGCTAATGTGTCTTGGCTAATGTGCCTTGGCTAAAGTGTCTTGGCTAATGTGTCTTGGCTAAGGTGTCTTGGCTAATGTGTCTTGGCTAAGGTGTCTTGGCTAATGTGTCTCGGCTAATGTGCCTTGGCAAATGTGTCTTGGCTAAGGAGTCTTGGCTAATGTGTCTTGGCTAATGTGTCTTGGCTAATGTGTCTTGGCTAAGGTGTCTTGGCTAAGGTGTCTTGGCTAATGTGTCTTGGCTAAGGTGTCTTGGCTAATGTGTCTTGGCTAAGGTGTCTTGGCTAATGTGTCTCGGCTAATGTGCCTTGGCTAATGTGTCTTGGCTAAGGAGTCTTGGCTAATGTGTCTTGGCTAATGTGTCTTGGCTAATGTGTCTTGGCTAAGGTGTCTTGGCTAAGGTGTCTTGGCTAAGGTGTCTTGGCTAAGGTGTCTTGGCTAATGTGTCTCGGCTAATGTGCCTTGGCTAATGTGTCTTGGCTAAGGAGTCTTGGCTTATGTGTCTTGGCTAATGTGTCTTGGCTAATGTGTCTTGGCTAATGTGTCTTGGCTAAGGTGTCTTGGCTAAGGTGTCTCGGCTAAGGTGTCTTGGCTAATGTGTCTTGGCTAATGTGTCTTGGCTAATGTGTGTTGGCTAAAGTGTCTTGGCTAAGGTGTCTTGGCTAATGTGTCTTGGCTAAGGTGTCTTGGCTAATGTGTCTCGGCTAATGTGCCTTGGCTAATGTGTCTTGGCTAAGGAGTCTTGGCTAATGTGTCTTGGCTAAGGTGTCTTGGCTAATGTGTCTTGGCTAATGTGTCTTGGCTAAGGTGTCTTGGCTAAGGTGTCTTGGCTAATGTGTCTTGGCTAATGTGTCTTGGCTAATGTGTCTTGGCTAATGTGTCTTGGCTAAGGAGTCTTGGCTAAGGTGTCTTGGCTAATGTGTCTTGGCTAATGTGTCTTGGCTAAGGTGTCTCGGCTAAGGTGTCTTGGCTAATGTGTCTCGGCTAATGTGTCTTGGCTAAGGTGTCTTGGCTAAGGTGTCTTGGCTAAGGTGTCTTGGCTAAGGTGTCTTGGCTAATGTGTCTCGGCTAATGTGTCTTGGCTAAGGAGTCTTGGCTAAGGTGTCTTGGCTAATGTGTCTTGGCTAATGTGTCTTGGCTAAGGTGTCTTGGCTAATGTGTCTTGGCTAAGGTGTCTTGGCTAATGTGTCTTGACTAAGGTGTCTTGGCTAATGTGTCTCGGCTAATGTGTCTTGGCTAAGGTGTCTTGGCTAAGGTGTCTTGGCTAATGTGTCTCGGCTAATGTGCCTTGGCTAATGTGTCTTGGCTAAGGAGTCTTGGCTAATGTGTCTTGGCTAAGGTGTCTTGGCTAAGGTGTCTTGGCTAATGTGTCTTGGCTAAGGTGTCTTGGCTAAGGTGTCTTGGCTAAAGTGTCTTGGCTAAGGTGTCTTGGCTAATGTAACTTGGCTAATGTGTCTTGGCTAAGGTGTCTTGGATAAGGTGTCTTGGCTGAGGTGTTTTGGCTAATGCGTCTTTGCTAAGGTGTCTTGGCTAAGGTGTCTTGGCTAAGGTGTCTTGGCTAATGTGTCTTGGCTAATGTGTCTTGGCTAAGGTGTCTTGGCTAATGTGTCTCGGCTAATGTGTCTTGGCTAAGGTGTCTTGGCTAAGGTGTCTTGGCTAAGGTGTCTTGGCTAATGTGTCTCGGCTAATGTGTCTCGGCTAATGTTTCTTGGCTAATGTGTCTTGGCTAAGGTGTCTTGGCTAATGTGTCTTGGCTAAGGTGTCTTGGCTAATGTGTCTTGGCTAATGTGTCTTGGCTAAGGTGTCTTGGCTAAGGTGTCTTGGCTAATGTGTCTCGTCTAATGTGTCTTGGCTAAGGTGTCTTGGCTAATGTGTCTTGGCTAAGGTGTCTTGGCTAATGTGTCTTGGCGAAGGTGTCTTGGCTAAGGTGTCTTGGCTAAGGTGTCTTGGCTAAGGTGTCTTGGCTAAGGTGTCTTGGCTAAGGTGTCTTGGCTAAGGTGTCTTGGCTAAGGTGTCTTGGCTAAAGTGTCTTGGCTAATGTGTCTTGGCTAAGGTGTCTTGGCTAAAGTGTCTTGGCTAAGGTGTCTTGGCTAAGGTGTCTTGGCTAATGTGTCTTGGCTAAGGTGTCTTGGCTAAGGTGTCTTGGCTAATGTGTCTTGGCTAAAGTGTCTTGACTAAAGTGTCTTGGCTAATGTTTCTTGGCTAAAGTGTCTCGGCTAAAGTGTCTTGGCTAATGTGTCTTGGCTAAGGTGTCTTGGCTAATGTGTCTCGGCTAATGTTTTTTTTTTTTTTTTTTTTTTTTTTTTTTTTTTACAAGGAGTTTAAAATCTTCGAAAGACACCCACAGTGGGGGACATGGGATTTTTACCCAGTAAAAAACTCTCTTTGAACCCTGTGCACCCTCCCACGGAATCACCTCGCGGTATTACTTCATGAGAGGGGCAGTGCAGTGCACTTAGTCTACTTGGTACGTACTAGCAACATATAACACTCTCGAGCACATGTAGGTTTTACACTGAACGGTCACACACGCACACACAAACAACACAACACTTCACACTAAACTCTCAGGCAAGACCATGCATCTGGTCTTCTCTCCACCACCGCTGCAGCTTTGTAACGACCTGGCGCATCATCGTCGACGCAGCCTCCCACATATTGCTGTTCTGGAGCATCAGCTGCACCAAGTTTGAGTGCCCAACCTCCGTATCGCACATGTCGTTCAGCTGCTGACGTTCGGCTATGAACCTTGGACAGCCGAACATGACATGTTCTGCCGTCTCGTCGGCGTCCGGACAAGCTGGGCACCGCGGCGAAGACGCGTGCGTAAACCTATGCAAGTAGCTCCGGAAGCAGCCATGGCCGGAAAGAATCTGCGTGACGAAGAAGTCTACGTCACCATGCGTCCTTCCAACCCATGCCGCAACATCGGGAATCAGCGAATAGGTCCATCTGCCTGTTGTTGAACTTGACCAGCTGCTCTGCCATTTCTGCGTCGTCTCTGCCCTGATGCGTTTCTTCACAGCTGCAGTGAGAGGTTCCCCCGCACGTGCCGTCCGGAAATTCTCCAAGTCCTCCTCAAGAATGATGCATAGGGGCATCATACCCGATATCACGCAAACCGCATCGTACGAGATGGTACGGTAAGCACTAGCAACACGCATGGCCAATCGCCGATGTACTCTACGTACAGTATTCTGGTGCTGCTTTTCCGACAGAATATGCGCCCAGACTGGCGCACCATATCTTATAACGGATATGGCAACGCTTGCGTGAAGACGTCGTATGCTGCTGCTGGGTCCACCTATGTTTGGCATGAATGATGCCAACGCATTTGCGGTCTTCATGGCTTTATTGCATGCATCATCTAGATGGTGCTTGAATTTCAGCCGGTCATCGATTCGAATCCCAAGGTATTTGAGATTCCTGACGGACTCAATGTGCTCTGAGCCCACCAGTATCGATGCCTTCTGCACTTCCTTATGGCTGCTGATGAGTATGAACTCTGTTTTCGCGGGCGCAATTTCTAAGCAGGCTGCTTTCATCCATTCATCGATTCTACCGACAGCATCCGTGGCTAACATCTCAACCTCCTCGATGGATTCGCCGGTGACTGTTAACGCAATGTCGTCTGCAAAGCCGGTGAGCTCAGTTTTTGGAGGAAGAGCGAGGGTTAGTACTCCGTTATACATGACGTTCCACAGGGTGGGACCAAGAACTGATCCCTGTGGAACTCCGGCTGTAATGGTGGACGTTTTAACCCCCTCGCCTGTTTCGTACTGCAAAACGCGGCCGTGGAGGTAGCTCCTCAGCACCCTGCACAAATACGGGGGAACCCTCATGTTCTCCAACGCAACTGCTATCGCCTCCCAACTAGCGCTGTTGAATGCGTTTTTGACGTCTATAGTGACGACTGCACAGTAGCGAGCACCACACCTTTTCCGACGAAACGCTGCGTTGCCTTTCTCGAGCACCGCCAGTACTGCGTCAACCGTTGAGCGCTTCTTCCGAAAACCGAACTGGCACTCAGAAAGTCCGTGTTCGCCTTCCGTGTATTGAACCAAACGATCCAGAAGCGTCATCTCCTGAACCTTAGCCATGGTGTCGATGAGACCCAACGGCCTGAAGGCTGACGGGTCACCCGGTGGCTTGCCCGGCTTTGGAATTAGAACCAGCTTTTGCTTCTTCCACAACGACGGGAACTGCCCAGACAGGAGAGTGGTCTGCAGCACGGTTTGGAACACTGCCGGATACGCTTTCATGGCCACCATGACTGCCTCGTTAGGAAGTCCATCCGGCCCGGGTGCTTTTCCTGGTTTGAGGCGGTCAGCGATCCTGAGGATCTCGTCGACTGTAATCGGCTCAGGTTCGGACTCCGGGACTGTGAACGCTGGGTTTAGTACCGGAGGGTTGTGCGTCGGGAACAATCTTTCGATGATGCTTTTAAGCACAACAGGGCAACGCTCGACGGGTTCATGTGTTCTGCCTTTCCCCATCAGCTCCTTGAAAGCAGAACCCCATGGCTTCCGAGCGACTGCTGCGCATAATTGAAGAAAGTAACGCCGTTTGCTCGACTTAATCTCTCTCTTTAAGACCGACCTAGCCGTAACGTAGGCGTCTCTCAGCTGCAGTTTTCGTTTCGGACACCTCTCACGTTGCATTTTTCTGCGGGCTGCCAAGCAATCAGACCGGAACTTCGCGATGGTAGAGTCCCACCAGTAGGCAGGAGTACGGGAATGACGGGGTGGCTTTCTACGGGGCATCGTGGCATCACACGCCGTGGACAGAGCAGCTACAAGATCTGGAGCATTTCGAACTATTCCAAAATCGCCGAAGTTAAGCGCTTCCAAGAAAAGTTCTTTGTTGAACATCCGGGTTTTCCAGCCTCGCATTTTGTTTGACGGAACCTGCAGTGTTATGCGCTTTTTCCCGATGCTATACCGGACAACTCGATGATCGCTCAGGGTATACGCATCGCTCACTCGCCAGTTTAGGTGTTGCGCCAGGACGGGACTACAGAACGTAATGTCGATAATCGACGTCCTGTCGTTCCTGCTGAATGTAGGAGTGGAGCCAACGTTTCCCAGGACAACGTTCAGCCGGGCGAAACTCTCCAGTATCGCTTCTCCCCTGTTGTTCGTGCGAATGCTCCCCCATTCAACGGCCCATGCGTTAAAGTCTCCGGCGATGATCACGTCGCTTATCCCACTGAGTTCAGCGACTAGGTTGTCCAACATCTCGTTGAACCTTTTCAGCTCCCAGCTTGGCGGTGCGTAGCTGCTGCAGATGCACACTCCGTTTACTTCGGCGATCACGAAACCCTCGAATGTACAGGAAACCACTCTCTGAATCGGGAATCTTCCCGCAGCCCAGATTGCAGCCTTGCCTGTTTTGTCCGAAACCCAGTTGTTGCTGCCGCCTTTCGGTGCTTGATACGGCTCCGACAGAATGACCACATCGCCCTTTTCCTCAACCACTACCTGACACAAAAGATCTTGTGCAGCCTCGCAGTGATTCAGGTTTACTTGCACTATCTCCATGCTTTCTGGGCTGCTGGACAATACGTTCCTCCGACCTGGTGAGCATTGTTGCCTGGAGCACATACTAGGCATACTGCCGGTTTGGTGTACGTGCGAGCCTGGTGGCCCTCCTCGCCGCACCGCAGACAGTTGTTTCTCCTATCCGGTCCCTTGCAGTCTCGCTTCACATGGTTGTATTCCCAGCAGCGGAAACACCTTCGCGATTGTGGCAGAATGCGGATTCGGCAAATTGACCAGTCAATTTCTACCTCTCTCGCTGACGCTATAAGCAGCGCTTGCTTGGCTGCCATTTTTATGCAGGCTGTCTGCGTTCCGTTGAATGCCGGCTTTATGTTGATGTCGAGGCGAGTAGTACCGAGTTCGAATCTCGCTTTTAGCGCGCGTTCAACATCTTCCAGGCTTGTCACCTCGTCTATGTCGCGAATTTCAAGTGTCGCAACATTTCCTCGCACTGTGACCTGACCGGCTTCTCCCACGGAATCCTGCAGCAGGTCTTTAAAGTCGCTACCGCTTACTGCATCGTCTCGCTTCAGCTCGAAAATCAGGTTTCCCTCCCTCGTGCGTCTAACCTTGGAAACTTGCTTCCCAAGCGATTGCAGTTTCGGATCCGCCTTCACCCTTCGCAGAATGTCGGCGTACGACTCCTTTTCTTTGAGCCCCACTACTATCGCTTCCGTTTTGTGGCGCGTTTGAGAGGCCATCTTTGGCAGGACTGCTGCCTTACCCGCTTGCTCGGTAGTCGTCTTCTTGGGCTCTTGCTGCCTCCGCTTAACGATGGTGGTCCACGGCAGTTCGTCGGACGTTTCGGTTATGGGAGTTTCGGTTACGAGGTTCCCCGAAGCGTCACTTTTAGGCTTCTTCTGCATCAATGGTACAGCTTCCGGGGTTATCACACTTCTCCCCCGTTTAGATGAACCCGCGGTTTGCGTCAGTGGTGTCACCGTCTCGCTGCAACTCGATCTAGCCTCGCTAAGCAGCTTTTCTGCTCGTTCTGCTCGCATCTTCCATGTAAGTAGTTCACGTTCCACGCTGCTGAGATCGGATAATATTTTGACCGACATCCTCTTGATGGGTGCGTGAACATTGTTGCGGTCTTTGGTGTAGAGATGCAACTCCCTCGCTGTCTCCAGGGCTTCTTTCAGCTTGCTTCTGCCTACTTGCATGGAACCACCCGTTTCCGCCGCTGGTTGGGTTTCATCACACCCCGTTCCGGCTCCCTGGCTGCAGGCGATATTTTTCGCCGCTCCTGCATAACTGGCAGTAACTTCCTTACCTGCCACTACTTCTTCTTCTCTGCAATCAGCTTCATTGTTCTGTACGTTCCCACTAGGGGGTGAGCGTACAGTCTTGCTGCTCTTACGGAAGAAGTCCTTCAGCGCCGTGCCCAAGCCTGCATTTGATTGGCTTGTGTCGTGCTCACTCATTTTTTCCACGCGCACTCATTTAGTACATGAAGTAGCAGACGTGTAGAAGGAGCTTAACAGCGGCCAAGCCACGCTGAGGGGAAACTCGCGGTAACTCACGACACTCACACTCTCGGGAGTCAAACAGGATCGGAAGCGACGATCGCGTAGCTTCACTAAACCAAACAAGCACTCCTCTTCACTAATGTTTGTGGAACCACTAGGCCGAGCACACTAACACCAACGCATGAACGTAGCGAAGCAGAGCCTCAATATGCGAAAAACGACGCCACTTAACCCAAACAGGGAAGATCACTTTTGTTGTTGCTAGCACGCACCGTCTGTTTACAAACAAAACACGAAACGTTTACGGACTAAGCGCACCAATCACAGCACCAACTTAACAGATCTCCTGGTGATCACTTGTCGGCTAGGCAGCTGGTTTGGGTTGACCAATGCTGTCCGCCGGGCGTAACCGCCGGGACGCAGGAATGAATCACGCCCAAATCACAGCACAATCCTCCGCTGAACCAAGGAGACCACTACTGGAACTTCGACTTCACGACCCAATCTTTAGGGTTCAAAACAAATCGGCGTAGAAGCATCACTTTTACAAGAGTCACTAGTGAATAACAACAGAGCAAACAGTTTCACGTCTGCTAGCACTGACTGCCACCGATTGTGTGTGTCCCACCGACTGTGTGTCTAGGCTAATGTGTCTTGGCTAATGTGTCTTGGCTAAGGTGTCTCGGCTAATGTGTCTCGGCTAAGATGTCTTGGCTAAGGTGTCTTGGCTAAGGTGTCTTGGCTAAGGTGTCTTGGCTAAGGTGTCTTGGCTAAGGTGTCTTGGCTAAGGTGTCTCGGCTAAGGTGTCTTGGCTAATGTGTCTTGGCTAATGTGTCTTGGCTAAGGTGTCTTGGCTAATGTGTCTTGGCTAAGGTGTCTTGGCTAAGGTGTCTTGGCTAAGGTGTCTTGGCTAAGGTGTCTTGGCTAAGGTGTCTTGGCTAATGTGTTTCGGCTAATGTGTCTTGGCTAAGGTGTCTTGGCTAAGGTGTCTTGGCTAAGGTGTCTTGGCTAATGTGTCTTGGCTAATGTGTCTTGGCTAATGTGTCTTGGCTAATGTGTTTCGGCTAAGGTGTCTTGGCTAATGTGTCTTGGCTAAGGTGTCTTGGCTAAGGTGTCTCGGCTAAGGTGTCTTGGCTAATGTGTCTTGGCTAATGTGTCTTGGCTAAGGTGTCTTGGCTAATGTGTCTTGGCTAATGTGTCTTGGCTAAGGTGTCTTGGCTAAGGTGTCTTGGCTAAGGTGTCTTGGCTAAGGTGTCTTGGCTAAGGTGTCTTGGCTAATGTGTCTTGGCTAATGTGTCTTGGCTAAGGTGTCTTGGCTAATGTGTCTTGGCTAAGGTGTCTTGGCTAAGGTGTCTTGGCTAAGGTGTCTTGGCTAAGGTGTCTTGGCTAAGGTGTCTTGGCTAATGTGTTTCGGCTAATGTGTCTTGGCTAAGGTGTCTTGGCTAAGGTGTCTCGGCTAAGGTGTCTTGGCTAATGTGTCTTGGCTAAGGTGTCTTGGCTAATGTGTCTTGGCTAAGGTGTCTTGGCTAAGGTGTCTTGGCTAAGGTGTCTTGGCTAAGGTGTCTTGGCTAAGGTGTCTTGGCTAATGTGTTTCGGCTAATGTGTCTTGGCTAAGGTGTCTTGGCTAAGGTGTCTTGGCTAAGGTGTCTTGGCTAATGTGTCTTGGCTAATGTGTCTTGGCTAATGTGTCTTGGCTAAGGTGTCTTGGCTAATGTGTCTCGGCTAATGTGTCTTGGCTAAGGTGTCTTGGCTAAGGTGTCTTGGCTAAGGTGTCTTGGCTAATGTGTCTCGGCTAATGTGTCTTGGCTGATGTGTCTTGGCTAAGGTGTCTTGGCTAAGGTGCCTTGGCTAAGGTGTCTCGGCTAATGTGTCTTGGCTAATGTGTCTTGGCTAATGTGTCTCGGCTAATTTGTCTCGGCTAAGGTGTCTTGGCTAAGGTGTCTTGGCTAAGGTGTCTTGGCTAAGGTGTCTTGGCTAAGGTGTCTTGGCTAAGGTGTCTTGGCTAAGGTGTCTTGGCTAAGGTGTCTTGGCTAAGGTGTCTTGGCTAAGGTGTCTTGGCTTATGTGTCTCGGCTAATGTGTCTTGGCTAAGGTGTCTTGGCTAAGGTGTCTTGGCTAATGTGTCTTGGCTAAAGTGTCTCGGCTAATGTGTCTTGGCTAATGTTCCTTAGCTTATGTGTCTTGGCTAAGGTGTCTTGGCTAAGGTGTCTTGGCTAAGGTGTCTTGGCTTATGTGTCTTGGCTAAGGTGTCTTGGCTAAGGTGTCTTGGCTAATGTGTCTTGGCTAAGGTGTCTTGGCTAATGTGTCTTGGCTAAGGTGTCTTGGCTAAGGTGTCTTGGCTAATGTGTCTTGGCTAAGGTGTCTTGGCTAAGGTGTCTTGGCTAAGGTGTCTTGGCTAATGTGTTTCGGCTAATGTGTCTTGGCTAAGGTGTCTTGGCTAAGGTGTCTTGGCTAAGGTGTCTTGGCTAATGTGTCTTGGCTAATGTGTCTTGGCTAATGTGTCTTGGCTAAGGTGTCTTGGCTAATGTGTCTCGGCTAATGTGTCTTGGCTAAGGTGTCTTGGCTAAGGTGTCTTGGCTAAGGTGTCTTGGCTAATGTGTCTCGGCTAATGTGTCTTGGCTAATGTGTCTTGGCTAAGGTGTCTTGGCTAAGGTGCCTTGGCTAAGGTGTCTCGGCTTATGTGTCTTGGCTAATGTGTCTTGGCTAATGTGTCTTGGCTAAGGTGTCTCGGCTAATTTGTCTCGGCTAAGGTGTCTTGGCTAAGGTGTCTTGGCTAAGGTGTCTTGGCTAAGGTGTCTTGGCTAAGGTGTCTTGGCTAAGGTGTCTTGGCTAAGGTGTCTTGGCTAAGGTGTCTTGGCTTATGTGTCTCGGCTAATGTGTCTTGGCTAAGGTGTCTTGGCTAAGGTGTCTTGGCTAATGTGTCTTGGCTAAGGTGTCTTGGCTAAGGTGTCTTGGCTAAGGTGTCTTGGCTAAGGTGTCTTGGCTAATGTGTCTTGGCTAATGTGTCTTGGCTAAGGTGTCTTGGCTAAGGTGTCTTGGCTGAGGTGTCTTGGCTAAGGTGTCTTGGCTAAGGTGTCTTGGCTAAGGTGTCTTGGCTAATGTGTCTCGGCTAATGTGTCTTGGCTTATGTGTCTTGGCTAAGGTGTCTTGGCTAATGTGTCTTGGCTAAGGTGTCTTGGCTAAGGTGTCTTGGCTAAAGTGTCTCGGCTAATGTGTCTTGGCTAATGTGTCTCGGCTAATGTGTCTTGGCTAAGGTGTCTTGGCTAAGGTGTCTTGGCTAAGGTGTCTTGGCTTATGTGTCTTGGCTAAGGTGTCTTGGCTAAGGTGTCTTGGCTAATGTGTCTTGGCTAAGGTGTCTTGGCTAATGTGTCTTGGCTAAGGTGTCTTGGCTAAGGTGTCTTGGCTACTGTGTCTCGGCTAATGTGTCTTGGCTAAGGTGTCTTGGCTAAGGTGTCTTGGCTAAGGTGTCTTGGCAAAGGTGTCTTGGCTAATGTGTCTCGGCTAATGTGTCTTGGCTAATGTGTCTTGACTAAGGTGTCTTGGCTAATGTGTCTCGGCTAATGTGTCTCGGCTAATGTGTGTTGGCTAAAGTGTCTCGGCTAAATTGTCTTGGCTAATGTGTCTTGGCTAAGGTGTCTTGACTAATGTGTCTCGGCTAATGTGTCTTGGCTAATGTGTCTCGGCTAATGTGTCTTGGCTAATGTGTCTTGGCTAAGGTGTCTTGGCTAAGGTGTCTCGGCTAATGTGACTTGGCTAAGGTGTCTTGGCTAAGGTGTCTTGGCTAATGTGTCTCGGCTAATGTGTCTTGGCTAAGGTGTCTTGGCTAATGTGTCTCGGCTAATGTGTCTCGGCTAATGTGTCTTGGCTAATGTGTCTTGGCTAAGGTGTCTTGGCTAAGGTGTCTTGGCTAAGGTGTCTTGGCTAAGGTGTCTTGGCTAATGTGTCTTGGCTAATGTGTCTTGGCTAATGTGTCTTGGCTAATGTGTCTTGGCTAAGGTGTCTTGGCTAATGTGTCTCGGCTAATGTGTCTTGGCTAAGGTGTCTTGGCTAAGGTGTCTTGGCTAAGGTGTCTTGGCTAAGGTGTCTTGGCTAAGGTGTCTTGGCTAATGTGTCTTGGCTAATGTGTCTTGGCTAAGGTGTCTTGGCTAAGGTGTCTTGGCTAAGGTGTCTTGGCTAATGTGTCTCGGCTAATGTGCCGTGGCTAATGTGTCTTGGCTAAGGTGTCTTGGCTAATGTGTCTTGGCTAAGGTGTCTTGGCTAATGTGTCTTGGCTAATGTGTCTCGGCTAAGGTGTCTTGGCTAATGTGTCTCGGCTAATGTGTCTTGGCTAATGTGTCTTGGCTAATGTGTCTTGGCTAATGTGTCTAGGATAATGTGTCTTGGCTAAGGTGTCTTGGCTAAGGTGTCTTGGCTTATTTGTCTCGGCTAATGTGTCTTGGCTAAGGTGTCTTGGCTAAGGTGCCTTAGCTTATGTGTCTTGGCTAAGGTGTCTTGGCTAAGGTGTCTTGGCTAATGTGTCTTGGCTAAGGTGTCTTGGCTAATGTGTCTCGGCTAATGTGTCTTGGCTAATGTTCCTTAGCTTATGTGTCTTGGCTAAGGTGTCTTGGCTAAGGTGTCTTGGCTAAGGTGTCTTGGCTAAGGTGTCTTGGCTAAGGTGTCTTGGCTAATGTGTCTTGGCTAATGTGTCTAGGCTAATGTGTCTTGGCTAAGGTGTCTTGGCTAAGGTGTCTTGGCTTATTTGTCTCGGCTAATGTGTCTTGGCTAATGTGTCTTGGCTAAGGTGTCTTGGCTAATGTGTCTCGGCTAATGTGTCTTGGCTAATGTTCCTTAGCTTATGTGTCTTGGCTAATGTGTCTTGGCTAAGGTGTCTTGGCTAAGGTGTCTTGGCTAAGGTGTCTTGGCTAAGGTGTCTTGGCTAATGTGTCTTGGCTAATGTGTCTAGGCTAATGTGTCTTGGCTAAGGTGTCTTGGCTAAGGTGTCTTGGCTTATTTGTCTCGGCTAATGTGTCTTGGCTAAGGTGTCTTGGCTAAGGTGTCTTGGCTATGGTGTCTTGGCTAAGGTGTCTTGGCTAATGTGACTTGGCTAATGTGTCTTGGCTAATGTGTCTTGGCTAAGGTGTCTTGGCTAATGTGTCTTGGCTAATGTGTCTTGGCTAAGGTGTCTTGGCTAAGGTGTCTCGGCTAATGTGTCTTGGCTAATGTGTCTTGGCTAAGGTGTCTTGGCTAAGGTGTCTTGGCTAAGGTGTCTTGGCTAATGTGTCTTGGTTAATGTGTCTTGGCTAATGTGTCTTGGCTAAGGTGTCTTGGCTAAGGTGTCTTGGCTAAGGTGTCTTGGCTACTGTGTCTCGGCTAATGTGTCTTGGCTAAGGTGTCTTGGATAAGGTGTCTTGGCTAAGGTGTCTTGGCTAAGGTGTCTTGGCTAATGTGTCTCGGCTAATGTGTCTCGGCTAATGTGTCATGGCTAAGGTGTCTTGGCTAAGGTGTCTTGGCTAAGGTGTCTTGGCTAATGTGTCTTGGCTAATGTGTCTTGGCTAAGGTGTCTTGGCTAAGGTGTCTTGGCTAAGGTGTCTTGGCTACTGTGTCTCGGCTAATGTGTCTTGGCTAAGGTGTCTTGGCTAAGGTGTCTTGGCTAATGTGTCTTGGCTAAGGTGTCTTGGCTAATGTGTCTTGGCTAATGTGTCTTGGCTAATGTGTCTTGGCTAAGGTGTCTTGGCTAAGGTGTCTTGGCTAAGGTGTCTTGGCTAAGGTGTCTTGGCTAATGTGTCTCGGCTAATGTGTCTTGGCTAAGGTGTCTTGGCTAAGGTGTCTTGGCTAAGGTGTCTTGGCTAAGGTGTCTTGGCTAATGTGTCTTGGCTAATGTGTCTAGGCTAATGTGTCTTGGCTAAGGTGTCTTGGCTAAGGTGTCTTGGCTTATTTGTCTCGGCTAATGTGTCTTGGCTAAGGTGTCTTGGCTAACGTGTCTTGGCTAAGGTGTCTTGGCTAAGGTGTCTTGGCTAATGTGTCTTGGCTAATGTGTCTTGGCTAAGGTGTCTTGGCTAATGTGTCTTGGCTAATGTGTCTTGGCTAATGTGTCTTGACTAGTGTGTCTTGGCTAATGTGTCTCGGCTAATGTGTCTTGACTAATGTGTCTTGGCTAAGGAGTCTTGGCTAATGTGTCTTGGCTAAGGTGTCTTGGCTAAGGTGTCTTGGCTAAGGTGTCTTGGCTAAGGTGTCTTGGCTAAGGTTTCTTGGCTAATGTGTCTTGGCTAAGGTGTCTTGGCTAAGGTGTTTTGGCTAAGGTGTCTCGGCTAAAGTGCCTTGGCTAATGTGTCTCGGCTAAGGTGTCTTGGCTAATGTGTCTTGGCTAATGTGTCTTGGCTAATGTGTCTTGGCTAAGGTGTCTTGACTAATGTTTCTCGGCTAATGTGTCTTGGCTAATGTGTCTCGGCTAATGTGTCTTGGCTAATGTGTCTCGGCTAATGTGTCTTGGCTAAGGTGTCTTGGCTAAGGTGTCTTGGCTGAGGTGTCTTGGCTAAGGTGTCTTGGCTAATGTGTCTCGGCTAATGTGTCTTGGCTAAGGTGTCTTGGCTAAGGTGTCTTGGCTAAGGTGTCTTGGCTAAGGTGTCTTGGCTAATGTGTCTTGGCTAATGTGTCTAGGCTAATGTGTCTTGGCTAAGGTGTCTTGGCTAAGGTGTCTTGGCTTATTTGTCTCGGCTAATGTGTCTTGGCTAAGGTGTCTTGGCTAAGGTGTCTTGGCTAAGGTGTCTTGGCTAAGGTGTCTTGGCTAATGTGTCTTGGCTAATGTGTCTTGGCTAATGTGTCTTGGCTAAGGTGTCTTGGCTAATGTGTCTTGGCTAATGTGTCTTGGCTAAGGTGTCTTGGCTAAGGTGTCTCGGCTAATGTGTCTTGACTAATGTGTCTTGGCTAAGGTGTCTTGGCTAATGTGTCTCGGCTAATGTGTCTTGGCTAATGTTCCTTAGCTTATGTGTCTTGGCTAAGGTGTCTTGGCTAAGGTGTCTTGGCTAAGGTGTCTTGGCTAAGGTGTCTTGGCTAAGGTGTCTTGGCTAATGTGTCTTGGCTAATGTGTCTAGGCTAATGTGTCTTGGCTAAGGTGTCTTGGCTAAGGTGTCTTGGCTTATTTGTCTCGGCTAATGTGTCTTGGCTAATGTGTCTTGGCTAAGGTGTCTTGGCTAATGTGTCTCGGCTAATGTGTCTTGGCTAATGTTCCTTAGCTTATGTGTCTTGGCTAATGTGTCTTGGCTAAGGTGTCTTGGCTAAGGTGTCTTGGCTAAGGTGTCTTGGCTAAGGTGTCTTGGCTAATGTGTCTTGGCTAATGTGTCTAGGCTAATGTGTCTTGGCTAAGGTGTCTTGGCTAAGGTGTCTTGGCTTATTTATCTCGGCTAATGTGTCTTGGCTAAGGTGTCTTGGCTAAGGTGTCTTGGCTAAGGTGTCTTGGCTAAGGTGTCTTGGCTAATGTGTCTTGGCTAATGTGTCTTGGCTAATGTGTCTTGGCTAAGGTGTCTTGGCTAATGTGTCTTGGCTAATGTGTCTTGGCTAAGGTGTCTTGGCTAAGGTGTCTAGGCTAATGTGTCTTGGCTAATGTGTCTTGGCTAAGGTGTCTTGGCTAAGGTGTCTTGGCTAAGGTGTTTTGGCTTACGTGTCTTGGCTAATGTGTCTTGGCTAATGTGTCTTGGCTAAGGTGTCTTGGCTAAGGTGTCTTGGCTAAGGTGTCTTGGCTAATGTGTCTCGGCTAATGTGTCTTGGCTTATGTATCTTGGCTAAGGTGTCTTGGCTAATGTGTCTTGGCTAAGGTGTCTTGGCTAAGGTGTCTTGGCTAAAGTGTCTCGGCTAATGTGTCTTGGCTAATGTTCCTTAGCTTATGTGTCTTGGCTAAGGTGTCTTGGCTAAGGTGTCTTGGCTAAGGTGTCTTGGTTTATGTGTCTTGGCTAAGGTGTCTTGGCTAAGGTGTCTTGGCTAATGTGTCTTGGCTAAGGTGTCTTGGCTAATGTGTCTTGGCTAAGGTGTCTTGGCTAAGGTGTCTTGGCTACTGTGTCTCGGCTAATGTGTCTTGGCTAAGGTGTCTTGGCTAAGGTGTCTTGGCTAAGGTGTCTTGGCTAAGGTGTCTTGGCTAATGTGTCTCGGCTAATGTGTCTTGGCTAATGTGTCTTGACTAAGGTGTCTTGGCTAATGTGTCTCGGCTAATGTGTCTCGGCTAATGTGTGTTGGCTAAAGTGTCTCGGCTAAATTGTCTTGGCTAAGGTGTCTTGGCTAAGGTGTGTTGACTAATGTGTCTCGGCTAATGTGTCTTGGCTAATGTGTCTCGGCTAATGTGTCTTGGCTAATGTGTCTTGGCTAAGGTGTCTTGGCTAAGGTGTCTCGGCTAATGTGACTTGGCTAAGGTGTCTTGGCTAAGGTGTCTTGGCTAATGTGTCTCGGCTAATGTGTCTTGGCTAAGGTGTCTTGGCTAATGTGTCTCGGCTAATGTGTCTCGGCTAATGTGTCTTGGCTAATGTGTCTTGGCTAAGGTGTCTTGGCTAAGGTGTCTTGGCTAAGGTGTCTTGGCTAAGGTGTCTTGGCTAATGTGTCTTGGCTAATGTGTCTTGGCTAATGTGTCTTGGCTAATGTGTCTTGGCTAAGGTGTCTTGGCTAATGTGTCTCGGCTAATGTGTCTTGGCTAAGGTGTCTTGGCTAAGGTGTCTTGGCTAAGGTGTCTTGGCTAAGGTGTCTTGGCTAAGGTGTCTTGGCTAATGTGTCTTGGCTAATGTGTCTTGGCTAAGGTGTCTTGGCTAAGGTGTCTTGGCTAAGGTGTCTTGGCTAATGTGTCTCGGCTAATGTGCCGTGGCTAATGTGTCTTGGCTAAGGTGTCTCGGCTAATGTGTCTTGGCTAAGGTGTCTTGGCTAATGTGTCTTGGCTAATGTGTCTCGGCTAAGGTGTCTTGGCTAATGTGTCTCGGCTAATGTGTCTTGGCTAATGTGTCTTGGCTAATGTGTCTTGGCTAATGTGTCTAGGATAATGTGTCTTGGCTAAGGTGTCTTGGCTAAGGTGTCTTGGCTTATTTGTCTCGGCTAATGTGTCTTGGCTAAGGTGTCTTGGCTAAGGTGCCTTAGCTTATGTGTCTTGGCTAAGGTGTCTTGGCTAAGGTGTCTTGGCTAATGTGTCTTGGCTAAGGTGTCTTGGCTAATGTGTCTCGGCTAATGTGTCTTGGCTAATGTTCCTTAGCTTATGTGTCTTGGCTAAGGTGTCTTGGCTAAGGTGTCTTGGCTAAGGTGTCTTGGCTAAGGTGTCTTGGCTAAGGTGTCTTGGCTAATGTGTCTTGGCTAATGTGTCTAGGCTAATGTGTCTTGGCTAAGGTGTCTTGGCTAAGGTGTCTTGGCTTATTTGTCTCGGCTAATGTGTCTTGGCTAATGTGTCTTGGCTAAGGTGTCTTGGCTAATGTGTCTCGGCTAATGTGTCTTGGCTAATGTTCCTTAGCTTATGTGTCTTGGCTAATGTGTCTTGGCTAAGGTGTCTTGGCTAAGGTGTCTTGGCTAAGGTGTCTTGGCTAAGGTGTCTTGGCTAATGTGTCTTGGCTAATGTGTCTAGGCTAATGTGTCTTGGCTAAGGTGTCTTGGCTAA
This sequence comes from Anopheles funestus, assembly GCF_943734845.2. Lineage (NCBI taxonomy): Eukaryota > Metazoa > Arthropoda > Insecta > Diptera > Culicidae > Anopheles > Anopheles funestus. The sequence goes on along the minus strand of NW_026045231.1, from coordinate 481,482 downwards.
GGTGTCTTGGCTTATTTGTCTCGGCTAATGTGTCTTGGCTAAGGTGTCTTGGCTAAGGAGTCTTGGCTAAGGTGTCTTGGCTAAGGTGTCTTGGCTAATGTGACTTGGCTAATGTGTCTTGGCTAATGTGTCTTGGCTAAGGTGTCTTGGCTAATGTGTCTTGGCTAATGTGTCTTGGCTAAGGTGTCTTGGCTAAGGTGTCTCGGCTAATGTGTCTTGGCTAATGTGTCTTGGCTAAGGTGTCTTGGCTAACGTGTCTTGGCTAAGGTGTCTTGGCTAATGTGTCTTGGTTAATGTGTCTTGGCTAATGTGTCTTGGCTAAGGTGTCTTGGCTAAGGTGTCTTGGCTAAGGTGTCTTGGCTACTGTGTCTCGGCTAATGTGTCTTGGCTAAGGTGTCTTGGATAAGGTGTCTTGGCTAAGGTGTCTTGGCTAAGGTGTCTTGGCTAATGTGTCTCGGCTAATGTGTCTCGGCTAATGTGTCATGGCTAAGGTGTCTTGGCTAAGGTGTCTTGGCTAAGGTGTCTTGGCTAATGTGTCTTGGCTAATGTGTCTTGGCTAAGGTGTCTTGGCTAAGGTGTCTTGGCTAAGGTGTCTTGGCTACTGTGTCTCGGCTAATGTGTCTTGGCTAAGGTGTCTTGGCTAAGGTGTCTTGGCTAATGTGTCTTGGCTAAGGTGTCTTGGCTAATGTGTCTTGGCTAATGTGTCTTGGCTAATGTGTCTTGGCTAAGGTGTCTTGGCTAAGGTGTCTTGGCTAAGGTGTCTTGGCTAAGGTGTCTTGGCTAATGTGTCTCGGCTAATGTGTCTTGGCTAAGGTGTCTTGGCTAAGGTGTCTTGGCTAAGGTGTCTTGGCTAAGGTGTCTTGGCTAATGTGTCTTGGCTAATGTGTCTAGGCTAATGTGTCTTGGCTAAGGTGTCTTGGCTAAGGTGTCTTGGCTTATTTGTCTCGGCTAATGTGTCTTGGCTAAGGTGTCTTGGCTAAGGTGTCTTGGCTAAGGTGTCTTGGCTAAGGTGTCTTGGCTAATGTGTCTTGGCTAATGTGTCTTGGCTAATGTGTCTTGGCTAAGGTGTCTTGGCTAATGTGTCTTGGCTAATGTGTCTTGGCTAATGTGTCTTGACTAGTGTGTCTTGGCTAATGTGTCTCGGCTAATGTGTCTTGACTAATGTGTCTTGGCTAAGGAGTCTTGGCTAATGTGTCTTGGCTAAGGTGTCTTGGCTAAGGTGTCTTGGCTAAGGTGTCTTGGCTAAGGTGTCTTGGCTAAGGTTTCTTGGCTAATGTGTCTTGGCTAAGGTGTCTTGGCTAAGGTGTTTTGGCTAAGGTGTCTCGGCTAAAGTGCCTTGGCTAATGTGTCTCGGCTAAGGTGTCTTGGCTAATGTGTCTTGGCTAATGTGTCTTGGCTAATGTGTCTTGGCTAAGGTGTCTTGACTAATGTTTCTCGGCTAATGTGTCTTGGCTAATGTGTCTCGGCTAATGTGTCTTGGCTAATGTGTCTCGGCTAATGTGTCTTGGCTAAGGTGTCTTGGCTAAGGTGTCTTGGCTGAGGTGTCTTGGCTAAGGTGTCTTGGCTAATGTGTCTCGGCTAATGTGTCTTGGCTAAGGTGTCTTGGCTAAGGTGTCTTGGCTAAGGTGTCTTGGCTAAGGTGTCTTGGCTAATGTGTCTTGGCTAATGTGTCTAGGCTAATGTGTCTTGGCTAAGGTGTCTTGGCTAAGGTGTCTTGGCTTATTTGTCTCGGCTAATGTGTCTTGGCTAAGGTGTCTTGGCTAAGGTGTCTTGGCTAAGGTGTCTTGGCTAATGTGTCTTGGCTAATGTGTCTTGGCTAATGTGTCTTGGCTAAGGTGTCTTGGCTAATGTGTCTTGGCTAATGTGTCTTGGCTAAGGTGTCTTGGCTAAGGTGTCTCGGCTAATGTGTCTTGGCTAATGTGTCTTGGCTAAGGTGTCTTGGCTAATGTGTCTCGGCTAATGTGTCTTGGCTAATGTTCCTTAGCTTATGTGTCTTGGCTAAGGTGTCTTGGCTAAGGTGTCTTGGCTAAGGTGTCTTGGCTAATGTGTCTTGGCTAATGTGTCTAGGCTAATGTGTCTTGGCTAAGGTGTCTTGGCTAAGGTGTCTTGGCTTATTTGTCTCGGCTAATGTGTCTTGGCTAATGTGTCTTGGCTAAGGTGTCTTGGCTAATGTGTCTCGGCTAATGTGTCTTGGCTAATGTTCCTTATCTTATGTGTCTTGGCTAATGTGTCTTGGCTAAGGTGTCTTGGCTAAGGTGTCTTGGCTAAGGTGTCTTGGCTAAGGTGTCTTGGCTAATGTGTCTTGGCTAATGTGTCTAGGCTAATGTGTCTTGGCTAAGGTGTCTTGGCTAAGGTGTCTTGGCTTATTTGTCTCGGCTAATGTGTCTTGGCTAATGTGTCTTGGCTAAGGTGTCTTGGCTAATGTGTCTCGGCTAATGTGTCTTGGCTAATGTTCCTTAGCTTATGTGTCTTGGCTAATGTGTCTTGGCTAAGGTGTCTTGGCTAAGGTGTCTTGGCTAATGTGTCTCGGCTAATGTGTCTTGGCTAATGTTCCTTAGCTTATGTGTCTTGGCTAATGTGTCTTGGCTAAGGTGTCTTGGCTAAGGTGTCTTGGCTAAGGTGTCTTGGCTAAGGTGTCTTGGCTAATGTGTCTTGGCTAATGTGTCTAGGCTAATGTGTCTTGGCTAAGGTGTCTTGGCTAATGTGTCTTGGCTAAGGTGTCTTGGCTAAAGTGTCTCGGCTAATGTGTCTTGGCTAATGTTCCTTAGCTTATGTGTCTTGGCTAAGGTGTCTTGGCTAAGGTGTCTTGGCTAAGGTGTCTTGGCTTATGTGTCTTGGCTAAGGTGTCTTGGCTAAGGTGTCTTGGCTAATGTGTCTTGGCTAAGGTGTCTTGGCTTTTGTGTCTTGGCTAAGGTGTCTTGGCTAAGGTGTCTTGGCTACTGTGTCTCGGCTAATGTGTCTTGGCTAAGGTGTCTTGGCTAAGGTGTCTTGGCTAAGGTGTCTTGGCTAAGGTGTCTTGGCTAATGTGTCTCGGCTAATGTGTCTTGGCTAATGTGTCTTGACTAAGGTGTCTTGGCTAATGTGTCTCGGCTAATGTGTCTCGGCTAATGTGTGTTGGCTAAAGTGTCTCGGCTAAATTGTCTTGGCTAAGGTGTCTTGGCTAAGGTGTCTTGACTAATGTGTCTCGGCTAATGTGTCTTGGCTAATGTGTCTCGGCTAATGTGTCTTGGCTAATGTGTCTTGGCTAAGGTGTCTTGGCTAAGGTGTCTCGGCTAATGTGACTTGGCTAAGGTGTCTTGGCTAAGGTGTCTTGGCTAATGTGTCTCGGCTAATGTGTCTTGGCTAAGGTGTCTTGGCTAATGTGTCTCGGCTAATGTGTCTCGGCTAATGTGTCTTGGCTAATGTGTCTTGGCTAAGGTGTCTTGGCTAAGGTGTCTTGGCTAAGGTGTCTTGGCTAAGGTGTCTTGGCTAATGTGTCTTGGCTAATGTGTCTTGGCTAATGTGTCTTGGCTAATGTGTCTTGGCTAAGGTGTCTTGGCTAATGTGTCTCGGCTAATGTGTCTTGGCTAAGGTGTCTTGGCTAAGGTGTCTTGGCTAAGGTGTCTTGGCTAAGGTGTCTTGGCTAAGGTGTCTTGGCTAAGGTGTCTTGGCTAATGTGTCTTGGCTAATGTGTCTTGGCTAAGGTGTCTTGGCTAAGGTGTCTTGGCTAAGGTGTCTTGGCTAATGTGTCTCGGCTAATGTGCCGTGGCTAATGTGTCTTGGCTAAGGTGTCTTGGCTAATGTGTCTTGGCTAAGGTGTCTTGGCTAATGTGTCTTGGCTAATGTGTCTCGGCTAAGGTGTCTTGGCTAATGTGTCTCGGCTAATGTGTCTTGGCTAATGTGTCTTGGCTAATGTGTCTTGGCTAATGTGTCTAGGATAATGTGTCTTGGCTAAGGTGTCTTGGCTTATTTGTCTCGGCTAATGTGTCTTGGCTAAGGTGTCTTGGCTAAGGTGCCTTAGCTTATGTGTCTTGGCTAAGGTGTCTTGGCTAAGGTGTCTTGGCTAATGTGTCTTGGCTAAGGTGTCTTGGCTAATGTGTCTCGGCTAATGTGTCTTGGCTTATGTTCCTTAGCTTATGTGTCTTGGCTAAGGTGTCTTGGCTAAGGTGTCTTGGCTAAGGTGTCTTGGCTAAGGTGTCTTGGCTAAGGTGTCTTGGCTAATGTGTCTTGGCTAATGTGTCTAGGCTAATGTGTCTTGGCTAAGGTGTCTTGGCTAAGGTGTCTTGGCTTATTTGTCTCGGCTAATGTGTCTTGGCTAATGTGTCTTGGCTAAGGTGTCTTGGCTAATGTGTCTCGGCTAATGTGTCTTGGCTAATGTTCCTTAGCTTATGTGTCTTGGCTAATGTGTCTTGGCTAAGGTGTCTTGGCTAAGGTGTCTTGGCTAAGGTGTCTTGGCTAAGGTGTCTTGGCTAATGTGTCTTGGCTAATGTGTCTAGGCTAATGTGTCTTGGCTAAGGTGTCTTGGCTAAGGTGTCTTGGCTAAAGTGTCTCAGCTAATGTGTCTTGGCTAAGGTGTCTTGGCTAAGGTGTCTTGGCTAAGGTGTCTTGGCTAAGGTGTCTTGGCTAATGTGACTTGGCTAATGTGTCTTGGCTAATGTGTCTTGGCTAAGGTGTCTTGGCTAATGTGTCTTGGCTAATGTGGCTTGGCTAAGGTGTCTTGGCTAAGGTGTCTCGGCTAATGTGTCTTGGCTAATGTGTCTTGGCTAAGGTGTCTTGGCTAACGTGTCTTGGCTAAGGTGTCTTGGCTAATGTGTCTTGGTTAATGTGTCTTGGCTAATGTGTCTTGGCTAAGGTGTCTTGGCTAAGGTGTCTTGGCTAAGGTGTCTTGGCTACTGTGTCTCGGCTAATGTGTCTTGGCTAAGGTGTCTTGGATAAGGTGTCTTGGCTAAGGTGTCTTGGCTAAGGTGTCTTGGCTAAGGTGCCTCGGCTAATGTGTCTCGGCTAATGTGTCATGGCTAAGGTGTCTTGGCTAAGGTGTCTTGGCTAAGGTGTCTTGGCTAATGTGTCTTGGCTAATGTGTCTTGGCTAAGGTGTCTTGGCTAAGGTGTCTTGGCTAAGGTGTCTTGGCTACTGTGTCTCGGCTAATGTGTCTTGGCTTATGTGTCTTGGCTAAGGTGTCTTGGCTAATGTGTCTTGGCTAAGGTGTCTTGGCTAATGTGTCTCGGCTAATGTGTCTTGGCTAAGGTGTCTTGGCTAAGGTGTCTTGGCTAAGGTGTCTTGGCTAAGGTGTCTTGGCTAATGTGTCTCGGCTAATGTGTCTTGGCTAAGGTGTCTTGGCTAAGGTGTCTTGGCTAAGGTGTCTTGGCTAAGGTGTCTTGGCTAATGTGTCTTGGCTAATGTGTCTAGGCTAATGTGTCTTGGCTAAGGTGTCTTGGCTAAGGTGTCTTGGCTTATTTGTCTCGGCTAATGTGTCTTGGCTAAGGTGTCTTGGCTAAGGTGTCTTGGCTAATGTGTCTTGGCTAATGTGTCTTGGATAATGTGTCTTGGCTAATGTGTCTTGGCTAAGGTGTCTTGGCTAAGGTGTCTTGGCTAATGTGTCTTGGCTAATGTGTCTTGACTAGTGTGTCTTGGCTAATGTGTCTCGGCTAATGTGTCTTGACTAATGTGTCTTGGCTAAGGAGTCTTGGCTAATGTGTCTTGGCTAAGGTGTCTTGGCTAAGGTGTCTTGGCTAAGGTGTCTTGGCTAAGGTGTCTTGGCTAAGGTGTCTTGGCTAAGGTTTCTTGGCTAATGTGTCTTGGCTAAGGTGTCTTGGCTAAGGTGTTTTGGCTAAGGTGTCTCGGCTAAAGTGCCTTGGCTAATGTGTCTCGGCTAAGGTGTCTTGGCTAATGTGTCTTGGCTAATGTGTCTTGGCTAATGTGTCTTGGCTAAGGTGTCTTGACTAATGTTTCTCGGCTAATGTGTCTTGGCTAATGTGTCTCGGCTAATGTGTCTTGGCTAATGTGTCTCGGCTAATGTGTCTTGGCTAAGGTGTCTTGGCTAAGGTGTCTTGGCTGAGGTGTCTTGGCTAAGGTGTCTTGGCTAATGTGTCTCGGCTAATGTGTCTTGGCTAAGGTGTCTTGGCTAAGGTGTCTTGGCTAAGGTGTCTTGGCTAAGGTGTCTTGGCTAATGTGTCTTGGCTAATGTGTCTAGGCTAATGTGTCTTGGCTAAGGTGTCTTGGCTAAGGTGTCTTGGCTAAGGTGTCTTGGCTTATTTGTCTCGGCTTATGTGTCTTGGCTAAGGTGTCTTGGCTAAGGTGTCTTGGCTAAGGTGTCTTGGCTAAGGTGTCTTGGCTAATGTGTCTTGGCTAATGTGTCTTGGCTAATGTGTCTTGGCTAAGGTGTCTTGGCTAATGTGTCTTGGCTAATGTGTCTTGGCTAAGGTGTCTTGGCTAAGGTGTCTCGGCTAATGTGTCTTGGCTAATGTGTCTTGGCTAAGGTGTCTTGGCTAATGTGTCTCGGCTAATGTGTCTTGGCTAATGTTCCTTAGCTTATGTGTCTTGGCTAAGGTGTCTTGGCTAAGGTGTCTTGGCTAAGGTGTCTTGGCTAAGGTGTCTTGGCTAAGGTGTCTTGGCTAATGTGTCTTGGCTAATGTGTCTAGGCTAATGTGTCTTGGCTAAGGTGTCTTGGCTAAGGTGTCTTGGCTTATTTGTCTCGGCTAATGTGTCTTGGCTAATGTGTCTTGGCTAAGGTGTCTTGGCTAATGTGTCTCGGCTAATGTGTCTTGGCTAATGTTCCTTAGCTTATGTGTCTTGGCTAATGTGTCTTGGCTAAGGTGTCTTGGCTAAGGTGTCTTGGCTAATGTGTCTTGGCTAAGGTGTCTTGGCTAATGTGTCTTGGCTAATGTGTCTAGGCTAATGTGTCTTGGCTAAGGTGTCTTGGCTAAGGTGTCTTGGCTTATTTGTCTCGGCTAATGTGTCTTGGCTAAGGTGTCTTGGCTAAGGTGTCTTGGCTAAGGTGTCTTGGCTAAGGTGTCTTGGCTAATGTGTCTTGGCTAATGTGTCTTGGCTAATGTGTCTTGGCTAAGGTGTCTTGGCTAATGTGTCTTGGCTAATGTGTCTTGGCTAAGGTGTCTTGGCTAAGGTGTCTAGGCTAATGTGTCTTGGCTAATGTGTCTTGGCTAAGGTGTCTTGGCTAAGGTGTCTTGGCTAAGGTGTCTTGGCTTATGTGTCTTGGCTAATGTGTCTTGGCTAATGTGTCTTGGCTAAGGTGTCTTGGCTAAGGTGTCTTGGCTAAGGTGTCTTGGCTACTGTGTCTCGGCTAATGTGTCTTGGCTAATGTGTCTTGGATAAGGTGTCTTGGCTAAGGTGTCTCGGCTAACTTGTCTCGGCTAAGGTGTCTTGGCTAAGGTGTCTTGGCTAAGGTGTCTTGGCTAAGGTGTCTTGGCTAATGTGTCTTGGCTAAGGTGTCTTGGCTAAGGTGTCTTGGCTAAGGTGTCTTGGCTAATGTGTTTCGGCTAATGTGTCTTGGCTAAGGTGTCTTGGCTAAGGTGTCTTGGCTAAGGTGTCTTGGCTAATGTGTCTTGGCTAATGTGTCTTGGCTAATGTGTCTTGGCTAATGTGTTTCGGCTAATGTGTCTTGGCTAAGGTGTCTTGGCTAAGGTGTCTTGGCTAAGGTGTCTCGGCTAAGGTGTCTTGGCTAATGTGTCTTGGCTAATGTGTCTTGGCTAAGGTGTCTTGGCTAATGTGTCTTGGCTAAGGTGTCTTGGCTAAGGTGTCTTGGCTAAGGTGTCTTGGCTAAGGTGTCTTGGCTAAGGTGTCTTGGCTAAGGTGTCTTGGCTAATGTGTCTTGGCTAATGTGTCTTGGCTAAGGTGTCTTGGCTAAGGTGTCTTGGCTAAGGTGTCTTGGCTAAGGTGTCTTGGCTAAGGTGTCTTGGCTAATGTGTCTTGGCTAATGTGTTTCGGCCAATGTGTCTTGGCTAAGGTGTCTTGGCTAAGGTGTCTTGGCTAAGGTGTCTCGGCTAAGGTGTCTTGGCTAATGTGTCTTGGCTAAGGTGTCTTGGCTAATGTGTCTTGGCTAAGGTGTCTTGGCTAAGGTGTCTTGGCTAAGGTGTCTTGGCTAAGGTGTCTTGGCTAAGGTGTCTTGGCTAATGTGTTTCGGCTAATGTGTCTTGGCTAATGTGTCTTGGCTAAGGTGTCTTGGCTAAGGTGTCTTGGCTAAGGTGTCTTGGCTACTGTGTCTCGGCTAATGTGTCTTGGCTAAGGTGTCTTGGCTAATGTGTCTCGGCTAATGTGTCTTGGCTAAGGTGTCTTGGCTAAGGTGTCTTGGCTAAGGTGTCTTGGCTAATGTGTCTCGGCTGATGTGTCTTGGCTGATGTGTCTTGGCTAAGGTGTCTTGGCTAAGGTGCCTTGGCTAAGGTGTCTCGGCTAATGTGTCTTGGCTAATGTGTCTTGGCTAATGTGTCTTGGCTAAGGTGTCTCGGCTAATTTGTCTCGGCTAAGGTGTCTTGGCTAAGGTGTCTTGGCTAAGGTGTCTTGGCTAAGGTGTCTTGGCTAAGGTGTCTTGGCTAAGGTGTCTTGGCTAAGGTGTCTTGGCTAAGGTGTCTTGGCTAAGGTGTCTTGGCTTATGTGTCTCGGCTAATGTGTCTTGGCTAAGGTGTCTTGGCTAAGGTGTCTTGGCTAATGTGTCTTGGCTAAAGTGTCTCGGCTAATGTGTCTTGGCTAATGTTCCTTAGCTTATGTGTCTTGGCTAAGGTGTCTTGGCTAAGGTGTCTTGGCTTATGTGTCTTGGCTAAGGTGTCTTGGCTAAGGTGTCTTGGCTAATGTGTCTTGGCTAAGGTGTCTTGGCTAATGTGTCTTGGCTAAGGTGTCTTGGCTAAGGTGTCTTGGCTAATGTGTCTTGGCTAACATGTCTTGGCTAAGGTGTCTTGGCTAAGGTGTCTTGGCTAATGTGTTTCGGCTAATGTGTCTTGGCTAAGGTGTCTTGGCTAAGGTGTCTTGGCTAAGGTGTCTTGGCTAATGTGTCTTGGCTAATGTGTCTTGGCTAATGTGTCTTGGCTAAGGTGTCTTGGCTAATGTGTCTCGGCTAATGTGTCTTGGCTAAGGTGTCTTGGCTAAGGTGTCTTGGCTAAGGTGTCTTGGCTAATGTGTCTTGGCTAATGTGTCTTGGCTAATGTGTCTTGGCTAAGGTGTCTTGGCTAAGGTGCCTTGGCTAAGGTGTCTCGGCTAATGTGTCTTGGCTAATGTGTCTTGGCTAATGTGTCTTGGCTAAGGTGTCTCGGCTAATTTGTCTCGGCTAAGGTGTCTTGGCTAAGGTGTCTTGGCTAAGGTGTCTTGGCTAAGGTGTCTTGGCTAAGGTGTCTTGGCTAAGGTGTCTTGGCTAAGGTGTCTTGGCTAAGGTGTCTTGGCTTAGGTGTCTTGGTTTATGTGTCTCGGCTAATGTGTCTTGGCTAAGGTGTCTTGGCTAAGGTGTCTTGGCTAATGTGTCTTGGCTAAGGTGTCTTGGCTAAGGTGTCTTGGCTAAGGTGTCTTGGCTAATGTGTCTTGGCTAATGTGTCTTGGCTAAGGTGTCTTGGCTAAGGTGTCTTGGCTGAGGTGTCTTGGCTAAGGTGTCTTGGCTAAGGTGTCTTGGCTAAGGTGTCTTGGCTAATGTGTCTCGGCTAATGTGTCTTGGCTAAGGTGTCTTGGCTAAGGTGTCTTGGCTAAGGTGTCTTGGCTAAGGTGTCTTGGCTAATGTGTCTTGGCTAATGTGTCTAGGCTAATGTGTCTTGGCTAAGGTGTCTTGGCTAAGGTGTCTTGGCTTATTTTTCTCGGCTAATGTGTCTTGGCTAAGGTGTCTTGGCTAAGGTGTCTTGGCTAAGGTGTCTTGGCTAAGGTGTCTTGGCTAATGTGTCTTGGCTAATGTGTCTTGGCTAATGTGTCTTGGCTAATGTGTCTTGGCTAATGTGTCTTGACTAGTGTGTCTTGGCTAATGTGTCTCGGCTAATGTGTCTTGACTAATGTGTCTTGGCTAAGGAGTCTTGGCTAATGTGTCTTGGCTAAGGTGTCTTGGCTAAGGTGTCTTGGCTAAGGTGTCTTGGCTAAGGTGTCTTGGCTAAGGTTTCTTGGCTAATGTGTCTTGGCTAAGGTGTCTTGGCTAAGGTGTTTTGGCTAAGGTGTCTCGGCTAAAGTGCCTTGGCTAATGTGTCTCGGCTAAGGTGTCTTGGCTAATGTGTCTTGGCTAATGTGTCTTGGCTAATGTGTCTTGGCTAAGGTGTCTTGACTAATGTTTCTCGGCTAATGTGTCTTGGCTAATGTGTCTCGGCTAATGTGTCTTGGCTAATGTGTCTCGGCTAATGTGTCTTGGCTAAGGTGTCTTGGCTAAGGTGTCTTGGCTGAGGTGTCTTGGCTAAGGTGTCTTGGCTAATGTGTCTCGGCTAATGTGTCTTGGCTAAAGTGTCTTGGCTAAGGTGTCTTGGCTAAGGTGTCTTGGCTAAGGTGTCTTGGCTAATGTGTCTTGGCTAATGTGTCTAGGCTAATGTGTCTTGGCTAAGGTGTCTTGGCTAAGGTGTCTTGGCTTATTTGTCTCGGCTAATGTGTCTTGGCTAAGGTGTCTTGGCTAAGGTGTCTTGGCTAAGGTGTCTTGGCTAATGTGTCTTGGCTAATGTGTCTTGGCTAATGTGTCTTGGCTAAGGTGTCTTGGCTAATGTGTCTTGGCTAAGGTGTCTTGGCTAAGGTGTCTCGGCTAATGTGTCTTGGCTAATGTGTCTTGGCTAAGGTGTCTTGGCTAATGTGTCTCGGCTAATGTGTCTTGGCTAATGTTCCTTAGCTTATGTGTCTTGGCTAAGGTGTCTTGGCTAAGGTGTCTTGGCTAAGGTGTCTTGGCTAAGGTGTCTTGGCTAAGGTGTCTTGGCTAATGTGTCTTGGCTAATGTGTCTAGGCTAATGTGTCTTGGCTAAGGTGTCTTGGCTAAGGTGTCTTGGCTTATTTGTCTCGGCTAATGTGTCTTGGCTAATGTGTCTTGGCTAAGGTGTCTTGGCTAATGTGTCTCGGCTAATGTGTCTTGGCTAATGTTCCTTAGCTTATGTGTCTTGGCTAATGTGTCTTGGCTAAGGTGTCTTGGCTAAGGTGTCTTGGCTAAGGTGTCTTGGCTAAGGTGTCTTGGCTAATGTGTCTTGGCTAATGTGTCTAGGCTAATGTGTCTTGGCTAAGGTGTCTTGGCTAAGGTGTCTTGGCTTATTTGTCTCGGCTAATGTGTCTTGGCTAAGGTGTCTTGGCTAAGGTGTCTTGGCTAAGGTGTCTTGGCTAAGGTGTCTTGGCTAATGTGTCTTGGCTAATGTGTCTTGGCTAATGTGTCTTGGCTAAGGTGTCTTGGCTAATGTGTCTTGGCTAATGTGTCTTGGCTAAGGTGTCTTGGCTAAGGTGTCTAGGCTAATGTGTCTTGGCTAATGTGTCTTGGCTAAGGTGTCTTGGCTAAGGTGTCTTGGCTAAGGTGTCTTGGCTTATGTGTCTTGGCTAATGTGTCTTGGCTAATGTGTCTTGGCTAATGTGTCTTGGCTAAGGTGTCTTGGCTAAGGTGTCTTGGCTAAGGTGTCTTGGCTAATGTGTCTCGGCTAATGTGTCTTGGCTAATGTGTCTTGGATAAGGTGTCTTGGCTAAGGTGTCTCGGCTAATTTGTCTCGGCTAAGGTGTCTTGGCTAAGGTGTCTTGGCTAAGGTGTCTTGGCTAAGGTGTCTTGGCTAATGTGTCTTGGCTAAGGTGTCTTGGCTAAGGTGTCTTGGCTAAGGTGTCTTGGCTAATGTGTTTCGGCTAATGTGTCTTGGCTAAGGTGTCTTGGCTAAGGTGTCTTGGCTAAGGTGTCTTGGCTAATGTGTCTTGGCTAATGTGTCTTGGCTAATGTGTCTTGGCTAATGTGTTTCGGCTAATGTGTCTTGGCTAAGGTGTCTTGGCTAAGGTGTCTTGGCTAAGGTGTCTCGGCTAAGGTGTCTTGGCTAATGTGTCTTGGCTAATGTGTCTTGGCTAAGGTGTCTTGGCTAATGTGTCTTGGCTAAGGTGTCTTGGCTAAGGTGTCTTGGCTAAGGTGTCTTGGCTAAGGTGTCTTGGCTAAGGTGTTTTGGCTAAGGTGTCTTGGCTAATGTGTCTTGGCTAATGTGTCTTGGCTAAGGTGTCTTGGCTAATGTGTCTTGGCTAAGGTGTCTTGGCTAAGGTGTCTTGGCTAAGGTGTCTTGGCTAAGGTGTCTTGGCTAAGGTGTCTTGGCTAATGTGTTTCGGCTAATGTGTCTTGGCTAAGGTGTCTTGGCTAAGGTGTCTTGGCTAAGGTGTCTCGGCTAAGGTGTCTTGGCTAATGTGTCTTGGCTAAGGTGTCTTGGCTAATGTGTCTTGGCTAAGGTGTCTTGGCTAAGGTGTCTTGGCTAAGGTGTCTTGGCTAAGGTGTCTTGGCTAAGGTGTCTTGGCTAATGTGTTTCGGCTAATGTGTCTTGGCTAAGGTGTCTTGGCTAAGGTGTCTTGGCTAAGGTGTCTTGGCTAATGTGTCTTGGCTAATGTGTCTTGGCTAATGTGTCTTGGCTAAGGTGTCTTGGCTAATGTGTCTCGGCTAATGTGTCTTGGCTAAGGTGTCTTGGCTAAGGTGTCTTGGCTAAGGTGTCTTGGCTAATGTGTCTCGGCTAATGTGTCTTGGCTGATGTGTCTTGGCTAAGGTGTCTTGGCTAAGGTGCCTTGGCTAAGGTGTCTCGGCTAATGTGTCTTGGCTAATGTGTCTTGGCTAATGTGTCTTGGCTAAGGTGTCTCGGCTAATTTGTCTCGGCTAAGGTGTCTCGGCTAAGGTGTCTTGGCTAAGGTGTCTTGGCTAAGGTGTCTTGGCTAAGGTGTCTTGGCTAAGGTGTCTTGGCTAAGGTGTCTTGGCTAAGGTGTCTTGGCTTATGTGTCTCGGCTAATGTGTCTTGGCTAAGGTGTCTTGGCTAAGGTGTCTTGGCTAATGTGTCTTGGCTAAAGTGTCTCGGCTAATGTGTCTTGGCTAATGTTCCTTAGCTTATGTGTCTTGGCTAAGGTGTCTTGGCTAAGGTGTCTTGGCTAAGGTGTCTTGGCTTATGTGTCTTGGCTAAGGTGTCTTGGCTAAGGTGTCTTGGCTAATGTGTCTTGGCTAAGGTGTCTTGGCTAATGTGTCTTGGCTAAGGTGTCTTGGCTAAGGTGTCTTGGCTAATGTGTCTTGGCTAAGGTGTCTTGGCTAAGGTGTCTTGGCTAAGGTGTCTTGGCTAATGTGTTTCGGCTAATGTGTCTTGGCTAAGGTGTCTTGGCTAAGGTGTCTTGGGTAAGGTGTCTTGGCTAATGTGTCTTGGCTAATGTGTCTTGGCTAATGTGTCTTGGCTGAGGTGTCTTGGCTAATGTGTCTCGGCTAATGTGTCTTGGCTAAGGTGTCTTGGCTAAGGTGTCTTGGCTAAGGTGTCTTGGCTAATGTGTCTCGGCTAATGTGTCTTGGCTGATGTGTCTTGGCTAAGGTGTCTTGGCTAAGGTGCCTTGGCTAAGGTGTCTCGGCTAATGTGTCTTGGCTAATGTGTCTTGGCTAATGTGTCTTGGCTAAGGTGTCTCGGCTAATTTGTCTCGGCTAAGGTGTCTTGGCTAAGGTGTCTTGGCTAAGGTGTCTTGGCTAAGGAGTCTTGGCTAAGGTGTCTTGGCTAAGGTGTCTTGGCTAAGGTGTCTTGGCTAAGGTGTCTTGGCTAAGGTGTCTTGGCTTATGTGTCTCGGCTAATGTGTCTTGGCTAAGGTGTCTAGGCTAAGGTGTCTTGGCTAATGTGTCTTGGCTAAGGTGTCTTGGCTAAGGTGTCTTGGCTAAGGTGTCTTGGCTAATGTGTCTTGGCTAATGTGTCTTGGCTAATGTGTCTTGGCTAAGGTGTCTTGGCTAAGGTGTCTTGGCTGAGGTGTCTTGGCTGAGGTGTCTTGGCTAAGGTGTCTTGGCTAAGGTGTCTTGGCTAATGTGTCTCGGCTAATGTGTCTTGGCTTATGTGTCTTGGCTAAGGTGTCTTGGCTAATGTGTCTTGGCTAAGGTGTCTTGGCTAAGGTGTCTTGGCTAAAGTGTCTCGGCTAATGTGTCTTGGCTAATGTTCCTTAGCTTATGTGTCTTGGCTAAGGTGTCTTGGCTAAGGTGTCTTGGCTAAGGTGTCTTGGCTTATGTGTCTTGGCTAAGGTGTCTTGGCTAAGGTGTCTTGGCTAATGTGTCTTGGCTAAGGTGTCTTGGCTAATGTGTCTTGGCTAAGGTGTCTTGGCTAAGGTGTCTTGGCTACTGTGTCTCGGCTAATGTGTCTTGGCTAAGGTGTCTTGGCTAAGGTGTCTTGGCTAAGGTGTCTTGGCTAAGGTGTCTTGGCTAATGTGTCTCGGATAATGTGTCTTGGCTAATGTGTCTTGACTAAGGTGTCTTGGCTAATGTGTCTCGGCTAATGTGTCTCGGCTAAAGTGTGTTGGCTAAAGTGTCTCGGCTAAATTGTCTTGGCTAATGTGTCTTGGCTAAGGTGTCTTGACTAATGTGTCTCGGCTAATGTGTCTTGGCTAATGTGTCTCGGCTAATGTGTCTTGGCTAATGTGTCTTGGCTAAGGTGTCTTGGCTAAGGTGTCTCGGCTAATGTGACTTGGCTAAGGTGTCTTGGCTAAGGTGTCTTGGCTAATGTGTCTCGGCTAATGTGTCTTGGCTAAGGTGTCTTGGCTAATGTGTCTCGGCTAATGTGTCTCGGCTAATGTGTCTTGGCTAATGTGTCTTGGCTAAGGTGTCTTGGCTAAGGAGTCTTGGGTAAGGTGTCTTGGCTAAGGTGTCTTGGCTAAGGTGTCTTGGCTAATGTGTCTTGGCTAATGTGTCTTGGCTAATGTGTTTTGGCTAATGTGTCTTGGCTAAGGTGTCTTGGCTAATGTGTCTCGGCTAATGTGTCTTGGCTAAGGTGTCTTGGCTAAGGTGTCTTGGCTAAGGTGTCTTGGCTAAGGTGTCTTGGCTAAGGTGTCTTGGCTAATGTGTCTTGGCTAATGTGTCTTGGCTAAGGTGTCTTGGCTAAGGTGTCTTGGCTAAGGTGTCTTGGCTAATGTGTCTCGGCTAATGTGCCTTGGCTAATGTGTCTTGGCTAAGGAGTCTTGGCTAATGTGTCTTGGCTAAGGTGTCTTGGCTAATGTGTCTTGGCTAATGTGTCTTGGCTAAGGTGTCTTGGCTAATGTGTCTCGGCTAATGTGTCTTGGCTAATGTGTCTTGGCTAATGTGTCTTGGCTAATGTGTCTAGGCTAATGTGTCTTGGCTAAGGTGTCTTGGCTAAGGTGTCTTGGCTTATTTGTCTCGGCTAATGTGTCTTGGCTAAGGTGTCTTGGCTAAGGTGCCTTAGCTTATGTGTCTTGGCTAAGGTGTCTTGGCTAAGGTGTCTTGGCTAATGTGTCTTGGCTAAGGTGTCTTGGCTAATGTGTCTTGGCTAAGGTGTCTTGGCTAAGGTGTCTTGGCTACTGTGTCTCGGCTAATGTGTCTTGGCTAAGGTGTCTTGGCTAATGTGTCTTGGCTAAGGTGTCTTGGCTAAGGTGTCTTGGCTAATGTGTCTCGGCTAATGTGTCTTGGCTAATGTGTCTTGACTAAGGTGTCTTGGCTAATGTGTCTCGGCTAATGTGTCTCGGCTAATGTGTGTTGGCTAAAGTGTCTCGGCTAAATTGTCTTGGCTAATGTTTCTTGGCTAAGGTGTCTTGACTAATGTGTCTCGGCTAATGTGTCTTGGCTAATGTGTCTCGGCTAATGTGTCTTGGCTAATGTGTCTTGGCTAAGGTGTCTTGGCTAAGGTGTCTCGGCTAATGTGACTTGGCTTAGGTGTCTTGGCTAAGGTGTCTTGGCTAATGTGTCTCGGCTAATGTGTCTTGGCTAAGGTGTCTTGGCTAATGTGTCTCGGCTAATGTGTCTCGGCTAATGTGTCTTGGCTAATGTGTCTTGGCTAAGGTGTCTTGGCTAAGGTGTCTTGGCTAAGGTGTCTTGGCTAATGTGTCTTGGCTAATGTGTCTTGGCTAATGTGTCTTGGCTAATGTGTCTTGGCTAAGGTGTCTTGGCTAATGTGTCTCGGCTAATGTGTCTTGGCTAAGGTGTCTTGGCTAAGGTGTCTTGGCTAAGGTGTCTTGGCTAAGGTGTCTTGGCTAAGGTGTCTTGGCTAAGGTGTCTTGGCTAATGTGTCTTGGCTAATGTGTCTTGGCTAAGGTGTCTTGGCTAAGGTGTCTTGGCTAAGGTGTCTTGGCTAATGTGTCTCGGCTAATATGCCTTGGCTAATGTGTCTTGGCTAAGGAGTCTTGGCTAATGTGTCTTGGCTAAGGTGTCTTGGCTAATGTGTCTTGGCTAATGTGTCTTGGCTAAGGTGTCTTGGCTAATGTGTCTCGGCTAATGTGTCTTGGCTAATGTGTCTTGGCTAATGTGTCTTGGCTAATGTGTCTAGGCTAATGTGTCTTGGCTAAGGTGTCTTGGCTAAGGTGTCTTGGCTTATTTGTCTCGGCTAATGTGTCTTGGCTAAGGTGTCTTGGCTAAGGTGCCTTAGCTTATGTGTCTTGGCTAAGGTGTCTTGGCTAAGGTGTCTTGGCTAATGTGTCTTGGCTAATGTGTCTTGGCTAATGTGTCTCGGCTAAGGTGTCTTGGCTAATGTTCCTTAGCTTATGTGTCTTGGCTAAGGTGTCTTGGCTAAGGTGTCTTGGCTAAGGTGTCTTGGCTAAGGTGTCTTGGCTAATGTGTCTTGGCTAATGTGTCTAGGCTAATGTGTCTTGGCTAAGGTGTCTTGGCTAAGGTGTCTTGGCTTATTTGTCTCGGCTAATGTGTCTTGGCTAATGTGTCTTGGCTAAGGTGTCTTGGCTAATGTGTCTCGGCTAATGTGTCTTGGCTAATGTTGCTTAGCTTATGTGTCTTGGCTAATGTGTCTTGGCTAAGGTGTCTTGGCTAAGGTGTCTTGGCTAAGGTGTCTTGGCTAAGGTGTCTTGGCTAATGTGTCTTGGCTAATGTGTCTAGGCTAATGTGTCTTGGCTAAGGTGTCTTGGCTAAGGTGTCTTGGCTTATTTGTCTCGGCTAATGTGTCTTGGCTAAGGTGTCTTGGCTAAGGTGTCTTGGCTAAGGTGTCTTGGCTAAGGTGTCTTGGCTAATGTGACTTGGCTAATGTGTCTTGGCTAATGTGTCTTGGCTAAGGTGTCTTGGCTAATGTGTCTTGGCTAATGTGTCTTGGCTAAGGTGTCTTGGCTAAGGTGTCTTGGCTAATGTGTCTTGGCTAATGTGTCTTGGCTAAGGTGTCTTGGCTAAGGTGTCTTGGCTAAGGTGTCTTGGCTAATGTGTCTTGGCTAATGTGTCTTGGCTAATGTGTCTTGGCTAAGGTGTCTTGGCTAAGGTGTCTTGGCTAAGGTGTCTTGGCTACTGTGTCTCGGCTAATGTGTCTTGGCTAAGGTGTCTTGGATAAGGTGTCTTGGCTAAGGTGTCTTGGCTAAGGTGTCTTGGCTAATGTGTCTCGGCTAATGTGTCTCGGCTAATGTGTCATGGCTAAGGTGTCTTGGCTAAGGTGTCTTGGCTAAGGTGTCTTGGCTAATGTGTCTTGGCTAATGTGTCTTGGCTAAGGTGTCTTGGCTAAGGTGTCTTGGCTGATGTGTCTTGGCTACTGTGTCTCGGCTAATGTGTCTTGGCTAAGGTGTCTTGGCTAAGGTGTCTTGGCTAAGGTGTCTTGGCTAAGGTGTCTTGGCTAAGGTGTCTTGGCTAATGTGTCTTGGCTAATGTGTCTTGGCTAAGGTGTCTTGGCTAAGGTGTCTTGGCTAATGTGTCTTGGCTAATGTGTCTTGGCTAAGGTGTCTTGGCTAAGGTGTCTTGGCTAATGTGTCTTGGCTAATGTGTCTTGGCTAAGGTGTCTTGGCTAAGGTGTCTTGGCTAATGTGTCTTGGCTAAGGTGTCTTGGCTAAGGTGTCTTGGCTAAGGTGTCTTGGCTAATGTGACTTGGCTAATGTGTCCCGGCTAATGTGTCTTGGCTAAGGTGTCTTGGCTAATGTGTCTTGGCTAATGTGTCTTGGCTAAGGTGTCTTGGCTAAGGTGTCTTGGCTAATGTGTCTTGGCTAATGTGTCTTGGCTAAGGTGTCTTGGCTAAGGTGTCTTGGCTAAGGTGTCTTGGCTAATGTGTCTTGGCTAATGTGTCTTGGCTAAGGTGTCTTGGCTAAGGTGTCTTGGCTAAGGTGTCTTGGCTACTGTGTCTCGGCTAATGTGTCTTGGCTAAGGTGTCTTGGCTAAGGTGTCTTGGCTAATGTGTCTTGGCTAAGGTGTCTTGGCTAAGGTGTCTTGGCTAAGGTGTCTTGGCTAATGTGTCTCGGCTAATGTGTCTTGGCTAAGGTGTCTTGGCTAAGGTGTCTTGGCTAAGGTGTCTTGGCTAAGGTGTCTTGGCTAATGTGTCTTGGCTAATGTGTCTTGGCTAATGTGTCTAGGCTAATGTGTCTTGGCTAAGGTGTCTTGGCTAATGTGTCTTGGCTTATTTGTCTCGGCTAATGTGTCTTGGCTAAGGTGTCTTGGCTAAGGTGTCTTGGCTAAGGTGTCTTGGCTAAGGTGTCTTGGCTAATGTGTCTTGGCTAAGGTGTCTTGGCTAAGGTGTCTTGGCTAAAGTGTCTCGGCTAATGTGTCTTGGCTAATGTGTCTTGGCTAATGTGTCTTGACTAGTGTGTCTTGGCTAATGTGTCTCGGCTAATGTGTCTTGACTAATGTGTCTTGGCTAAGGAGTCTTGGCTAAGGTGTCTTGGCTAAGGTGTCTTGGCTAAGGTGTCTTGGCTAAGGTGTCTTGGCTAATGTGACTTGGCTAATGTGTCTTGGCTAATGTGTCTTGGCTAAGGTGTCTTGGCTAATGTGTCTTGGCTAATGTGTCTTGGCTAAGGTGTCTTGGCTAAGGTGTCTCGGCTAATGTGTCTTGGCTAATGTGTCTTGGCTAAGGTGTCTTGGCTAAGGTGTCTTGGCTAAGGTGTCTTGGCTAATGTGTCTTGGCTAATGTGTCTTGGCTAATGTGTCTTGGCTAAGGTGTCTTGGCTAAGGTGTCTTGGCTAAGGTGTCTTGGCTACTGTGTCTCGGCTAATGTGTCTTGGCTAAGGTGTCTTGGATAAGGTGTCTTGGCTAAGGTGTCTTGGCTAAGGTGTCTTGGCTAATGTGTCTCGGCTAATGTGTCTCGGCTAATGTGTCATGGCTAAGGTGTCTTGGCTAAGGTGTCTTGGCTAAGGTGTCTTGGCTAATGTGTCTTGGCTAATGTGTCTTGGCTAAGGTGTCTTGGCTAAGGTGTCTTGGCTAAGGTGTCTTGGCTACTGTGTCTCGGCTAATGTGTCTTGGCTAAGGTGTCTTGGCTAAGGTGTCTTGGCTAATGTGTCTTGGCTAAGGTGTCTTGGCTAATGTGTCTTGGCTAATGTGTCTTGGCTAATGTGTCTTGGCTAAGGTGTCTTGGCTAAGGTGTCTTGGCTAAGGTGTCTTGGCTAATGTGTCTCGGCTAATGTGTCTTGGCTAAGGTGTCTTGGCTAAGGTGTCTTGGCTAAGGTGTCTTGGCTAAGGTGTCTTGGCTAATGTGTCTTGGCTAATGTGTCTAGGCTAATGTGTCTTGGCTAAGGTGTCTTGGCTAATGTGTCTTGGCTTATTTGTCTCGGCTAATGTGTCTTGGCTAAGGTGTCTTGGCTAAGGTGTCTTGGCTAAGGTGTCTTGGCTAATGTGTTTCGGCTAATGTGTCTTGGCTAATGTGTCTTGGCTAAGGTGTCTTAACTAATGTGTCTTGGCTAATGTGTCTTGGCTAATGTGTCTTGACTAGTGTGTCTTGGCTAATGTGTCTCGGCTAATGTGTCTTGACTAATGTGTCTTGGCTAAGGAGTCTTGGCTAATGTGTCTTGGCTAAGGTGTCTTGGCTAAGGTGTCTTGGCTAAGGTGTCTTGGCTAAGGTGTCTTGGCTAAGGTGTCTTGGCTAAGGTTTCTTGGCTAATGTGTCTTGGCTAAGGTGTCTTGGCTAAGGTGTCTTGGCTAAGGTGTCTCGGCTAAAGTGCCTTGGCTAATGTGTCTCGGCTAAGGTGTCTTGGCTAATGTGTCTTGGCTAAGGTGTCTTGACTAATGTTTCTCGGCTAATGTGTCTTGGCTAATGTGTCTCGGCTAATGTGTCTTGGCTAAGGTGTCTCGGCTAATGTGTCTTGGCTAATGTGTCTCGGCTAATGTGTCTTGGCTAAGGTGTCTTGGCTAAGGTGTCTTGGCTGAGGTGTCTTGGCTAAGGTGTCTTGGCTAATGTGTCTCGGCTAAGGTGTCTTGGCTAAGGTGTCTTGGCTAAGGTGTCTTGGCTAAGGTGTCTTGGCTAAGGTGTCTTGGCTAATGTGTCTTGGCTAATGTGTCTAGGCTAATGTGTCTTGGCTAAGGTGTCTTGGCTAAGGTGTCTTGGCTAATGTGTCTTGGCTAATGTGTCTTGGCTAATGTGTCTTGGCTAAGGTGTCTTGGCTAATGTGTCTTGGCTAATGTGTCTTGGCTAAGGTGTCTTGGCTAAGGTGTCTAGGCTAATGTGTCTTGGCTAAGGTGTCTTGGCTAAGGTGTCTTGGCTAAGGTGTCTTGGCTAAGGTGTCTTGGCTTATGTGTCTTGGCTAATGTGTCTTGGCTAATGTGTCTTGGCTAAGGTGTCTTGGCTAAGGTGTCTTGGCTAAGGTGTCTTGGCTACTGTGTCTCGGCTAATGTGTCTTGGCTAATGTGTCTTGGATAAGGTGTCTTGGCTAAGGTGTCTCGGCTAATTTGTCTCGGCTAAGGTGTCTTGGCTAAGGTGTCTTGGCTAAGGTGTCTTGGCTAATGTGTCTTGGCTAATGTGTCTTGGCTAAGGTGTCTTGGCTAAGGTGTCTTGGCTAAGGTGTCTTGGCTACTGTGTCTCGGCTAATGTGTCTTGGCTAAGGTGTCTTGGATAAGGTGTCTTGGCTAAGGTGTCTTGGCTAAGGTGTCTTGGCTAATGTGTCTCGGCTAATGTGTCTCGGCTAATGTGTCATGGCTAAGGTGTCTTGGCTAAGGTGTCTTGGCTAATGTGTCTTGGCTAAGGTGTCTTGGCTAAGGTGTCTTGGCTAAGGTGTCTTGGCTAATGTGTCTCGGCTAATGTGTCTTGGCTAAGGTGTCTTGGCTAAGGTGTCTTGGCTAAGGTGTCTTGGCTAATGTGTCTTGGCTAATGTGTCTTGGCTAAGGTGTCTTGGCTAATGTGTCTTGGCTAAGGTGTCTTGGCTAATGTGTCTTGGCTAAGGTGTCTTGGCTAAGGTGTCTTGGCTAAGGTGTCTTGGCTAAGGTGTCTTGGCTAAGGTGTCTTGGCTAATGTGTCTTGGCTAATGTGTCTAGGCTAATGTGTCTTGGCTAAGGTGTCTTGGCTAATGTGTCTTGGCTTATTTGTCTCGGCTAATGTGTCTTGGCTAAGGTGTCTTGGCTAAGGTGTCTTGGCTAAGGTGTCTTGGCTAATGTGTCTTGGCTAATGTGTCTTGGCTAATGTGTCTTGGCTAAGGTGTCTTGGCTAATGTGTCTTGGCTAATGTGTCTTGGCTAATGTGTCTTGACTAGTGTGTCTTGGCTAATGTGTCTCGGCTAATGTGTCTTGACTAATGTGTCTTGGCTAAGGAGTCTTGGCTAATGTGTCTTGGCTAAGGTGTCTTGGCTAAGGTGTCTTGGCTAAGGTGTCTTGGCTAAGGTGTCTTGGCTAAGGTTTCTTGGCTAATGTGTCTTGGCTAAGGTGTCTTGGCTAAGGTGTCTTGGCTAAGGTGTCTCGGCTAAAGTGCCTTGGCTAATGTGTCTCGGCTAAGGTGTCTTGGCTAATGTGTCTTGGCTAAGGTGTCTTGACTAATGTTTCTCGGCTAATGTGTCTTGGCTAATGTGTCTCGGCTAATGTGTCTTGGCTAATGTGTCTCGGCTAATGTGTCTTGGCTAATGTGTCTCGGCTAATGTGTCTTGGCTAAGGTGTCTTGGCTAAGGTGTCTTGGCTGTGGTGTCTTGGCTAAGGTGTCTTGGCTAATGTGTCTCGGCTAAGGTGTCTTGGCTAAGGTGTCTTGGCTAAGGTGTCTTGGCTAAGGTGTCTTGGCTAAGGTGTCTTGGCTAATGTGTCTTGGCTAATGTGTCTAGGCTAATGTGTCTTGGCTAAGGTGTCTTGGCTAAGGTGTCTTGGCTAATGTGTCTTGGCTAATGTGTCTTGGCTAATGTGTCTTGGCTAAGGTGTCTTGGCTAATGTGTCTTGGCTAATGTGTCTTGGCTAAGGTGTCTTGGCTAAGGTGTCTAGGCTAATGTGTCTTGGCTAATGTGTCTTGGCTAAGGTGTCTTGGCTAAGGTGTCTTGGCTAAGGTGTCTTGGCTTATGTGTCTTGGCTAATGTGTCTTGGCTAATGTGTCTTGGCTAAGGTGTCTTGGCTAAGGTGTCTTGGCTAAGGTGTCTTGGCTACTGTGTCTCGGCTAATGTGTCTTGGCTAATGTGTCTTGGATAAGGTGTCTTGGCTAAGGTGTCTCGGCTAATTTGTCTCGGCTAAGGTGTCTTGGCTAAGGTGTCTTGGCTAAGGTGTCTTGGCTAATGTGTCTTGGCTAATGTGTCTTGGCTAAGGTGTCTTGGCTAAGGTGTCTTGGCTAAGGTGTCTTGGCTACTGTGTCTCGGCTAATGTGTCTTGGCTAAGGTGTCTTGGATAAGGTGTCTTGGCTAAGGTGTCTTGGCTAAGGTGTCTTGGCTAATGTGTCTCGGCTAATGTGTCTCGGCTAATGTGTCATGGCTAAGGTGTCTTGGCTAAGGTGTCTTGGCTAATGTGTCTTGGCTAATGTGTCTTGGCTAATGTGTCTTGGCTAATGTGTTTCGGCTAATGTGTCTTGGCTAAGGTGTCTTGGCTAAGGTGTCTTGGCTAAGGTGTCTTGGCTAAGGTGTCTTGGCTAATGTGTCTTGGCTAATGTGTCTTGGCTAAGGTGTCTTGGCTAATGTGTCTTGGCTAAGGTGTCTTGGCTAATGTGTCTTGGCTAAGGTGTCTTGGCTAAGGTGTCTTGGCTAAGGTGTTTTGGCTAAGGTGTCTTGGCTAATGTGTCTTGGCTAATGTGTCTTGGCTAAGGTGTCTTGGCTAATGTGTCTTGGCTTATGTGTCTTGGCTAAGGTGTCTTGGCTAAGGTGTCTTGGCTAATGTGTCTTGGCTAAGGTGTCTTGGCTAATGTGTCTTGGCTAAGGTGTCTTGGCTAAGGTGTCTTGGCTAATGTGTCTTGGCTAAGGTGTCTTGGCTAAGGTGTCTTGGCTAAGGTGTCTTGGCTAATGTGTTTCGGCTAATGTGTCTTGGCTAAGGTGTCTTGGCTAAGGTGTCTTGGCTAAGGTGTCTTGGCTAAGGTGTCTTGGCTAATGTGTCTTGGCTAATGTGTCTTGGCTAATGTGTCTTGGCTAAGGTGTCTTGGCTAATGTGTCTTGGCTAATGTGTCTTGACTAATGTGTCTTGGCTAAGGAGTCTTGGCTAATGTGTCTTGGCTAAGGTGTCTTGGCTAAGGTGTCTTGGCTAAGGTGTCTTGGCTAAGGTGTCTTGGCTAAGGTTTCTTGGCTAAAGTGCCTTGGCTAATGTGTCTCGGCTAAGGAGTCTTGGCTAATGTGTCTTGGCTAAGGTGTCTTGACTAATGTTTCTCGGCTAATGTGTCTTGGCTAATGTGTCTCGGCTAATGTGTCTTGGCTAATGTGTCTCGGCTAATGTGTCTTGGCTAAGGTGTCTTGGCTAAGGTGTCTTGGCTGAGGTGTCTTGGCTAAGGTGTCTTGGCTAATGTGTCTCGGCTAAGGTGTCTTGGCTAAGGTGTCTTGGCTAAGGTGTCTTGGCTAAGGTGTCTTGGCTAAGGTGTCTTGGCTAATGTGTCTTGGCTAATGTGTCTAGGCTAATGTGTCTTGGCTAAGGTGTCTTGGCTAAGGTGTCTTGGCTTATTT
Source organism: Anopheles funestus (assembly GCF_943734845.2). Lineage (NCBI taxonomy): Eukaryota > Metazoa > Arthropoda > Insecta > Diptera > Culicidae > Anopheles > Anopheles funestus. The sequence continues at coordinate 457,665 of NW_026045231.1, read as the reverse complement.
GTCTCGGCTAATGTGTCTTGGCTAAGGTGTCTTGGCTAAGGTGTCTTGGCTAAGGTGTCTTGGCTAAGGTGTCTTGGCTAATGTGTCTTGGCTAATGTGTCTTGGCTAATGTGTATTGGCTAAGGTGTCTTGGCTAATGTGTCTTGGCTAATGTGTCTTGGCTAAGGTGTCTTGGCTAAGGTGTCTCGGCTAATGTGTCTTGGCTAATGTGTCTTGGCTAAGGTGTCTTGGCTAATGTGTCTCGGCTAATGTGTCTTGGCTAATGTTCCTTAGCTTATGTGTCTTGGCTAAGGTGTCTTGGCTAAGGTGTCTTGGCTAAGGTGTCTTGGCTAAGGTGTCTTGGCTAAGGTGTCTTGGCTAATGTGTCTTGGCTAATGTGTCTAGGCTAATGTGTCTTGGCTAAGGTGTCTTGGCTAAGGTGTCTTGGCTTATTTGTCTCGGCTAATGTGTCTTGGCTAATGTGTCTTGGCTAAGGTGTCTTGGCTAATGTGTCTCGGCTAATGTGTCTTGGCTAATGTTCCTTAGCTTATGTGTCTTGGCTAAGGTGTCTTGGCTAATGTGTCTTGGCTAATGTGTCTAGGCTAATGTGTCTTGGCTAAGGTGTCTTGGCTAAGGTGTCTTGGCTTATTTGTCTCGGCTAATGTGTCTTGGCTAATGTGTCTTGGCTAATGTGTCTTGGCTAAGGTGTCTTGGCTAATGTGTCTCGGCTAATGTGTCTTGGCTAATGTTCCTTAGCTTATGTGTCTTGGCTAAGGTGTCTTGGCTAAGGTGTCTTGGCTAAGGTGTCTTGGCTAAGGTGTCTTGGCTAAGGTGTCTTGGCTAATGTGTCTTGGCTAATGTGTCTAGGCTAATGTGTCTTGGCTAAGGTGTCTTGGCTAAGGTGTCTTGGCTTATTTGTCTCGGCTAATGTGTCTTGGCTAATGTGTCTTGGCTAAGGTGTCTTGGCTAATGTGTCTCGGCTAATGTGTCTTGGCTAATGTTCCTTAGCTTATGTGTCTTGGCTAAGGTGTCTTGGCTAAGGTGTCTTGGCTAAGGTGTCTTGGCTAAGGTGTCTTGGCTAAGGTGTCTTGGCTAATGTGTCTTGGCTAATGTGTCTAGGCTAATGTGTCTTGGCTAAGGTGTCTTGGCTAAGGTGTCTTGGCTTATTTGTCTCGGCTAATGTGTCTTGGCTAATGTGTCTTGGCTAAGGTGTCTTGGCTAATGTGTCTCGGCTAATGTGTCTTGGCTAATGTTCCTTAGCTTATGTGTCTTGGCTAATGTGTCTTGGCTAATGTGTCTCGGCTAATGTGTCTTGGCTAAGGTGTCTTGGCTAAGGAGTCTTGGCTAAGGTGTCTTGGCTAATGTGTCTTGGCTAATGTGTATTGGCTAAGGTGTCTTGGCTAATGTGTCTTGGCTAATGTGTCTTGGCTAAGGTGTCTTGGCTAAGGTGTCTCGGCTAATGTGTCTTGGCTAATGTGTCTTGGCTAAGGTGTCTTGGCTAATGTGTCTCAGCTAATGTGTCTTGGCTAATGTTCCTTAGCTTATGTGTCTTGGCTAAGGTGTCTTGGCTAAGGTGTCTTGGCTAAGGTGTCTTGGCTAAGGTGTCTTGGCTAAGGTGTCTTGGCTAATGTGTCTTGGCTAATGTGTCTAGGCTAATGTGTCTTGGCTAAGGTGTCTTGGCTAAGGTGTCTTGGCTTATTTGTCTCGGCTAATGTGTCTTGGCTAATGTGTCTTGGCTAAGGTGTCTTGGCTAATGTGTCTCGGCTAATGTGTCTTGGCTAATGTTCCTTAGCTTATGTGTCTTGGCTAATGTGTCTTGGCTAATGTGTCTCGGCTAATGTGTCTTGGCTAAGGTGTCTTGGCTAAGGTGTCTTGGCTAATGTGTCTTGGCTAATGTGTCTTGGCTAATGTGTCTTGGCTAAGGTGTCTTGGCTAATGTGTCTTGGCTAATGTGTCTTGGCTAATGTGTCTTGACTAGTGTGTCTTGGCTAATGTGTCTCGGCTAATGTGTCTTGACTAATGTGTCTTGGCTAAGGAGTCTTGGCTAATGTGTCTTGGCTAAGGTGTCTTGGCTAAGGTGTCTTGGCTAAGGTGTCTTGGCTAAGGTGTCTTGGCTAAGGTTTCTTGGCTAATGTGTCTTGGCTAAGGTGTCTTGGCTAAGGTGTCTTGGCTAAGGTGTCTCGGCTAAAGTGCCTTGGCTAATGTGTCTCGGCTAAGGTGTCTTGGCTAATGTGTCTTGGCTAAGGTGTCTTGACTAATGTTTCTCGGCTAATGTGTCTTGGCTAATGTGTCTCGGCTAATGTGTCTTGGCTAATGTGTCTCGGCTAATGTGTCTTGGCTAATGTGTCTCGGCTAATGTGTCTTGGCTAAGGTGTCTTGGCTAAGGTGTCTTGGCTGAGGTGTCTTGGCTAAGGTGTCTTGGCTAATGTGTCTCGGCTAAGGTGTCTTGGCTAAGGTGTCTTGGCTAAGGTGTCTTGGCTAAGGTGTCTTGGCTAAGGTGTCTTGGCTAATGTGTCTTGGCTAATGTGTCTAGGCTAATGTGTCTTGGCTAAGGTGTCTTGGCTAAGGTGTCTTGGCTAATGTGTCTTGGCTAATGTGTCTTGGCTAATGTGTCTTGACTAAGGTGTCTTGGCTAATGTGTCTTGGCTAATGTGTCTTGGCTAAGGTGTCTTGGCTAAGGTGTCTAGGCTAATGTGTCTTGGCTAATGTGTCTTGGCTAAGGTGTCTTGGCTAAGGTGTCTTGGCTAAGGTGTCTTGGCTTATGTGTCTTGGCTAATGTGTCTTGGCTAATGTGTCTTGGCTAAGGTGTCTTGGCTAAGGTGTCTTGGCTAAGGTGTCTTGGCTAATGTGTCTCGGCTAATGTGTCTTGGCTAATGTGTCTTGGATAAGGTGTCTTGGCTAAGGTGTCTCGGCTAATTTGTCTCGGCTAAGGTGTCTTGGCTAAGGTGTCTTGGCTAAGGTGTCTTGGCTAATGTGTCTTGGCTAATGTGTCTTGGCTAAGGTGTCTTGGCTAAGGTGTCTTGGCTAAGGTGTCTTGGCTACTGTGTCTCGGCTAATGTGTCTTGGCTAAGGTGTCTTGGATAAGGTGTCTTGGCTAAGGTGTCTTGGCTAAGGTGTCTTGGCTAATGTGTCTCGGCTAATGTGTCTCGGCTAATGTGTCATGGCTAAGGTGTCTTGGCTAATGTGTCTTGGCTAATGTGTCTTGGCTAATGTGTCTTGGCTAATGTGTCTTGGCTAATGTGTTTCGGCTAATGTGTCTTGGCTAAGGTGTCTTGGCTAAGGTGTCTTGGCTAAGGTGTCTCGGCTAAGGTGTCTTGGCTAATGTGTCTTGGCTAATGTGTCTTGGCTAAGGTGTCTTGGCTAATGTGTCTTGGCTAAGGTGTCTTGGCTAAGGTGTCTTGGCTAAGGTGTCTTGGCTAAGGTGTCTTGGCTAAGGTGTTTTGGCTAAGGTGTCTTGGCTAATGTGTCTTGGCTAATGTGTCTTGGCTAAGGTGTCTTGGCTAATGTGTCTTGGCTTATGTGTCTTGGCTAAGGTGTCTTGGCTAAGGTGTCTTGGCTAATGTGTCTTGGCTAAGGTGTCTTGGCTAATGTGTCTTGGCTAAGGTGTCTTGGCTAAGGTGTCTTGGCTAATGTGTCTTGGCTAAGGTGTCTTGGCTAAGGTGTCTTGGCTAAGGTGTCTTGGCTAATGTGTTTCGGCTAATGTGTCTTGGCTAAGGTGTCTTGGCTAAGGTGTCTTGGCTAAGGTGTCTTGGCTAAGGTGTCTTGGCTAATGTGTCTTGGCTAATGTGTCTTGGCTAATGTGTCTTGGCTAAGGTGTCTTGGCTAATGTGTCTTGGCTAATGTGTCTTGGCTAATGTGTCTTGACTAATGTGTCTTGGCTAAGGAGTCTTGGCTAATGTGTCTTGGCTAAGGTGTCTTGGCTAAGGTGTCTTGGCTAAGGTGTCTTGGCTAAGGTGTCTTGGCTAAGGTTTCTTGGCTAAAGTGCCTTGGCTAATGTGTCTCGGCTAAGGAGTCTTGGCTAATGTGTCTTGGCTAAGGTGTCTTGACTAATGTTTCTCGGCTAATGTGTCTTGGCTAATGTGTCTCGGCTAATGTGTCTTGGCTAATGTGTCTCGGCTAATGTGTCTTGGCTAAGGTGTCTTGGCTAAGGTGTCTTGGCTGAGGTGTCTTGGCTAAGGTGTCTTGGCTAATGTGTCTCGGCTAAGGTGTCTTGGCTAAGGTGTCTTGGCTAAGGTGTCTTGGCTAAGGTGTCTTGACTAATGTTTCTCGGCTAATGTGTCTTGGCTAATGTGTCTCGGCTAATGTGTCTTGGCTAATGTGTCTCGGCTAATGTGTCTTGGCTAAGGTGTCTTGGCTAAGGTGTCTTGGCTGAGGTGTCTTGGCTAAGGTGTCTTGGCTAATGTGTCTCGGCTAAGGTGTCTTGGCTAAGGTGTCTTGGCTAAGGTGTCTTGGCTAAGGTGTCTTGGCTAAGGTGTCTTGGCTAATGTGTCTTGGCTAATGTGTCTAGGCTAATGTGTCTTGGCTAAGGTGTCTTGGCTAAGGTGTCTTGGCTTATTTGTCTCGGCTAATGTGTCTTGGCTAAGGTGTCTTGGCTAAGGTGTCTTGGCTAAGGTGTCTTGGCTAAGGTGTCTTGGCTAATGTGTCTTGGCTAATGTGTCTTGGCTAATGTGTATTGGCTAAGGTGTCTTGGCTAATGTGTCTTGGCTAATGTGTCTTGGCTAAGGTGTCTTGGCTAAGGTGTCTCGGCTAATGTGTCTTGGCTAATGTGTCTTGGCTAAGGTGTCTTGGCTAATGTGTCTCGGCTAATGTGTCTTGGCTAATGTTCCTTAGCTTATGTGTCTTGGCTAAGGTGTCTTGGCTAAGGTGTCTTGGCTAAGGTGTCTTGGCTAAGGTGTCTTGGCTAAGGTGTCTTGGCTAATGTGTCTTGGCTAATGTGTCTAGGCTAATGTGTCTTGGCTAAGGTGTCTTGGCTAAGGTGTCTTGGCTTATTTGTCTCGGCTAATGTGTCTTGGCTAATGTGTCTTGGCTAAGGTGTCTTGGCTAATGTGTCTCGGCTAATGTGTCTTGGCTAATGTTCCTTAGCTTATGTGTCTTGGCTAATGTGTCTTGGCTAATGTGTCTTGGCTAAGGTGTCTTGGCTAATGTGTCTTGGCTAAGGTGTCTCGGCTAAGGTGTCTTGGCTAATGTGTCTTGGCTAATGTTTCTCGGCTAATGTGTCTTGGCTAATGTGTCTTGGCTAATGTGTCTTGGCTAATGTGTCTCGGCTAATGTGTCTTGGCTAAGGTGTCTTGGCTAATGTGTCTTGGCTAAGGTGTCTTGGCTAATGTGTCTTGGCTAATGTGTCTTGGCTAATGTGTCTTGGCTAAGGTGTCTTGGCTAAGGTGTCTTGGCTAAGGTGTCTTGGCTAATGTGTCTCGGCTAATGTGTCTTGGCTAAGGTGTCTTGGCTAAGGTGTCTTGGCTAAGGTGTCTTGGCTAAGGTGTCTTGGCTAATGTGTCTTGGCTAATGTGTCTAGGCTAATGTGTCTTGGCTAAGGTGTCTTGGCTAATGTGTCTTGGCTTATTTGTCTCGGCTAATGTGTCTTGGCTAAGGTGTCTTGGCTAAGGTGTCTTGGCTAAGGTGTCTTGGCTAAGGTGTCTTGGCTAATGTGTCTTGGCTAATGTGTCTTGGCTAAGGTGTCTTGGCTAATGTGTCTTGGCTAATGTGTCTTGGCTAATGTGTCTTGACTAGTGTGTCTTGGCTAATGTGTCTCGGCTAATGTGTCTTGACTAATGTGTCTTGGCTAAGGAGTCTTGGCTAATGTGTCTTGGCTAAGGTGTCTTGGCTAAGGTGTCTTGGCTAAGGTGTCTTGGCTAAGGTGTCTTGGCTAAGGTTTCTTGGCTAATGTGTCTTGGCTAAGGTGTCTTGGCTAAGGTGTCTTGGCTAAGGTGTCTCGGCTAAAGTGCCTTGGCTAATGTGTCTCGGCTAAGGTGTCTTGGCTAATGTGTCTTGGCTAAGGTGTCTTGACTAATGTTTCTCGGCTAATGTGTCTTGGCTAATGTGTCTCGGCTAATGTGTCTTGGCTAATGTGTCTCGGCTAATGTGTCTTGGCTAATGTGTCTCGGCTAATGTGTCTTGGCTAAGGTGTCTTGGCTAAGGTGTCTTGGCTGAGGTGTCTTGGCTAAGGTGTCTTGGCTAATGTGTCTCGGCTAAGGTGTCTTGGCTAAGGTGTCTTGGCTAAGGTGTCTTGGCTAAGGTGTCTTGGCTAAGGTGTCTTGGCTAATGTGTCTTGGCTAATGTGTCTAGGCTAATGTGTCTTGGCTAAGGTGTCTTGGCTAAGGTGTCTTGGCTAATGTGTCTTGGCTAATGTGTCTTGGCTAATGTGTCTTGGCTAAGGTGTCTTGGCTAATGTGTCTTGGCTAATGTGTCTTGGCTAAGGTGTCTTGGCTAAGGTGTCTAGGCTAATGTGTCTTGGCTAATGTGTCTTGGCTAAGGTGTCTTGGCTAAGGTGTCTTGGCTAAGGTGTCTTGGCTTATGTGTCTTGGCTAATGTGTCTTGGCTAATGTGTCTTGGCTAAGGTGTCTTGGCTAAGGTGTCTTGGCTAAGGTGTCTTGGCTACTGTGTCTCGGCTAATGTGTCTTGGCTAATGTGTCTTGGATAAGGTGTCTTGGCTAAGGTGTCTCGGCTAATTTGTCTCGGCTAAGGTGTCTTGGCTAAGGTGTCTTGGCTAAGGTGTCTTGGCTAATGTGTCTTGGCTAATGTGTCTTGGCTAAGGTGTCTTGGCTAAGGTGTCTTGGCTAAGGTGTCTTGGCTACTGTGTCTCGGCTAATGTGTCTTGGCTAAGGTGTCTTGGATAAGGTGTCTTGGCTAAGGTGTCTTGGCTAAGGTGTCTTGGCTAATGTGTCTCGGCTAATGTGTCTCGGCTAATGTGTCATGGCTAAGGTGTCTTGGCTAAGGTGTCTTGGCTAATGTGTCTTGGCTAATGTGTCTTGGCTAATGTGTCTTGGCTAATGTGTTTCGGCTAATGTGTCTTGGCTAAGGTGTCTTGGCTAAGGTGTCTTGGCTAAGGTGTCTCGGCTAAGGTGTCTTGGCTAATGTGTCTTGGCTAATGTGTCTTGGCTAAGGTGTCTTGGCTAATGTGTCTTGGCTAAGGTGTCTTGGCTAAGGTGTCTTGGCTAAGGTGTCTTGGCTAAGGTGTCTTGGCTAAGGTGTTTTGGCTAAGGTGTCTTGGCTAATGTGTCTTGGCTAATGTGTCTTGGCTAAGGTGTCTTGGCTAATGTGTCTTGGCTTATGTGTCTTGGCTAAGGTGTCTTGGCTAAGGTGTCTTGGCTAATGTGTCTTGGCTAAGGTGTCTTGGCTAATGTGTCTTGGCTAAGGTGTCTTGGCTAAGGTGTCTTGGCTAATGTGTCTTGGCTAAGGTGTCTTGGCTAAGGTGTCTTGGCTAAGGTGTCTTGGCTAATGTGTTTCGGCTAATGTGTCTTGGCTAAGGTGTCTTGGCTAAGGTGTCTTGGCTAAGGTGTCTTGGCTAATGTGTCTTGGCTAATGTGTCTTGGCTAATGTGTCTTGGCTAAGGTGTCTTGGCTAATGTGTCTTGGCTAATGTGTCTTGGCTAATGTGTCTTGGCTAATGTGTCTTGGCTAAGATGTCTTGGCTAATGTGTCTTGGCTAATGTGTCATGGCTAAGGTGTCTTGGCTAAGGTGTCTTGGCTAATGTGTCTTGGCTAATGTGTCTTGGCTAATGTGTCTTGGCTAATGTGTCTTGGCTAAGATGTCTTGGCTAAGGTGTCTTGGCTAAGGTGTCTTGGCTAAGGTGTCTTGGCTAATGTGTCTTGGCTAATGTGTCTTGGCTAATGTGTCTTGGCTAAGGTGTCTTGGCTAATGTGTCTTGGCTAAGGTGTCTTGGCTAAGGTGTCTTGGCTAATGTGTCTTGGCTAATGTGTCTTGGCTAATGTGTCTTGGCTAAGGTGTCTTGGCTAATGTGTCTTGGCTAATGTGTCTTGGCTAAGGTGTCTCGGCTAATGTGTCTTGGCTAATGTGTCTTGGCTAAGGTGTCTTGGCTAAGGTGTCTTGGCTAATGTGTCTTGGCTAATGTGTCTTGGCTAAGGTGTCTTGGCTAAGGTGTCTCGGCTAAGGTGTCTTGGCTAAGGTGTCTTGGCTAATGTGTCTTGGCTAATGTGTCTTGGCTAATGTGTCTTGGCTAAGGTGTCTTAGCTAAGGTGTCTTGGCTAATGTGTCTTGGCTAAGGTGTCTTGGCTAAGGTGTCTCGGCTAATGTGTCTTGGCTAATGTGTCTTGGCTAAGGTGTCTTGGCTAAGGTGTCTTGGCTAATGTGTCTTGGCTAATGTGTCTTGGCTAATGTGTCTTGGCTAAGGTGTCTTGGCTAATGTGTCTTGGCTAATGTGTCTTGGCTACTGTGTCTCGGCTAATGTGTCTTGGCTAAGGTGTCTTGGCTAAGGTGTCTTGGCTAAGGTGTCTTGGCTAAGGTGTCTTGGCTAATGTGTCTTGGCTAATGTGTCTAGGCTAATGTGTCTTGGCTAAGGTGTCTTGGCTAAGGTGTCTTGGCTAATGTGTCTCGGCTAATGTGCCTTGGCTTATGTATCTTGGCTAAGGAGTCTTGGCTAATGTGTCTTGGCTAAGGTGTCTTGGCTAATGTGTCTTGGCTAATGTGTCTTGGCTAAGGTGTCTTGGATAAGGTGTCTTGGCTAATGTGTCTTGGCTAAGGTGTCTTGGCTAAGGTGTCTCGGCTAAGGTGTCTTGGCTAAGGTGTCTCGGCTAATGTGTCTTGGCTAATGTGTCTAGGCTAATGTGTCTTGGCTAAGGAGTCTTGGCTAATGTGTCTTGGCTAAGGTGTCTTGGCTAATGTGTCTTGGCTAATGTGTCTTGGCTAAGGTGTCTTGGCTAAGGTGTCTTGGCTTATTTGTCTCGGCTAATGTGTCTTGGCTAATGTGTCTTGGCTAAGGTGTCTTGGCTAATGTGTCTCGGCTAATGTGTCTTGGCTAATGTTCCTTAGCTTATGTGTCTTGGCTAATGTGTCTTGGCTAAGGTGTCTTGGCTAAGGTGTCTTGGCTAAGGTGTCTTGGCTAAGGTGTCTTGGCTAAGGTGTCTTGGCTAATGTGTCTTGGCTAATGTGTCTAGGCTAATGTGTCTTGGCTAAGGTGTCTTGGCTAAGGTGTCTTGGCTAAGGTGTCTTGGCTAAGGTGTCTTGGCTAAGGTGTCTTGGCTAATGTGTCTTGGCTAATGTGTCTTGGCTAAGGTGTCTTGGCTAAGGTGTCTTGGCTAAGGTGTCTTGGCTAATGTGTCTCGGCTAATGTGCCTTGGCTAATGTGTCTTGGCTAAGGAGTCTTGGCTAATGTGTCTTGGCTAAGGTGTCTTGGCTAATGTGTCTTGGCTAATGTGTCTTGGCTAAGGTGTCTTGGCTAATGTGTCTCGGCTAATGTGTCTTGGCTAATGTGCCTTAGCTTATGTGTCTTGGCTAAGGTGTCTTGGCTAAGGTGTCTTGGCTAATGTGTCTTGGCTAAGGTGTCTTGGCTAATGTGTCTCGGCTAATGTGTCTTGGCTAATGTTCCTTAGCTTATGTGTCTTGGCTAAGGTGTCTTGGCTAAGGTGTCTTGGCTAAGGTGTCTTGGCTAATGTGTCTTGGCTAAGGTGTCTTGGCTAAGGTGTCTTGGCTAATGTGTCTTGGCTAAGGTGTCTTGGATAAGGTGTCTTGGCTAAGGTGTCTTGGCTAAGGTGTCTTGGCTAAGGTGTCTTGGCTAATGTGTCTCGGCTAATGTGCCTTGGCTTATGTATCTTGGCTAAGGAGTCTTGGCTAATGTGTCTTGGCTAAGGTGTCTTGGCTAATGTGTCTTGGCTAATGTGTCTTGGCTTAGGTGTCTTGGATAAGGTGTCTTGGCTTAGGTGTCTTGGCTAAGGTGTCTTGGCTAAGGTGTCTCGGCTAAGGTGTCTTGGCTAAGGTGTCTCGGCTAATGTGTCTTGGCTAAGGTGTCTTGGCTAATGTGTCTTGGCTAATGTGTCTTGGCTAATGTGTCTTGGCTAAGGTGTCTTAACTAATGTGTCTTGGCGAAGGTGTCTTGACTAATGTGTCGCGGCTAACGTGTCTTAGCTTATGTGTCTTGGCTAATGTGTCTTGGCTAATGTGTCTCGGCTAATGTGTCTTGGCTAATGTGTCTCGGCTAATGTGTCTTGACTAATGTGTCTTGGCTAAGGAGTCTTGGCTAATGTGTCTTGGCTAAGGTGTCTTGGCTAATGTGTCTTGGCTAAGGTGTCTTGGCTAATGTGTCTTGGCTAATGTGTCTTGGCTAATGTGTCTCGGCTAATGTGTCTTGGCTAATGTGTCTCGGCTAATGTGTCTTGGCTAATGTGTCTCGGCTAATGTGTCTTGGCTAATGTGTCTCGGCTAATGTGTCTTGGCTAATGTGTCTTGGCTAAGGAGTCTTGGATAAGGTGTCTTGGCTAATGTGTCTTGGCTAAGGTGTCTTGGATAAGGTGTCTTGGCTTAGGTGTCTTGGCTAAGGTGTCTTGGCTAAGGTGTCTCGGCTAAGGTGTCTTGGCTAAGGTGTCTCGGCTAATGTGTCTTGGCTAAGGTGTCTTGGCTAATGTGTCTTGGCTAATGTGTCTAGGCTAATGTGTCTTGGCTAATGTGTCTTGGCTAAGGTGTCTTGGCTAATGTGTCTCGGCTAATGTGTCTTGGCTAATGTTCCTTAGCTTATGTGTCTTGGCTAATGTGTCTTGGCTAAGGTGTCTTGGCTAAGGTGTCTTGGCTAAGTTGTCTTGGCTAATGTGTCTTGGCTAAGGTGTCTTGGCTAATGTGTCTCGGCTAATGTGTCTTGGCTAATGTGTCTTGGCTAAGGTGTCTTGGCTAATGTGTCTCGGCAAATGTGTCTTGGCTAATGTGTCTTGGCTAAGGTGTCTCGGCTAAAGTGTCTTGGCTAATGTGTCTCGGCTAAGGTGTCTTGGCTAAGGTGTCTTGGCTAATGTGTCTTGGCTAAGGTGTCTTGGCTAAGGTGTCTTGGCTAATGTGTCTTGGCTAATGTGTCTCGGCTAATGTGTCTTGGCTAAGGTGTCTTGGCTAAAGTGTCTTGGCTAAGGTGTCATGGCTAAGGTGTCTTGGCTAAGGTGTCTTGGCTAATGTGTCTTGGCTAATGTGTCTTGGCTAAGGTGTCTTGGCTAAGGTGTGTTGGCTAAGGTGTCTTGGTTAATGTGTCTCGGCTAATGTGTCTTGGCTAAGGTGTCTTGGCTAAGGTGTCTTGGCTAAGGTGTCTTAGCTAATGTGTCTCGGATAATGTGTCTTGGCTAAGGTGTCTTGGCTAATGTGTCTTGGCTAAGGTGTCTTAGCTAAGGTGTCTTGGCTAATGTGTCTTGGCTAAGGTGTCTTGGCTAAGGAGTCTTGGCTAATGTGTCTTGGCTAATGTGTCTTGGCTAAGGTGTCTTGGCTAATGTGTCTCGGCTAATGTGTCTTGGCTAATGTGTCTTGGCTAATGTTTTTTTTTTTTTTTTTTTTTTTTTACAAGGAGTTTAAAATCTTCGAAAGACACCCACAGTGGGGGACATGGGATTTTTACCCAGTAAAAAACTCTCCTTGAACCCTGTGCACCCTCCCACGGAATTACCTCGCGGTATTACTTCATGGGAGGGGCAGTGCTGTGCACTTAGTCTACTTGGTACGTACTAGCAACATATAACACTCTCGAGCACATGTAGGTTTTACACTGGACGGTCACACACGCACACACAACACTTCACACTAAACACTCAGGCAAGACCATGCATCTGGTCTTCTCTCCACCACCGCTGCAGCTTTGTAACGACCTGGCGCATCATCGTCGACGCAGCCTCCCACATATTGCTGTTCTGGAGCATCAGCTGCACCAAGTTTGAGTGCCCAACCTCCGTATCGCACATGTCGTTCAGCTGCTGACGTTCGGCGATGAACCTTGGACAGCCGAACATGACATGTTCTGCCGTCTCGTCGGCGTCCGGACAAGCTGGGCACCGCGGCGAAGACGCGTGCGTAAACCTATGCAAGTAGCTCCGGAAGCAGCCATGGCCGGAAAGAATCTGCGTGACGAAGAAGTCTACGTCACCATGCGTCCTTCCAACCCATGCCGCAACATCGGGAATCAGCGAATAGGTCCATCTGCCTGTTGTTGAACTTGACCAGCTGCTCTGCCATTTCTGCGTCGTCTCTGCCCTGATGCGTTTCTTCACAGCTGCAGTGAGAGGTTCCCCCGCACGTGCCGTCCGGAAATTCTCCAAGTCCTCCTCAAGAATGATGCATAGGGGCATCATACCCGATATCACGCAAACCGCATCGTACGAGATGGTACGGTAAGCACTAGCAACACGCATGGCCAATCGCCGATGTACTCTACGTACAGTATTCTGGTGCTGCTTTTCCGACAGAATATGCGCCCAGACTGGCGCACCATATCTTATAACGGATATGGCAACGCTTGCGTGAAGACGTCGTATGCTGCTGCTGGGTCCACCTATGTTTGGCATGAATGATGCCAATGCATTTGCGGTCTTCATGGCTTTATTGCATGCATCATCTAGATGGTGCTTGAATTTCAGCCGGTCATCGATTCGAATCCCAAGGTATTTGAGGTTCCTGACGGACTCAATGTGCTCTGAGCCCACCAGTATCGATGCCTTCTGCACTTCCTTATGGCTGCTGATGAGTATGAACTCTGTTTTCGCGTGCGCAATTTCTAAGCAGGCTGCTTTCATCCATTCATCGATTCTACCGACACCATCCGTGGCTAACATCTCAACCTCCTCGATGGATTCGCCGGTGACTGTTAACGCAATGTCGTCTGCAAAGCCGGTGAGCTCAGTTTTTGGAGGAAGAGCGAGGGTTAGTACTCCGTTATACATGACGTTCCACAGGGTGGGACCAAGAACTGATCCCTGTGGAACTCCGGCTGTAATGGTGGACGTTTTAACCCCCTCGCCTGTTTCGTACTGCAAAACGCGGCCGTGGAGGTAGCTCCTCAGCACCCTGCACAAATACGGGGGAACCCTCATGTTCTCCAACGCAACTGCTATCGCCTCCCAACTAGCGCTGTTGAATGCGTTTTTGACGTCTATAGTGACGACTGCACAGTAGCGAGCACCACACCTTTTCCGACGAAACGCTGCGTTGCCTTTCTCGAGCACCGCCAGTACTGCGTCAACCGTTGAGCGCTTCTTCCGAAAACCGAACTGGCGCTCAGAAAGTCCGTGTTCGCCTTCCGTGTATTGAACCAAACGATCCAGAAGCGTCATCTCCTGAACCTTAGCCATGGTGTCGATGAGACCCAACGGCCTGAAGGCTGACGGGTCACCCGGTGGCTTGCCCGGCTTTGGTATTAGAACCAGCTTTTGCTTCTTCCACAACGACGGGAACTGCCCAGACAGGAGAGTGGTCTGCAGCACGGTTTGGAACACTGCCGGATACGCTTTCATGGCCACCATGACTGCCTCGTTAGGAAGTCCATCCGGCCCGGGTGCTTTTCCTGGTTTGAGGCGGTCAGCGATCCTGAGGATCTCGTCGACTGTAATCGGCTCAGGTTCGGACTCCGGGACTGTGAACGCTGGGTTTAGTACCGGAGGGTTGTGCGTCGGGAACAATCTTTCGATGATGCTTTTAAGCACAACAGGGCAACGCTCGACGGGTTCATGTGTTCTGCCTTTCCCCATCAGCTCCTTGAAAGCAGAACCCCATGGCTTCCGAGCGACTGCTGCGCATAATTGAAGAAAGTAACGCCGTTTGCTCGACTTAATCTCTCTCTTTAAGACCGACCTAGCCGTAACGTAGGCGTCTCTCAGCTGCAGTTTTCGTTTCGGACACCTCTCACGTTGCATTTTTCTGCGGGCTGCCAAGCAATCAGACCGGAACTTCGCGATGGTAGAGTCCCACCAGTAGGCAGGAGTACGGGAATGACGGGGTGGCTTTCTACGGGGCATCGTGGCATCACACGCCGTGGACAGAGCAGCTACAAGATCTGGAGCATTTCGAACTATTCCAAAATCGCCGAAGTTAAGCGCTTCCAAGAAAAGTTCTTTGTTGAACATCCGGGTTTTCCAGCCTCGCATTTTGTTTGACGGAACCTGCAGTGTTATGCGCTTTTTCCCGATGCTATACCGGACAACTCGATGATCGCTCAGGGTATACGCATCGCTCACTCGCCAGTTTAGGTGTTGCGCCAGGACGGGACTACAGAACGTAATGTCGATAATCGACGTCCTGTCGTTCCTGCTGAATGTAGGAGTGGAGCCAACGTTTCCCAGGACAACGTTCAGCCGGGCGAAACTCTCCAGTATCGCTTCTCCCCTGTTGTTCGTGCGAATGCTCCCCCATTCAACGGCCCATGCGTTAAAGTCTCCGGCGATGATCACGTCGCTAATCCCACTGAGTTCAGCGACTAGGTTGTCCAACATCTCGTTGAACCTTTTCAGCTCCCAGCTTGGCGGTGCGTAGCTGCTGCAGATGCACACTCCGTTTACTTCGGCGATCACGAAACCCTCGAATGTACAGGAGACCACTCTCTGAATCGGGAATCTTCCCGCAGCCCAGATTGCAGCCTTGCCTGTTTTGTCCGAAACCCAGTTGTTGCTGCCGTCTTTCGGTGCTTGATACGGCTCCGACAGAATGACCACATCGCCCTTTTCCTCAACCACTACCTGACACAAAAGATCTTGTGCAGCCTCGCAGTGATTCAGGTTTACTTGCACTATCTCCATGCTTTCTGGGCTGCTGGACAATACGTTCCTCCGACCTGGTGAGCATTATTGCCTGGAGCACATACTAGGCATACTGCCGGTTTGGTGCACGTGCGAGCCTGGTGGCCCTCCTCGCCGCACCGCAGACAGTTGTTTCTCCTATCCGGTCCCTTGCAGTCTCGCTGCACATGGTTGTATTCCCAGCAGCGGAAACACCTTCGCGATTGTGGCAGAATGCGGATTCGGCAAATTGACCAGTCAATTTCTACCTCTCTCGCTGACGCTATAAACAGCGCTTGCTTGGCTGCCATTTTTATGCAGGCTGTCTGCGTTCCGTTGAATGCCGGCTTTATGTTGATGTCGAGGCGAGTAGTACCGAGCTCGAATCTCGCTTTAAGCGCGCTTTTAACATCTTCCAGGCTTGTCACCTCGTCTATGTCGCGAATTTCAAGCGTCGCAACATTTCCTCGCACTGTGACCTGACCGGCTTCTCCCACGGAATCCTGCAGCAGGTCTTTAAAGTCGCTACCGCTTACTGCATCGTCTCGCTTCAGCTCGAAAATCAGGTTTCCCTCCCTCGTGCGTCTAACCTTGGAAACTTGCTTCCCAAGCGATTGCAGTTTCGGATCCGCCTTCACCCTTCGCAGAATGTCGGCGTACGACTCCTTTTCTTTGAGCCCCACTACTATCGCTTCCGTTTTATGGCGCGTTTGAGAGGCCATCTTTGGCAGGACTGCTGCCTTACCCGCTTGCCCGGTAGTCGTCTTCTTGGGCTCTTGCTGCCTCCGCTTAACGATGGTGGTCCACGGCAGTTCGTCGGACGTTTCGGTTATGGGAGTTTCGGTTACGAGGTTCCCCGAAGCGTCACTTTTAGGCTTCTTCTGCATCAATGGTACAGCTTCCGGGGTTATCGCACTTCTCCCCCGTTTAGATGAACCCGCGGTTTGCGTCAGTGGTGTCACCGTCTCGCTACAACTCGACCTAGCCTCGCTAAGCAGCTTTTCTGCTCGTTCTGCTCGCATCTTCCATGTAAGTAGTTCGCGTTCCACGCTGCTGAGATCGGATAATATTTTGACCGACATCCTCTTGATGGGTGCGTGAACATTGTTGCGGTCTTTGGTGTAGAGATGCAACTCCCTCGCTGTCTCCAGGGCTTCTTTCAGCTTACTTCTGCCTACTTGCATGGAACCACCCGTTTCCGCCGCTGGTTGGGTTTCATCACACCCCGTTCCGGCTCCCTGGCTGCAGGCGATATTTTTCGCCACTCCTGCATAACTGGCAGTAACTTCCTTACCTGCCACTACTTCTTCTTCTCTGCAATCAGCTTCATTGTTCTGTACGTTCCCACTAGGGGGTGAGCGTACAGTCTTGCTGCTCTTACGGAAGAAGTCCTTCAGCGCCGTGCCCAAGCCTGCATTTGATTGGCTTGTGTCGTGCTCACTCATTTTTTCCACGCGCACTCATTTAGTACATTTAGTACAAGTAGCAGACGTGTAGAAGGAGCTTAACAGCGGCCAAGCCACGCTGAGGGGAAACTCGCGGTAACTCACGACACTCACACTCTCGGGAGTCAAACAGGACTTGGCTAATGTGTCTTGGCTAAGGTGTCTCGGCTAAAGTGTCTTGGCTAATGTGTCTCGGCTAAGGTGTCTTGGCTAAGGTGTCTTGGCTAAGGTGTCTTGGCTAATGTGTCTTGGCTAAGGTGTCTTGGCTAAGGTGTCTTGGCTAATGTGTCTTGGCTAATGTGTCTCGGCTAATGTGTCTTGGCTAAGGTGTCTTGGCTAAAGTGTCTTGGCTAAGGTGTCATGGCTAAGGTGTCTTGGCTAAGGTGTCTTGGCTAATGTGTCTTGGCTAATGTGTCTTGGCTAAGGTGTCTTGGCTAAGGTGTCTTGGCTAAGGTGTCTTGGTTAATGTGTCTCGGCTAATGTGTCTTGGCTAAGGTGTCTTGGCTAAGGTGTCTTAGCTAATGTGTCTTGGCTAATGTGTCTTGGCTAAGGTGTCTTTGCTAATGTGTCTTGGCTAAGGTGTCTTGGCTAAGGTGTCTTGGCTAATGTGTCTTGGCTAAGGTGTCTTGGCTAAGGAGTCTTGGCTAATGTGTCTTGGCTAATGTGTCTTGGCTAAGGTGTCTTGGCTAATGTGTCTCGGCTAATGTGTCTTGGCTAATGTGTCTTGGCTAAGGTGTCTTGGCTAATGTGTCTTGGCTAATGTGTCTCGGCTAATGTGTCTTGGCTAAGGTGTCTTGGCTAAAGTGTCTTGGCTAAGGTGTCTTGGCTAAGGTGTCTCGGCTAAGGTGTCTTGGCTAAGGTGTCTTGGCTAAGGTGTCTTGGCTAATGTGTCTTGGCTAAGGTGTCTTGGCTAAGGTGTCTTGGCTAATGTGTCTTGGCTAAGGTGTCTTGGCTAAAGTGTCTTGGCTAAGGTGTCTTGGCTAATGTGTCTTGGCTAAGGTGTCTTGGCTAATGTGTCTTGGCTAATGTGTCTCGGCTAATGTGTCTTGGCTAAGGTGTCTTGGCTAATGTGTCTTGGCTAATGTGTCTCGGCTAATGTGTCTTGGCTAAGGTGTCTTGGCTAAAGTGTCTTGGCTAAGGTGTCTTTGCTAATGTGTCTTGGCTAATGTGTCTTGGCTAAGGTGTCTTGGCTAATGTGTCTCGGCTAATGTGTCTTGGCTAAGGTGTCTTGGCTAAGGTGTCTTGGCTAATGTGTCTCGGCTAATGTGTCTTGGCTAAGGTGTCTTGGCTAAAGTGTCTTGGCTAAGGTGTCTTGGCTAAGGTGTCTTGGCTAAGGTGTCTTTGCTAATGTGTCTTGGCTAAGGTGTCTTGGCTAAGGTGTCTTGGCTAATGTGTCTTGGCTAAGGTGTCTTGGCTAACTAGTCTTGGCTAATGTGTCTTGGCTAAGGTGTCTTGGCTAATGTGTCTCGGCTAATGTGTCTTGGCTAATGTGTCTTGGCTAAGGTGTCTTGGCTAATGTGTCTTGGCTAATGTGTCTCGGCTTATGTGTCTTGGCTAAGGTGTCTTGGCTAAGGTGTCTTGGCTAATGTGTCTCGGCTAATGTATCTTGGCTAAGGTGTCTCGGCTAAGGTGTCTTGGCTAATGTGTCTTGGCTAAGGTGTCTTGGCTAAGGTGTCTTGGCTAAGGTGTCTCGGCTAATGTGTCTTGGCTAAGGTGTCTTGGCTAAAGTGTCTTGGCTAAGGTGTCTTGGCTAAGGTGTCTTGGCTAATGTGTCTCGGCTAATGTGTCTTGGCTAAGGTGTCTTGGCTAAAGTGTCTTGGCTAAGGTGTCTTGGCTAAGGTGTCTTGGCTAAGGTGTCTTGGCTAATGTGTCTTGGCTAATGTGTCTTGGCTAAGGTGTCTTGGCTAAGGTGTCTTGGCTAAGGTGTCTTGGTTAATGTGTCTCGGCTAAGGTGTCTTGGCTAAGGTGTCTTGGCTAAGGTGTCTTGGCTAATGTGTCTTGGCTAATGTGTCTTGGCTAAGGTGTCTTGGCTAAGGTGTCTTGGCTAAGGTGTCTTGGCTAAGGTGTCTTGGTTAATGTGTCTCGGCTAATGTGTCTTGGCTAAGGTGTCTTGGTTAATGTGTCTCGGCTAAGGTGTCTTGGCTAATGTGTCTTGGCTAAGGTGTCTTGGCTAATGTGTCTTGGCTAATGTGTCTCGGCTAATGTGTCTTGGCTAATGTGTCTTGGCTAAGGTGTCTTGGCTAAGGTGTCTTGGCTAAGGTGTCTTGGCTAAGGTGTCTTGGTTAATGTGTCTCGGCTAAGGTGTCTTGGCTAATGTGTCTTGGCTAAGGTGTCTTGGCTAATGTGTCTTGGCTAATGTGTCTCGGCTAATGTGTCTTGGCTAAGGTGTCTTGGCTAAAGTGTCTTGGCTAAGGTGTCTTGGCTAAGGTGTCTTGGCTAATGTGTCTTGGCTAATGTGTCTTGGCTAAGGTGTCTTGGCTAAGGTGTCTTGGCTAAGGTGTCTTGGCTAAGGTGTCTTGGTTAATGTGTCTCGGCTAATGTGTCTTGGCTAAGGTGTCTTGACTAAGGTGTCTTGGCTAATGTGTCTTGGCTAATGTGTCTTGGCTAATGTGTCTTGGCTAAGGTGTCTTGGCTAATGTGTCTCGGCTAATGTGTCTTAGCTAATGTGCCTTAGCTTATGTGTCTTGGCTAAGGTGTCTTGGCTAAGGTGTCTTGGCTAAGGTGTCTTGGCTAAGGTGTCTTGGCTAAGGTGTCTTGGCTAATGTGTCTCGGCTAATGTGTCTTGGCTAATGTGTCTTGGCTAAGGTGTCTTGGCTAATGTGTCTCGGCTAATGTGTCTTGGCTAATGTGTCTCGGCTAATGTGTCTTGGCTAAGGTGTCTTGGCTAAGGTGTCTTGGCTAATGTGTCTTGGCTAAGGTGTCTTGGCTAATGTGTCACGGCTTATGTGTCTTGGCTAATGTGTCTTGGCTAAGGTGTCTTGGCTAATGTGTCTCGGCTAATGTGTCTTGGCTAATGTGTCTTGGCTAAGGTGTCTCGGCTAAAGTGTCTTGGCTAATGTGTCTCGGCTAAGGTGTCTTGGCTAATGTGTCTTGGCTAAGGTGTCTTGGCTAAGGTGTCTTGGCTAATGTGTCTTGGCTAATGTGTCTCGGCTAATGTGTCTTGGCTAATGTGTCTTGGCTAAGGTGTCTTGGCTAATGTGTCTTGGCTAAGGTGTCTTGGCTAAGGTGTCTTGGCTAATGTGTCTCGGCTAATGTGTCTTGGCTAATGTGTCTTGGCTAAGGTGTCTTGGCTAATGTGTCTTGGCTAAGGTGTCTTGGCTAAGGTGTCTTGGCTAATGTGTCTTGGCTAAGGTGTCTTGGCTAAGGTGTCTTGGCTAATGTGTCTTGGCTAATGTGTCTCGGCTAATGTGTCTTGGCTAATGTGTCTTGGCTATGGTGTCTTGGCTAATGTGTCTTGGCTAAGGTGTCTTGGCTAAGGTGTCTTAGCTAATGTGTCTCGGCTAATGTGTCTTGGCTAATGTGTCTTGGCTAAGGTGTCTTGGCTAATGTGTCTTGGCTAAGGTGTCTTGGCTAAGGTGTCTTGGCTAAGGTGTCTCGGCTAATGTGTCTTGGCTAATGTGTCTTGGCTAAGGTGTCTCGGCTAATGTGTCTCGGCTAATGTGTCTTGGCTAAGGTGTCTTGGCTAAGGTGTCTTGGCTAATGTGTCTCGGCTAATGTGTCTTGGCTAAGGTGTCTTGGCTAAAGTGTCTTGGCTAAGGTGTCTTGGCTAAGGTGTCTTGGCTAAGGTGTCTTTGCTAATGTGTCTTGGCTAAGGTGTCTTGGCTAAGGTGTCTTGGCTAATGTGTCTTGGCTAAGGTGTCTTGGCTAAGGAGTCTTGGCTAATGTGTCTTGGCTAAGGTGTCTTGGCTAATGTGTCTCGGCTAATGTGTCTTGGCTAATGTGTCTTGGCTAAGGTGTCTTGGCTAATGTGTCTTGGCTAATGTGTCTCGGCTAATGTGTCTTGGCTAAGGTGTCTTGGCTAAGGTGTCTTGGCTAATGTGTCTCGGCTAATGTATCTTGGCTAAGGTGTCTTGGCTAAGGTGTCTTGGCTAATGTGTCTTGGCTAAGGTGTCTCGGCTAATGTGTCTTGGCTAAGGTGTCTTGGCTAAAGTGTCTTGGCTAAGGTGTCTTGGCTAAGGTGTCTTGGCTAATGTGTCTCGGCTAATGTGTCTTGGCTAAGGTGTCTTGGCTAATGTGTCTTGGCTAAGGTGTCTTGGCTAAGGTGTCTTGGCTAAGGTGTCTTGGCTAATGTGTCTTGGCTAATGTGTCTTGGCTAAGGTGTCTTGGCTAAGGTGTCTTGGCTAAGGTGTCTTGGCTAAGGTGTCTTGGTTAATGTGTCTCGGCTAAGGTGTCTTGGCTAATGTGTCTTGGCTAAGGTGTCTTGGCTAATGTGTCTTGGCTAATGTGTCTCGGCTAATGTGTCTTGGCTAAGGTGTCTTGGCTAAAGTGTCTTGGCTAAGGTGTCTTGGCTAAGGTGTCTTGGCTAATGTGTCTTGGCTAATGTGTCTTGGCTAAGGTGTCTTGGCTAAGGTGTCTTGGCTAAGGTGTCTTGGCTAAGGTGTCTTGGTTAATGTGTCTCGGCTAATGTGTCTTGGCTAAGGTGTCTTGGCTATGGTGTCTTGGCTAAGGTGTCTTGGCTAATGTGTCTCGGCTAATGTGTCTTGGCTAAGGTGTCTTTGCTAATGTGTCTTGGCTAAGGTGTCTTGGCTAAGGTGTCTTGGCTAATGTGTCTTGGCTAAGGTGTCTTGGCTAAGGAGTCTTGGCTAATGTGTCTTGGCTAATGTGTCTTGGCTAAGGTGTCTTGTCTAATGTGTCTCGGCTAATGTGTCTTGGCTAAGGTGTCTTGGCTAAGGTGTCTTGGCTAATGTGTCTTTTCTTATTTGTCTCGGCTAATGTTTCTTGGCTAAGGTGTCTTGGCTAAGGTGTCTTGGCTAAGGTGTCTTGGCTAATGTGTCTCGGCTAATGTGTCTTGGCTAATGTGTCTTGGCTAAGGTGTCTTGGCTAATGTGTCTTGGCTAAGGTGTCTTGGCTAATGTGTCTTGGCTAAGGTGTCTTGACTAAGGTGTCTTGGCTAATGTGTCTTGGCTAATGTGTCTTGGCTAATGTGTCTTGGCTAAGGTGTCTTGGCTAATGTGTCTCGGCTAATGTGTCTTAGCTAATGTGCCTTGGCTTATGTGTCTTCGCTAAGGTGTCTTGGCTAAGGTGTCTTGGCTAAGGTGTCTTGGCTAAGGTGTCTTGGCTAATGTGTCTCGGCTAATGTGTCTTGGCTAATGTGTCTTGGCTAAGGTGTCTTGGCTAATGTGTCTCGGCTAATGTGTCTTGGCTAATGTGTCTCGGCTAATGTGTCTTGGCTAAGGTGTCTTGGCTAAGGTGTCTTGGCTAAGGTGTCTTGGCTAATGTGTCTCGGCTAATGTGTCTTGGCTAATGTGTCTTGGCTAAGGTGTCTTGGCTAATGTGTCTCGGCTAATGTGTCTTGGCTAATGTGTCTTGGCTAAGGTGTCTCGGCTAAAGTGTCTTGGCTAATGTGTCTCGGCTAAGGTGTCTTGGCTAATGTGTCTTGGCTAAGGTGTCTTGGCTAAGGTGTCTTGGCTAATGTGTCTTGGCTAATGTGTCTCGGCTAATGTGTCTTGGCTAATGTGTCTTGGCTAAGGTGTCTTGGCTAATGTGTCTTGGCTAAGGTGTCTTGGCTAAGGTGTCTTGGCTAATGTGTCTCGGCTAATGTGTCTTGGCTAATGTGTCTTGGCTAAGGTGTCTTGGCTAATGTGTCTTGGCTAAGGTGTCTTGGCTAAGGTGTCTTGGCTAATGTGTCTCGGCTAATGTGTCTTGGCTAATGTGTCTTGGCTAAGGTGTCTTGGCTAATGTGTCTCGGCTAATGTGTCTTGGCTAATGTGTCTTGGCTAAGGTGTCTCGGCTAAAGTGTCTTGGCTAATGTGTCTCGGCTAAGGTGTCTTGGCTAATGTGTCTTGGCTAAGGTGTCTTGGCTAAGGTGTCTTGGCTAATGTGTCTTGGCTAATGTGTCTCGGCTAATGTGTCTTGGCTAAGGTGTCTTGGCTAAAGTGTCTTGGCTAAGGTGTCTTGGCTAAGGTGTCTTGGCTAATGTGTCTTGGCTAATGTGTCTTGGCTAAGGTGTCTTGGCTAAGGTGTCTTGGCTAAGGTGTCTTGGCTAAGGTGTCTTGGCTAAGGTGTCTTGGCTAAGGTGTCTTGGTTAATGTGTATCGGCTAATGTGTCTTGGCTAAGGTGTCTTGGCTCAGGTGTCTTGGCTCAGGTGTCTTGGCTAAGGTGTCTTGGCTAATGTGTCACGGCTAATGTGTCTTGGCTAAGGTGTCTTTGCTAATGTGTCTTGGCTAAGGTGTCTTGGCTAAGGTGTCTTGGTTAATGTGTATCGGCTAATGTGTCTTGGCTAAGGAGTCTTGGCTAATGTGTCTTGGCTAATGTGTCTTGGCTAAGGTGTCTTGGCTAATGTGTCTCGGCTAATGTGTCTTGGCTAAGGTGTCTTGGCTAAGGTGTCTTGGCTAAAGTGTCTTTTCTTATTTGTCTCGGCTAATGTTTCTTGGCTAAGGTGTCTTGGCTAAGGTGTCTCGGCTAAGGTGTCTTGGCTAAGGTGTCTTGGCTAAGGTGTCTCGGCTAATGTGTCTTGGCTAATGTGTCTTGGCTAAGGTGTCTTGGCTAATGTGTCTTGGCTAAGGTGTCTTGACTAAGGTGTCTTGGCTAATGTTTCTTGGCTAAGGTGTCTTGGCTAATGTGTCTTGGCTAATGTGTCTTGGCTAAGGTGTCTTGGCTAATGTGTCTCGGCTAATGTGTCTTGGCTAATGTGCCTTAGCTTATGTGTCTTGGCTAAGGTGTCTTGGCTAAGGAGTCTTGGCTAATGTGTCTTGGCTAATGTGTCTTGGCTAAGGTGTCTTGGCTAATGTGTCTCGGCTAATGTGTCTTGGCTAAGGTGTCTTGGCTAAGGTGTCTTGGCTAAAGTGTCTTTTCTTATTTGTCTCGGCTAATGTTTCTTGGCTAAGGTGTCTTGGCTAAGGTGTCTCGGCTAAGGTGTCTTGGCTAAGGTGTCTTGGCTAAGGTGTCTCGGCTTATGTGTCTTAGCTAATGTGCCTTAGCTTATGTGTCTTGGCTAAGGTGTCTTGGCTAAGGTGTCTTGGCTAAGGTGTCTTGGCTAATGTTTCTTGGCTAAGGTGTCTTGGCTAATGTGTCTTGGCTAATGTGTCTTGGCTAAGGTGTCTTGGCTAATGTGTCTCGGCTAATGTGTCTTGGCTAATGTGCCTTAGCTTATGTGTCTTGGCTAAGGTGTCTTGGCTAAGGTGTCTTGGCTAAGGTGTCTTGGCTAAGGTGTCTTGGCTAAAGTGTCTTGGCTAAGGTGTCTTGGCTAATGTGTCTTGGCTAATGTGTCTTGGCTAAGGTGTCTTGGATAAGGTGTCTTGGCTAAGGTGTCTTGGCTAAGGTGTCTTGGCTAATGTGTCTCGGCTAATGTGTCTTGGCTAATGTGTCTTGGCTAAGGTGTCTTGGCTAATGTGTCTCGGCTAATGTGTCTTGGCTAATGTGTCTCGGCTAATGTGTCTTGGCTAAGGTGTCTTGGATAAGGTGTCTTGGCTATGGTGTCTTGGCTAAGGTGTCTTGGCTAAGGTGTCTTGGCTAAGGTGTCTTGGCTAATGTGTCTTGGCCAAGGTGTCTTGGCTAAGGTGTCTTGGCTAAGGTGTCTTGGCTAAGGAGTCTTGGCTAATGTGTCTTGGCTAATGTGTCTTGGCTAAGGTGTCTTGGCTAATGTGTCTCGGCTAATGTGTCTTGGCTAAGGTGTCTTGGCTAAGGTGTCTTGGCTAAGGTGTCTTGGCTAATGTGTCTCGGCTAATGTGTCTTGGCTAAGGTGTCTTGGCTAAGGTGTCTTGGCTAAGGTGTCTTGGCTAAGGTGTCTTGGCTAAGGTGTCTTGGCTAATGTGTCTTGGCCAAGGTGTCTTGGCTAAGGTGTCTTGGCTAATGTGTCTTGGCTAATGTGTCTTGGCTAATGTGTCTTGGCTAAGGTGTCTTGGCTAATGTGTCTCGGCTAATGTGTCTTGGCTAATGTGTCTTGGCTAAGGTGTCTTGGCTAAGGTGTCTTGGCTTATTTGTCTCGGCTAATGTGTCTTGGCTAATGTGTCTTGGCTAATGTGTCTCGGCTAATGTGTCTTGGCTAAGGTGTCTTGGCTAATGTGTCTCGGCTAATGTGTCTCGGCTAATGTGTCTTGGCTAATGTGTCTTGGCTAATGTGTCTTGGCTAATGTGTCTTGGCTAAGGTGTCTTGTCTAAGGTGTCTTGGCTAAGGTGTCTTGGCTAAGGTGTCTCGGCTAATGTGTCGCGGCTAATGTGTCTTGGCTAATGTGTCTTGGCTTATGTGTCTTGACTAAGGTGTCTTGGCTAATGTGTCTCGGCTAATGTGTCTAAGCTAATGTGTCTTGGCTTATGTGTCTTGACTAAGGTGTCTTGGCTAATGTGTCTTGGCTAATGTGTCTTGGCTAAGGTGTCTTGGCTAAGTTGTCTTGGCTAATGTGTCTCGGCTAATGTGTCTCGGCTAATGTGTCTTGGCTAATGTGTCTTGGCTTATGTGTCTTGACTAAGGTGTCTTGGCTAAGGAGTCTTGGCTAATGTGTCTTGGCTAATGTGTCTTGGCTAATGTGTCTCGGCTAATGTGTCTTGGCTAAGGTGTCTTGGCTAAGGTGTCTTGGCTAATGTGTCTCGGCTAATGTGTCTTGGCTAAGGTGTCTTGGCTAATGTGTCTTGGCCAAGGTGTCTTGGCTAAGGTGTCTTGGCTAAGGTGTCTTGGCTAAGGAGTCTTGGCTAATGTGTCTCGGCTAATGTGTCTTGGCTAAGGTGTCTTGGCTAATGTGTCTCGGCTAATGTGTCTTGGCTAAGGTGTCTTGGCTAAGGTGTCTTGGCTAAGGTGTCTTGGCTAATGTGTCTCGGCTAATGTGTCTTGGCTAAGGTGTCTTGGCTAAGGTGTCTTGGCTAAGGTGTCTCGGCTAATGTGTCTTGGCTAATGTGTCTTGGCTAAGGTGTCTTGGCTAATGTGTCTCGGCTAATGTGTCTTGGCTAAGGTGTCTTGGCTAAGGTGTCTCGGCTAAAGTGTCTTGGCTAATGTGTCTCGGCTAAGGTGTCTTGGCTAAGGTGTCTTTGCTAAGGTGTCTTGGCTATTGTGTCTTGGCTAAGGTGTCTTGGCTAATGTGTCTTGGCTAATGTGTCTTGGCTAATGTGTCGCGGCTAATGTGTCTTGGCTAAGGTGTCTTGGCTAAGGTGTCTTGGCTAAGGTGTCTTGGCTAAGGTGTCTTGGCTAAGGTGTCTTGGCTAATGTGTCTTGGCTAATGTGTCTTGGCTAAGGTGTCTTGGCTAAGGTGTCTTGGATAAGGTGTCTTGGTTAATGTGTCTCGGCTAATGTGTCTTGGCTAAGGTGTCTTGGCTAAGGTGTCTTGGCTAAGGTGTCTTGGCTAATGTGTCTTGGCTAAGGTGTCTTGGCTAAGGAGTCTTGGCTAATGTGTCTTGGCTAATGTGTCTTGGCTAAGGTGTCTTGGCTTATGTGTCTCGGCTGATATGTCTTGGCTAAGGTGTCTTGGCTAAGGTGTCTTGGCTAAGGTGTCTTGGCTAAGGTGTCTTGGCTAAGGTGTCTTGGCTAATGTGTCTCGGCTAATGTGTCTTGGCTAATGTGTCTTGACTAAGGTGTCTTGGCTAAGGTGTCTCGGCTAATGTGTCTTGGCTAAGGTGTCTTGGCTAAGGTGTCTTGGCTAATGTGTCTCGGCTAATGTGCCTTGGCTAATGTGTCTTGGGTAATGAGTCTTGGCTAATGTGTCTTGGCTAAGGTGTCTTGGCTAAGGTGTCTTGGCTAATGTGTCTTGGCTAAGGTGTCTTGACTAAGGTGTCTTGGCTAAAGTGTCTTGGCTAAGGTGTCTTGGCTAATGTGTCTTGGCTAATGTGTCTTGGCTAAGGTGTCTTGGATAAGGTGTCTTGGCTAAGGTGTCTTGGCTAAGGTGTCTTGGCTGAGGTGTCTTGGCGAATGTGTCTTTGCTAAGGTGTCTTGGCTAAGGTGTCTTGGCTAAGGTGTCTTGGCTAATGTGTCTCGGCTAAGGTGTCTTGGCTAAGGTGTCTTGGCTAATGTGTCTTGGCTAAGGTGTCTTGGCTAAGGTGTCTTGGCTAAGGTGTCTTGGCTGAGGTGTCTTGGCTAATGTGTCTTTGCTAAGGTGTCTTGGCTAAGGTGTCTTGGCTAAGGTGTCTTGGCTAATGTGTCTCGGCTAATGTGTCTTGGCTAATGTGTCTCGGCTAATGTGTCTTGGCTAAGGTGTCTTGGATAAGGTGTCTTGGCTAAGGTGTCTTGGCTAAGGTGTCTTGGCTAAGGTGTCTTGGCTAATGTGTCTTGGCCAAGGTGTCTTGGCTTAGGTGTCTTGGCTAAGGTGTCTTGGCTAAGGTGTCTTGGCTAAGGTGTCTTGGCTAATGTGTCTTGGCTAAGGTGTCTTGGCTAAGGTGTCTCGGCTAATGTGTCTTGGCTAAGGTGTCTTGGCTTATTTGTCTCGGCTAATGTGTCTTGGCTAAGGTGTCTTGGCTAAGGTGTCTTGGCTAAGGTGTCTTGGCTAATGTGTCTCGGCTAATGTGTCTTGGCTAATGTGTCTTGGCTAAGGTGTCTTAGCTTAGGTGTCTTGGCTAAGGTGTCTTGGCTAAGGTGTCTTTGCTAAGGTGTCTTGGCTAATGTGTCTTGGCTAAGGTGTCTTGGCTAAGGTGTCTTGGCTAATGTGTCTTGGCTAAGGTGTCTTGGCTAAGGTGTCTTGGCTAATGTGTCTTGGCTAAGGTGTCTTGGCTAAGGTGTCTTGGCTAAGGTGTCTTGGCTAATGTGTCTTGGCTAAGGTGTCTTGGCTAATGTGTCTTGGCTAAGGTGTCTTGGCTAAGGTGTCTTGGCTAAGGTGTCTTGGCTACTGTGTCTCGGCTAATGTGTCTTGGCTAAGGTGTCTTGGCTAAGGTGTCTTGGCTAAGGTGTCTTGGCTAAGGTGTCTTGGCTAATGTGTCTCGGCTAATGGTCTTGGCTAATGTGTCTCGGCTAATGTGTCTCGGCTAATGTGTGTTGGCTAATGTGTCTCGGCCAAATTGTCTTGGCTAATGTGTCTTGGCTAAGGTGTCTTGACTAATGTGTCTCGGCTAATGTGTCTTGGCTAATGTGTCTCGGCTAATGTGTCTTGGCTAATGTGTCTTGGCTAAGGTGTCTTGGCTAAGGTGTCTTGGCTAAGGTGTCTTGGCTAAGGTGTCTTGGCTAAGGTGCCTTGGCTAATGTGTCTTGGCTAATGTGTCTTGGCTAAGGTGTCTTGGCTAAGGTGTCTTGGCTAAGGTGTCTCGGCTAATGTGTCTCGGATAATGTGTCTTGGCTAAGGTGTCTTGGCTAAGGTGTCTTGGCTAAGGTGTCTTGGCTAATGTGTCTCGGCTAATGTGTCTTGGCTAAGGTGTCTTGGCTAATGTGTCTCGGCTAATGTGTCTTGGCTAATGTGTCTTGGCTAAGGTGTCTTGGCTAATGTGTCTCGGCTAATGTGTCTTGGCTAATGTGCCTTAGCTTATGTGTCTTGGCTAAGGTGTCTTGGCTAAGGTGTCTTGGCTAATGTGTCTTGGCTAAGGTGTCTTGGCTAAGGTGTCTTGGCTAATGTGTCTTGGCTAATGTGTCTCGGCTTATGTGTCTTGGTTAAGGTGTCTTGGCTAATGTGTCTCGGCTAAGGTGTCTTGGCTAAGGTGTCTTGGCTAAGGTGTCTTGGATATTGTGTTTCGGCTCATGTGTTTTGGCTAAGGTGTCTTGGCTAAGGTGTCTTGGCTAAGGTGTCTTGGCTAATGTGTCTTGGCTAATGTGTCTTGGCTAAGGTGTCTTGGCTAAGGTGTCTTGGCTAATGTGTCTCGGCTAATGTGCCTTGGCTAATGTGTCTTGGCTAAGGAGTCTTGGCTAATGTGTCTTGGCTAAGGTGTCTTGGCTAATGTGTCTCGGCTAATGTGTCTTGGCTAATGTGCCTTACCTTATGTGTCTTGGCTAAGGTGTCTTGGCTAAGGTGTCTTGGCTAAGGTGTCTTGGCTAATGTGTCTTGGCTAAGGTGTCTTGGCTAAAGTGTCTTGGCTAATGTGTCTCGGCTAATGTGTCTTGGCTAAGGTGTCTTGGCTAATGTGTCTTGGCTAAGGTGTCTTGGCTAAGGTGTCTTGGCTAAGTTGTCTTGGCTAATGTGTCTCAGCTAATGTGTCTTGGCTAAGGTGTCTTGGCTAAGGTGTCTTGGCTAAGGTGTCTTGGCTAAGGTGTATTGGCTAATGTGTCTTGGCTAATGTGTCTTGGCTAATGTGTCTTGACTAAGGTGTCTTGGCTTATGTGTCTCGGCTAATGTGTCTCGGCTAATGTGTCTTGGCTAAAGTGTCTCGGCTAAAGTGTCTTGGCTAAGGTGTCTTTGCTAAGGTGTCTTGACTAATGTGTCTCGGCTAATGTGTCTTGGCTAATGTGTCTCGGCTAATGTGTCTTGGCTCATGTGTCTTGGCTAAGGTGTCTTGGCTAAGGTGTCTTGGCTAATGTGTCTCGGCTAATGTGCCTTGGCTAATGTGTCTTGGCTAAGGAGTCTTGGCTAATGTGTCTTGGCTAAGGTGTCTTGGCTAATGTGTCTTGGCTAATGTGTCCTGGCTAAGGTGTCTGGGCTAATGTGTCTTGGCTAAGGTGTCTTGGCTAATGTGTCTTGGCTAATGAGTCTTGGCTAAGGTGTCTTGGCTAAAGTGTCTTGGCTAAGGTGTCTTGGCTAAGGTGTCTTGGCTAATGTGTCTCGGCTAATGTGTCTTGGCTAAGGTGTCTTGGCTAAGGTGTCTTGGCTAAGGTGTCCTGGCTAATGTGTCTCGGCTAATGTGTCTTGGCTAAGGTGTCTTGGCTAATGTGTCTTGGCTAAGGTGTCTTGGCTAAGGTGTCTTGGCTAATGTGTCTTGGCTAAGGTGTCTTGGCTAAGGAGTCTTGGCTAATGTGTCTTGGCTAATGTGTCTTGGCTAAGGTGTCTTGGCTAATGTGTCTCGGCTAATGTGTCTTGGCTAAGGTGTCTTGGCTAAGGTGTCTTGGCTAAGGTGTCTTGGCTAAGGTGTCTTGGCTTATGTGTCTCGGCTAATGTGTCTTGGCTAAGGTGTCTTGGCTAAGGTGTCTTGGCTAAGGTGTCTCGGCTAATGTGTCTTGGCTAATGTGTCTTGGCTCAGGTGTCTTGGCTCAGGTGTCTTGGCTAAGGTGTCTTGGCTAAGGTGTCTTGGCTAAGGTGTCTTGGCTAATGTGTCTTGGCTAATGTGCCTTAGCTTATGTGTCTTGGCTAAGGTGTCTTGGCTAATGTGTCTTGGCTAAGGTGTCTTGGCTAAGGTGTCTTGGCTAATGTGTCTTGGCTAATGTGTCTCGGCTTATGTGTCTTGGCTAATGTGTCTTGGCTAAGGTGTCTTGGCTAAGGTGTCTTGGCTAATGTGTCTCGGCTAAGGTGTCTTGGCTAAGGTGTCTTGGCTAAGGTGTCTTGGATAATGTGTCTCGGCTAATGTGTTTTGGCTAAGGTGTCTTGGCTAAGGTGTCTTGGCTAAGGTGTCTTGGCTAATGTGTCTTGGCTAAGGTGTCTTGGCTAAGGTGTCTTGGCTAAGGTGTCTTGGCTAATGTGTCTCGGCTAATGTGTCTTGGCTAAGGTGTCTTGGCTAAGGTGTCTTGGCTAAGGTGTCTTGGCTAAGGTGTCTTGGCTAATGTGTCTCGGCTAATGTGTCTTGGCTAAGGTGTCTTGGCTAAGGTGTCTTGGCTAAGGTGTCTTGGCTAAGGTGTATTGGCTAATGTGTCTCGGCTAATGTGCCTTGGCTAATGTGTCTTGACTAAGGTGTCTTGGCTAATGTGTCTCGGCTTATGTGTCTCGGCTAATGTGTCTTGGCTAAAGTGTCTCGGATAAAGTGTCTTGGCTAATGTGTCTTGGCTAAGGTGTCTTGACTAATGTGTCTCGGCTAATGTGTCTTGGCTAAGGAGTCTTGGCTAATGTGTCTTGGCTAAGGTGTCTTGGCTAATGTGTCTTGGCTAATGTGTCCTGGCTAAGGTGTCTTGGCTAATGTGTCTTGGCTAAGGTGTCTTGGCTAATGTGTCTTGGCTAATGTGTCTTGGCTAAGGTGTCTTGGCTAAGGTGTCTTGGCTAATGTGTCTCGGCTAATGTGTCTTGGCTAATGTGTTTTGGCTAAGGTGTCTTGGCTAATGTGTCTTGGCTAATGTGTCTCGGCTAATGTGTCTTGGGTCATGTGTCTTGGCTAAGGTGTCTCGGCTAAGGTGTCTTGGCTAAGGTGTCTTGGCTAATGTGTCTCAACTAATGTGTCTTGGCTAAGGTGTCTTGGCTAAGGTGTCTTGGCTAAGGTGTCTTGGCTAAGGTGTCTTGGCTAATGTGTCTCGGCTGATGTGTCTTGGCTAAGGTGTCTTGGCTAAGGTGTCTTGGCTAAGGTGTCTTGGCTAATGTGTCTCGGCTAATGTGTCTTGGCTAATGTGTCTTGGCTAAGGTGTCTTGGCTAAGGTGTCTCGGCTTATGTGTCTTGGCTAATGTGTCTTGGCTAAAGTGTCTCGGCTAAAGTGTCTTGGCTAATGTGTCTTGGCTAAGGTGTCTTGACTAATGTGTCTCGGCTAATGTGTCTTGGCTAATGTGTCTTGGCTAATGTGTCTTGGCTAAGGTGTCTCGGCTAATGTGTCTTGGCTAATGTGTTTCGGCTAATGTGTCTTGACTAATGTGTCTTGGCTAAGGTGTCTCGGCTAATGTGTCTTGGCTAATGTGTCTTGGCTAAGGTGTCTTGGCTAATGTGTCTCGGCTAATGTGTCTTGGCTAATGTGTCTTGGCTAAGGTGTCTTGGCTAAGGTGTCTTGGCTAAGGTGTCTTGGCTAAGGTGTCGTGGCTTATGTGTCTCGGCTAATGTGTCTTGGCTAATGTGTCTTGGCTAAGGTGTCTTGGCTAATGTGTCTTGGCTAAGGTGTCTCGGCTAATGTGTCTTGGCTTGTGTGTCTTGGCTAAGGTGTCTTGGCTAAGGTGTCTTGGCTAATGTGTCTTGGCTAAGGTGTCTTGGATAAGGTGTCTTGGCTAAGGTGTCTTGGCTAATGTGTCTCGGCTAATGTGTCTTGGCTAATGTGTCTTGGCTAAGGTGTCTTGGCTAATGTGTCTCGGCTAATGTGTCTTGGCTAATGAGTCTTGGCTAAGGTGTCTTGGCTAATGTGTCTTGGCTAAGGTGTCTTGGCTAAGGTGTCTTGGCTAAGGTGTCTTGGCTAATGTGTCTCGGCTAATGTGTCTTGGCTAATGTGTCTTGGCTAAGGTGTCTTGGCTAATGTGTCTCGGCTAATGTGTCTTGGCTAATGTGTCTTGGCTAAGGTGTCTTGGCTAAGGTGTCTTGGCTAATGTGTCTCGGCTAATGTGTCTTGGCTAAGGTGTCTTGGCTAAGGTGTCTTGGCTTAGGTGTCTTGGCTAAGGTGTCTTGGCTAATGTGTTTTGGCTAATGTGTCTTGGCTAATGTGTCTCGTTTAATGTGTCTCGGCTAATGTGTCTCGGCTAATGTGTCTTGGCTTATGTGTCTTGGCTAAGGTGTCTTGGCTAAGGTGTCTTGGCTAAGGTGTCTTGGCTAAGGTGTCTTGGCTAATGTGTCTCAGCTAATGTGTCTTGGCTAAGGTGTCTTGGCTAAGGTGTCTTGGCTAATGTGTCTTGGCTAAGGTGTCTTGGCTAAGGTGTCTTGGCTAAGGTGTCTTGGCTAATGTGTCTCGGCTAATGTGTCTTGGCTAAGGCGTCTTGGCTAAGGTGTCTTGGCTTAGGTGTGTTGGCTAAGGTGTCTTGGCTAATGTGTCTCGGCTAATGTGTTTTGGCTAATGTGTCTTGACTAAGGTGTCTTGGCTACTGTGTCTCGGCTAATGTGTCTTGGCTAATGTGTCTTGGCTAAGGTGTCTTGGCTAATGTGTCTCGGCTAATGTGTCTTGGCTAATGTGTCTTGGCTAAGGTGTCTTGGCTAAGGTGTCTTGGCTAAGGTGTCTTGGCTAAGGTGTCGTGGCTTATGTGTCTCGGCTAATGTGTCTTGACTAATGTGTCTTGGCTAAGGTGTCTTGGCTAATGTGTCTTGGCTAAGGTGTCTCGGCTAATGTGTCTTGGCTTGTGTTTCTTGGCTAAGGTGTCTTGGCTAAGGTGTCTTGGCTAAGGTGTCTTGGCTAATGTGTCTCGGCTAATGTGTCTTGGCTAATGTGTCTTGGCTAAGGTGTCTTGGCTAATGTGTCTCGGCTAATGTGTCTTGGCTAATGTGTCTTGGCTAAGGTGTCTTGGCTAATGTGTCTTGGCTAAGGTGTCTTGGCTAAGGTGTCTTGGCTAAGGTGTCTTGGCTAATGTGTCTCGGCTAATGTGTCTTGGCTAATGTGTCTTGGCTAAGGTGTCTTGGCTAATGTGTCTCGGCTAATGTGTCTTGGCTAATGTGTCTTGGCTAAGGTGTCTTGGCTAAGGTGTCTTGGCTAAGGTGTCTTGGCTAATGTGTCTCGGATAATGTGTCTTGGCTAAGGTGTCTTGGCTAAGGTGTCTTGGCTTAGGTGTCTTGGCTAAGGTGTCTTGGCTAATGTGTCTCGGCTCAGGTGTCTTGGCTAATGTGTCTTGGCTAATGTGTCTTGGCTAATGTGTCTCGGCTAATGTGTCTCGGCTAATGTGTCTCGGCTAATGTGTCTTGGCTTATGTGTCTTGGCTAAGGTGTCTTGGCTAAGGTGTCTTGGCTAAGGTGTCTTGGCTAAGGTGTCTTGGCTAATGTGTCTCAGCTAATGTGTCTTGGCTAAGGTGTCTTGGCTAAGGTGTCTTGGCTAATGTGTCTTGGCTAAGGTGTCTTGGCTAAGGTGTCTTGGCTAAGGTGTCTTGGCTAATGTGTCTCGGCTAATGTGTCTTGGCTAAGGTGTCTTGGCTAAGGTGTCTTGGCTTAGGTGTGTTGGCTAAGGTGTCTTGGCTAATGTGTATCGGCTAATGTGTTTTGGCTAATGTGTCTTGGCTAAGGTGTCTTGGCTACTGTGTCTCGGCTAATGTGTCTTGGCTAATGTGTCTTGGCTAAAGTGTCTCGGCTAAAGTGTCTTGGCTAATGTGTCTTGGCTAAGGTGTCTTGACTTATGTGTCTCGGCTAATGTGTCTTGGTTAATGTGTCTTGGCTAATGTGTCTTGGCTAATGTGTCTTGGTAAATGTGTCTTGGCTAATGTGTCTTGGCTAAGGTGTCTCGGCTTATGTGTCTCGGCTAATGTGTCTTGGCTAATGTGTCTTGGCTTATGTGTCTTGGCTTAGGTGTCTTGGCTAAGGTGTCTTGGCTAATGTGTCTCGGCTTATGTGTCTTGGCTTATGTGTCTTGGCTAAGGTGTCTTGGCTAAGGTGTCTTGGCTAAGGTGTCTTGGCTAAGGTGTCTTGGCTAAGGTGTCTTGGCTAAGGTGTCTTGGCTAATGTGTCTTGACTAATGTGTCTTGGCTAAGGTGTCTCGGCTAATGTGTCTTGGCTAATGTGTCTTGGCTAAGGTGTCTTGGCTATTGTGTCTTGGCTAAGGTATCTCGGCTAATGTGTCTTGGCTAGTGTGTCTTGGCTAAGGTGTCTTGGCTAATGTGTCTTGGCTAAGGTGTCTTGGCTAAGGTGTCTTGGCTAATGTGTCTTGACTAATGTGTCTTGGCTAAGGTGTCTCGGCTAATGTGTCTTGGCTAATGTGTCTTGGCTAAGGTGTCTTGGCTAATGTGTCTCGGCTAATGTGTCTTGGCTAATGTGTCTTGGCTAAGGTGTCTTGGCTAAGGTGTCTTGGCTAAGGTGTCTTGGCTAAGGTGTCTTGGCTAAGGTGTCTTGGCTAATGTGTCTTGGCTAAGGTGTCTTGGATAAGGTGTCTTGGCTAAGGTGTCTTGGCTAATGTGTCTTGGCTAAGGTGTCTCGGCTAATGTGTCTTGGCTTGTGTGTCTTGGCTAAGGTGTCTTGGCTAAGGTGTCTTGGCTAATGTGTCTTGGCTAAGGTGTCTTGGCTAAGGTGTCTTGGCTAAGGTGTCTTGGCTAATGTGTCTCGGCTAATGTGTCTTGGCTAATGTGTCTTGGCTAAGGTGTCTTGGCTAATGTGTCTTGGCTAAGGTGTCTTGGCTAAGGTGTCTTGGCTAAGGTGTCTTGGCTAATGTGTCTCGGCTAATGTGTCTTGGCTAATGTGTCTTGGCTAAGGTGTCTTGGCTAATGTGTCTCGGCTAATGTGTCTTGGCTAATGTGTCTTGGCTAAGGTGTCTTGGCTAATGTGTCTCGGCTAATGTGTCTTGGCTAATGTGTCTTGGCTAAGGTGTCTTGGCTAATGTGTCTTGGCTAAGGTGTCTTGGCTAAGGTGTCTTGGCTAAGGTGTCTTGGCTAATGTGTCTCGGCTAATGTGTCTTGGCTAAGGTGTCTTGGCTAAGGTGTCTTGGCTAAGGTGTCTTGGCTAAGGTGTCTTGGCTAATGTGTCTCGGCTAATGTGTCTTGGCTAATGTGTCTTGGCTAATGTGTCTTGGCTAATGTGTCTCGGCTAATGTGTCTCGGCTAATGTGTCTTGGCTTATGTGTCTTGGCTAAGGTGTCTTGGCTAAGGTGTCTTGGCTAAGGTGTCTTGGCTAATGTGTCTCAGCTAATGTGTCTTGGCTAAGGTGTCTTGACTAAGGTGTCTTGGCTAATGTGTCTTGGCTAAGGTGTCTTGGCTAAGGTGTCTTG
This sequence comes from Anopheles funestus, assembly GCF_943734845.2. Lineage (NCBI taxonomy): Eukaryota > Metazoa > Arthropoda > Insecta > Diptera > Culicidae > Anopheles > Anopheles funestus. Next base: position 422,844 of record NW_026045231.1, on the reverse strand, counting down.
GCTAAGGTGTCTTGGCTAAGGTGTCTTGGCTAATGTGTCTCGGCTAATGTGTCTTGGCTAAGGTGTCTTGGCTAAGGTGTCTTGGCTTAGGTGTGTTGGCTAAGGTGTCTTGGCTAATGTGTCTCGGCTAATGTGTTTTGGCTAATGTGTCTTGGCTAAGGTGTCTTGGCTAATGTGTCTCGGCTAATGTGTCTTGGCTAATGTGTCTTGGCTAAAGTGTCTCGGCTAACGTGTCTTGGCTAATGTGTCTTGGCTAAGGTGTCTTGACTTATGTGTCTCGGCTATTGTGTCTTGGTTAATGTGTCTTGGCTAATGTGTCTTGGCTAATGTGTCTTGGTAAAAGTGTCTTGGCTAATGTGTCTTGGCTAAGGTGTCTCGGCTTATGTGTCTCGGCTAATGTGTCTTGGCTAATGTGTCTTGGCTTATGTGTCTTGGCTTAGGTGTCTTGGCTAAGGTGTCTTGGCTAATGTGTCTCGGCTTATGTGTCTTGGCTAATGTGTCTTGGTTAAGGTGTCTTGGCTAATGTGTCTTGGCTAAGGTGTCTTGGCTAAGGTGTCTTGGCTAAGGTGTCTTGGCTAAGGTGTCTTGGCTAATGTGTCTCGGCTAATGTGTCTTGGCTAAGGTGTCTTGGCTAAGGTGTCTTGGCTAAGGTGTCTTGGCTAATGTGTCTCGGCTAATGTGTCTTGGCTAATGTGTCTTGGCTAAGGTGTCTTGGCTAAAGTGTCTTGGCAAATGTGTCTCGGCAAAGGTGTCTTGGCTATTGTGTCTTGGCTAAGGTGTCTTGGCTAAGGTGTCTTGGCTAAGGTGTCTTGGCTAATGTGTCTTGGCTAATGTGTCTTGGCTAAGGTGTCTTGGCTAAGGTGTCTTGGCTAATGTGTCTTGGCTAATGTGTCTTAGCTAATGTGTCTTGGCTAAGGTGTCTTGGCTAAGGTGTCTCGGCGAATGTGTCTTGGCTAATGTGTCTTGGCTTATGTGTCTTGGCTAAGGTGTCTTGGCTAATGTGTCTCGGCTAATGTGTCTTGGCTAATGTGTCTTGGCTAATGTGTCTTGGCTAATGTGTCTCGGCTAATGTGTCTTGGCTTATGTGTCTTGGCTAAGGTGTCTTGGCTAAGGTGTCTTGGCTAAGGTGTCTTGGCTAATGTGTCTCAGCTAATGTGTCTTGGCTAAGGTGTCTTGACTAAGGTGTCTTGGCTAATGTGTCTTGGCTAATGTGTCTTGGCTAAGGTGTCTTGGCTAATGTGTCTTGGCTAAGGTGTCTTGGCTAAGGTGTCTTGGCTAAGGTGTCTTGGCTAATGTGTCTCGGCTAATGTGTCTTGGCTAAGGTGTCTTGGCTAAGGTGTCTTGGCTTAGGTGTCTTGGCTAAGGTGTCTTGGCTAATGTGTCTCGGCTAATGTGTCTTGGCTAATGTGTCTTGGCTAATGTGTCTTGGCTAATGTGTCTCGGCTAATGTGTCTCGGCTAATGTGTCCTGGCTTATGTGTCTTGGCTAAGGTGTCTTGGCTAAGGTGTCTTGGCTAAGGTGTCTTGGCTAATGTGTCTCAGCTAATGTGTCTTGGCTAAGGTGTCTTGACTAAGGTGTCTTGGCTAATGTGTCTTGGCTAAGGTGTCTTGGCTAAGGTGTCTTGGCTAAGGTGTCTTTGCTAAGGTGTCTTGGCTAATGTGTCTCGGCTAATGTGTCTTGGCTAAGGTGTCTTGGCTAAGGTGTCTTGGCTTAGGTGTGTTGGCTAAGGTGTCTTGGCTAATGTGTCTCGGCTAATGTGTTTTGGCTAATGTGTCTTGGCTAAGGTGTCTTGGCTAATGTGTCTCGGCTAATGTGTCTTGGCTAATGTGTCTTGGCTAAAGTGTCTCGGCTAACGTGTCTTGGCTAATGTGTCTTGGCTAAGGTGTCTTGACTTATGTGTCTCGGCTATTGTGTCTTGGTTAATGTGTCTTGGCTAATGTGTCTTGGCTAATGTGTCTTGGTAAAAGTGTCTTGGCTAATGTGTCTTGGCTAAGGTGTCTCGGCTTATGTGTCTCGGCTAATGTGTCTTGGCTAATGTGTCTTGGCTTATGTGTCTTGGCTTAGGTGTCTTGGCTAAGGTGTCTTGGCTAATGTGTCTCGGCTTATGTGTCTTGGCTAATGTGTCTTGGTTAAGGTGTCTTGGCTAATGTGTCTTGGCTAAGGTGTCTTGGCTAAGGTGTCTTGGCTAAGGTGTCTTGGCTAAGGTGTCTTGGCTAATGTGTCTCGGCTAATGTGTCTTGGCTAAGGTGTCTTGGCTAAGGTGTCTTGGCTAAGGTGTCTTGGCTAATGTGTCTCGGCTAATGTGTCTTGGCTAATGTGTCTTGGCTAAGGTGTCTTGGCTAAAGTGTCTTGGCAAATGTGTCTCGGCAAAGGTGTCTTGGCTATTGTGTCTTGGCTAAGGTGTCTTGGCTAAGGTGTCTTGGCTAAGGTGTCTTGGCTAATGTGTCTTGGCTAATGTGTCTTGGCTAAGGTGTCTTGGCTAAGGTGTCTTGGCTAATGTGTCTTGGCTAATGTGTCTTAGCTAATGTGTCTTGGCTAAGGTGTCTTGGCTAAGGTGTCTCGGCGAATGTGTCTTGGCTAATGTGTCTTGGCTTATGTGTCTTGGCTAAGGTGTCTTGGCTAATGTGTCTCGGCTAATGTGTCTTGGCTAATGTGTCTTGGCTAATGTGTCTTGGCTAAGGTGTCTTGGCTAATGTGTCTTGGCTAATGTGTCTTGGCTAAGGTGTCTTGGCTAAGGTGTCTTGGCTAAGGTGTCTTGGCTAATGTGTCTTGGCTAATGTGTCTTGGCTAATGTGTCTTGGCTAAGGTGTCTTGGCTAAGGTGTCTTGGCTTATGTGTCTTGGCTAAGGTGTCTTGGCTAAAGTGTCTTGGCTAATGTGTCTTGGCTAATGTGTCTTGGCTAAGGTGTCTTGGCTAAGGTGTCTCGGCTAATGTGTCTCGGCTAAGGTGTCTTGGCTTATGTGTCTTGGCTAAGGTGTCTTGGCTTAGGTGTCTTGGCTAAGGTGTCTTGGCTAAGGTGTCTTGGCTAATGTGTCTTGGCTAATGTTTCTCGGCTAATGTGTCTTGGCTAATGTGTCTTGGCTAAGGTGTCTTGGCTAAAGTGCCTTGGCTAATGTGTCTTGGCTAAGGAGTCTTGGCTAATGTGTCTTGGCTAAGGTGTCTTGGCTAAGGTGTCTTGGCTAAGGTGTCTTGGCTAAGGTGTCTTGGCTAAGGAGTCTTGGCTAATGTGTCTTGGCTAATGTGTCTTGGCTAAGGTGTCTTGGCTAATGTGTCTCGGCTAATGTGTCTCGGCTAATGTGTCTTGGCTAAGGTGTCTTGACTAAAGTGTCTTGGCTAATGTGTCTTGGCTTATTTGTCTCGGCTAATGTGTCTTGGCTAAGGTGTCTTGGCTAAGGTGTCTTGGCTAAGGTGTCTTGGCTAAGGTGTCTTGGCTAATGTGTCTCGGCTAATGTGTCTTGGCTAATGTGTCTTGGCTAAGGTGTCTTGGCTAATGTGTCTTGGCTAATGTGTCTTGGCTAAGGTGTCTTGGCTAATGTGTCTTGGCTAAGGTGTCTTGGCTAAGGTGTCTTGGCTAAGGTGTCTTGGCTAATGTGCCTTGGCTAATGTGTCTTGGCTAAGGAGTCTTGGCTAATGTGTCTTGGCTAAGGGGTCTTGGCTAAGGTGTCTTGGCTAATGTGTCTTGGCTAATGTATCTTGGCTAATGTGTCTTGGCTAAGGTGTCTTGGCTAAGGTGTCTTGGCTAAGGTGTCTTGGCTAAGGTGTCTTGGCTAAGGTGTCTTGGCTAATGTGTCTCGGCTAATGTGTCTTGGCTAATGTGTCTTGGCTAAGGTGTCTTGGCTAAAGTGCCTTGGCTAATGTGTCTTGGCTAAGGTGTCTTGGCTAATGTGTCTTGGCTAATGTGTCTTGGCTAAGGTGTCTTGGCTAATGTGTCTCGGCTAATGTGTCTTGGCTAAGGTGTCTTGGCTAAGGTGTCTTGGCTAAGGTGTCTTGGCTAAGGTGTCTTGGCTAAGGTGTCTTGGCTAAGGTGTCTTGGCTAATGTGTCTTGACTAAGGTGTCTTGGCTAATGTGTCTCGGCTAATGTGTCTTGGCTAATGTGTCGTGGCTAAAGTGTCTCGGCTAAAGTGTCTTGGCTAATGTGTCTTGGCGAAGGTGTCTTGACTAATGTGTCTCGGCTAATGTGTCTTAGCTAATGTGTCTTGGCTAAGGTGTCTTGGCTAAGGTGTCTTGGCTAATGTGTCTTGACTAAGGTGTCTCGGCTAATGTGCCTTGGCGAATGTGTCTTGGCTAAGGAGTCTTGGCTAATGTGTCTTGGCTAAGGTGTCTTGGCTAATGTGTCTTGGCTAATGTGTCTCGGCTAAGGTGTCTTGGCTAAGGTGTCTTGGCTAAGGTGTCTTGGCTAATGTGTCTTGGCTAATGTGTCTTGGCTAATGTGTCTTGGCTAAGGTGTCTTGGCTAAGGTGTCTTGGCTAAGGTGTCTTAGCTAAGGTGTCTTGGCTAATGTGTCTCGGCTAATGTGTCTTGGCTAAGGTGTCTTGGCTAAGGTGTCTTGGCTAAGGTGTCTTGGCTAATGTGTCTCGGCTAATGTGTCTTGGCTAAGGTGTTTTGGCTAAGGTGTCTTGGCTAAGGTGTCTTGGCTAAGGTGTCTTGGCTAAGGTGTCTTGGCTTATTTGTCTCGGCTAATGTGTCTTGGCTAAGGTGTCTTGGCTAAGGTGTCTTGGCTAAGGTGTCTTGGCTAAGGTGTCTTGGCTAATGTGTCTCGGCTAATGTGTCTTGGCTAATGTGTCTTGGCTAATGTGTCTTGGCTAAGGTGTCTTGGCTAAGGTGTCTTGGCTAATGTGTCTTGGCTAAGGTGTCTTGGCTAAGGTGTCTTGGCTAAGGTGTCTTGGCTAATGTTTCTTGGCTAATGTGTCTCGGCTAATGTGTCTTGGCTAAAGTGTCTTGGCTAAGGTGTCTTGGCTAAGGTGTCTTGGCTAATGTGTCTTGGCTAAGGTGTCTTGGCTAATGTGTCTTGGCTAAGGTGTCTTGGCTAAGGTGTCTTGGCTAATGTGTCTTGGCTAATGTGTCTTGGATAAGGTGTCTTGGCTAAGGTGTCTTGGCTAATGTGTCTCGGCTAATGTGTCTTGGCTAATGTGTCTTGGCTAAGGTGTCTTGGCTGATGTGTCTTTTCTAAGGTGTCTTGGCTAAGGTGTCTTGGCTAAGGTGTCTTGGCTAATATGTCTCGGCTAATGTGTCTTGGCTAAGGTGTCTTGGCTAAGGTGTCTTGGCTAAGGTGTCTTGGCTAAGGTTTCTTGGCTAATGTGTCGCGGCTAATGTGTCTTGGCTAATGTGTCTTGACTAAGGTGTCTTGGCTAATGTGTCTCGGCTAATGTGTCTCGGCTAATGTGTCGTGGCTAAAGTGTCTCGGCTAAAGTGTCTTGGCTAATGTGTCTTGGCGAAGGTGTCTTGACTAATGTGTCTCGGCCAATGTGTCTTAGCTAATGTGTCTTGGCTAATGTGTCTTGGCTAATATGTCTCGGCTAATGTGTCTTGGCTAATGTGTCTCGGCTAATGTGTCTTGGCTAATGTGTCTTGGCTTAGGAGTCTTGGCTAAGGTGTCTTGGCTAAGGTGTCTTGGCTAAGGTGTCTTGGCTAAGGTGCCTTGGCTAAGGTTTCTTGGCTAATGTGTCTTGGCTAAGGTGTCTTGGCTAAGGTGTCTTGGCTAAGGTGTCTTGGCTAATGTGCCCTGGCTAATGTGTCTTGGCTAAGGAGTCTTGGCTAATGTGTCTTGGCTAAGGTGTCTTGGCTAAGGTGTCTTGGCTAATGTGTCTCGGCTAATGTGTCTTGGCTAAGGTGTCTTGGCTAAGGTGTCTTGGCTAAGGTGTCCTGGCTAATGTGTCTTGGCTAATGTGTCTCGGCTAATGTGTCTTGGCTAATGTGTCTCGGCTAATGTGTCTTGGCTAATGTGTCTTGGCTAAGGAGTCTTGGCTAATGTGTCTTGGCTAAGGTGTCTTGGCTAATGTGTCTTGGCTAAGGTGTCTTGGCTAAGGTGTCTTGGCTAAGGAGTCTTGGCTAATGTGTCTTGGCTAATGTGTCTTGGCTAAGGTGTCTTGGCTAATGTGTCTCGGCTAATGTGTCTTGGCTAAGGTGTCTTGGCTAAGGTGTCTTGGCTAAGGTGTCTTGGCTTATTTGTCTCGGCTAATGTGTCTTGGCTAAGGTGTCTTGGCTAAGGTGTCTTGGCTAAGGTGTCTTGGCTAAGGTGTCTTGGCTAATGTGTCTCGGCTAATGTGTCTTGGCTAATGTGTCTTGGCTACGGTGTCTTGGCTAATGTGTCTTGGCTAAGGTGTCTTGGCTAATGTGTCTTGGCTAAGGTGTCTTGGATAAGGTGTCTTGGCTAAGGTGTCTTGGCTAATGTGCCTTGGCTAATGTGTCTTGGCTGAGGAGTCTTGGCTAATGTGTCTTGGCTAAGGGGTCTTGGCTAATGTGTCTTGGCTAATGTGTCTTGGCTAATGTGTCTTGGCTAATGTGTCTTTTCTAAGGTGTCTTGGCTAATGTATCTTGGCTAATGTGTCTTGGCTAAGGTGTCTTGGCTAATGTGTCTTGGCTAAGGTGTCTTGGCTAAGGTGTCTTGGCTAATGTGTCTCGGCTAATGTGTCTTGGCTAATGTGTCTTGGCTATGGTGTCTTGGCTAAAGTGCCTTGGCTAATGTGTCTTGGCTAAGGTGTCTTGGCTAAGGAGTCTTGGCTAATGTGTCTTAACTAATGTGTCTTGGCTAAGGTGTCTTGGCTAATGTGTCTCGGCTAATGTGTCTTGGCTAAGGTGTCTTGGCTAAGGTGTCTTGGCTTATTTGTCTCGGCTAATGTGTCTTGGCTAAGGTGTCTTGGCTAAGTTGTCTTGGCTAAGGTGTCTTGGCTAATGTGTCGTGGCTAAGGTGTCTTGGCTAAGGTGTCTTGGCAAAGGTGTCTTGGCTAATGTGTCTTGGCTAATGTGTTTTGGCTAAGGTGTCTTGGCTAAGGTGTCTTGGCTAATGTGTCTTGGCTAAGGTGTTTTGGCTAAGGTGTCTTGGCTAAGGTGTTATGGCTAAGGTGTCTTGGCTAAGGTGTCTTGGCTAATGTGTCTCGGCTAATGTGCCTTGGCTAATGTGTCTTGGCTAAGGAGTCTTGGCTAATGTGTCTTGGCTAAGGTGTCTTGGCTAAGGTGTCTTGGCTAAGGTGTCTTGGCTAAGATGTCTTGGCTAAGGTGTCTTGGCTAAGGTGTCTTGGCTAAGGAGTCTTGGCTAAGGTGTCTTGGCTAAAGTGTCTTGGCTAAGGTGTCTTGGCTTATTTGTCTCGGCTAATGTGTCTTGGCTAAGGAGTCTTGGCTAATGTGTCTTGGCTAAGGTGTCTTGGCTAAGGTGTCTTGGCTAAGGTGTCTTGGCTAAGATGTCTTGGCTAAGGTGTCTTGGCTAAGGTGTCTTGGCTAATGTGTCTCGGCTAATGTGTCTTGGCTAATGTGTCTTGGCTAAGGTGTCTTGGCTAAGGTGTCTTGGCTAAGGTGTCTTGGCTAAGGTGTCCTGGCTAATGTGTCTTGGCTAATGTGTCTTGGCTAAGGTGTCTTGGCTAAGGTGTCTTGGCTAAAGAGTCTTGGCTAATGTGTCTTGGCTAAGGTGTCTTGGCTAATGTGTCTTGGCTAATGTGTCTTGGCTAAGGTGTCTTGGCTAATGTGTCTTGGCTAATGTGTCTTGGCTAATGTGTCTTGGCTTATGTGTCTTGGCTAAGGTGTGTTGGCTAAGTTATCTTGGCTAATGTGTCTTGGCTAAGGTGTCTTGGCTAAGGTGTCTTAGCTAAGGTGTCTTGGCTAATGTGTCTCGGCTAATGTGTCTTGGCTAAGGTGTCTTGGCTAAGGTGTCTTGGCTAAGGTGCCTTGGCTAATGTGTCTCGGCTAATGTGTCTTGGCTAAGGTGTCTTGGCTAAGGTGTCTTGGCTAAGGTGTCTTGGCTAATGTGTCTCGGCTAATGTGTTTTGGCTAAGGTGTCTTGGCTAAGGTGTCTTGGCTAAGGTGTCTTGGCTAAGGTGTCTTGGCTAATGTGTCTTGGATAAGGTGTCTTGGCTAAGGTGTCTTGGCTAAGGTGTCTTGGCTAATGTGTCTTGGCTAAGGTGTCTTGGCTAATGTGTCTCGGCTAATGTGCCTTGGCTAATGTGTCTTGGCTAAGGAGTCTTGGCTAATGTGTCTTGGCTAAGGTGTCTTGGCTAATGTGTCTTGGCTAATGTGTCTTGGCTAAGGAGTCTTGGCTAAGGTGTCTTGGCTAAGGTGTCTTAGCTAAGGTGTCTTGGCTAATGTGTCTCGGCTAATGTGTCTTGGCTAAGGTGTCTTGGCTAAGGTGTCTTGGCTAAGGTGTCTTGGCTAAGGTGTCTTGGCTTATGTGTCTCGGCTAATGTGCCTTGGCTAATGTGTCTTGGCTAAGGAGTCTTGGCTAATGTGTCTTGGCTAAGGTGTCTTGGCTAATGTGTCTTGGCTAATGTGTCTTGGCTAAGGTGTCTTGGCTAAGGTGTCTTGGCTAAGGTGTCTTGGCTAAGGTGTCTTAGCTAAGGTGTCTTGGCTAATGTGTCTCGGCTAATGTGTCTTGGCTAATGTGTCTTGGCTAAGGTGTCTTGGCTAAGGTGTCTTGGCTAAGGTGTCTTGGCTAATGTGTCTCGGCTTATGTGTCTTGGCTAAGGTGTCTTGGCTAAGGTGTCTTGGCTAATGTGTCTTGGCTAATGTGTCTCGGCTAATGTGTCTTGGCTAATGTGTCTCGGCTAATGTGTCTTGGCTAATGTGTCTTGGCTAAGGTGTCTTGGCTAATGTGTCTTGGCTAAGGTGTCTTGGCTAAGGTGTCTTGGCTAAGGTGTCTTGGCTAAGGTGTCTTGGCTAAGGAGTCTTGGCTAATGTGTCTTGGCTAAGGTGTCTTGGCTAATGTGTCTCGGCTAATGTGTCTTGGCTAAGGTGTCTTGGCTAAGGTGTCTTGGCTAAGGTGTCTTGGCTAAGGTGTCTTGGCTAATGTGTCTTGGCTAATGTGTCTTGGCTAAGGTGTCTTGGCTAATGTGTCTTGGCTAATGTGTCTTGGCTAATGTGTCTTGGCTAAGGTGTCTTGGCTAAGGTGTCTTGGCTTAGGTGTCTTGGCTTATGTGTCTTGGCTAATGTGTCTTGGCTAAGGTGTCTTGGCTAATGTGTCTCGGCTTATATGTCTTGGCTAATGTTTCTTGGCTAATGTGTCTTGGCTAAGGTGTCTTGGCTAATGTGTCTCGGCTTATGTGTCTTGGCTAATGTGTCTTGGCTTATGTGTCTTGGCTAAGGTGTCTTGGCTAAGGTGTCTTTGCTAAGGTGTCTTGGCTAATGTGTCTTGGCTAATGTGTCTTGGCTAATGTGTCTCGGCTAATGTGTCTTGGCTAAGGTGTCTTGGCTAATGTGTCTTGGCTAAGGTGTCTTGGCTAAGGTGTCTTGGCTAAGGTGTCTTGCCTAATGTGTCTCGGCTAATGTGTCTTGGCTAATGTGTCTTGGCTAAGGTGTCTTGGCTAAGGTGTCTTGGCTAAGGTGTCTTGGCTAATGTGTCTCGGCTAATGTGTCTTGGCTAATGTGTCTTGGCTAAGGTGTCTTGGCTAATGTGTCTTGGCTAAAGTGTCTTGACTAAAGTGTCTTGGCTAATGTGTCTTGGCTAAAGTGTCTCGGCTAAAGTGTCTTGGCTAATGTGTCTTGGCTAAGGTGTCTTGGCTAATGTGTCTCGGCTAATGTTTTTTTTTTTTACAGGGAGTTTAAAATCTTCGAAAGACACCCACAGTGGGGGACATGGGATTTTTACCCAGTAAAAAACTCTCCTTGAACCCTGTGCACCCTCCCACGGAATCACCTCGCGGTATTACTTCATGGGAGGGGCAGTGCTGTGCACTTAGTCTACTTGGTACGTACTAGCAACATATAACACTCTCGAGCACATGTAGGTTTTACACTGAACGGTCACACACGCACACACAAACAACACAACACTTCACACTAAACACTCAGGCAAGACCATGCATCTGGTCTTCTCTCCACCACCGCTGCAGCTTTGTAACGACCTGGCGCATCATCGTCGACGCAGCCTCCCACATATTGCTGTTCTGGAGCATCAGCTGCACCAAGTTTGAGTGCCCAACCTCCGTATCGCACATGTCGTTCAGCTGCTGACGTTCGGCGATGAACCTTGGACAGCCGAACATGACATGTTCTGCCGTCTCGTCGGCGTCCGGACAAGCTGGGCACCGCGGCGAAGACGCGTGCGTAAACCTATGCAAGTAGCTCCGGAAGCAGCCATGGCCGGAAAGAATCTGCGTGACGAAGAAGTCTACGTCACCATGCGTCCTTCCAACCCATGCCGCAACATCGGGAATCAGCGAATAGGTCCATCTGCCTGTTGTTGAACTTGACCAGCTGCTCTGCCATTTCTGCGTCGTCTCTGCCCTGATGCGTTTCTTCACAGCTGCAGTGAGAGGTTCCCCCGCACGTGCCGTCCGGAAATTCTCCAAGTCCTCCTCAAGAATGATGCATAGGGGCATCATACCCGATATCACGCAAACCGCATCGTACGAGATGGTACGGTAAGCACTAGCAACACGCGTGGCCAATCGCCGATGTACTCTACGTACAGTATTCTGGTGCTGCTTTTCCGACAGAATATGCGCCCAGACTGGCGCACCATATCTTATAACGGATATGGCAACGCTTGCGTGAAGACGTCGTATGCTGCTGCTGGGTCCACCTATGTTTGGCATGAATGATGCCAATGCATTTGCGGTCTTCATGGCTTTATTACATGCATCATCTAGATGGTGCTTGAATTTCAGCCGGTCATCGATTCGAATCCCAAGGTATTTGAGATTCCTGACGGACTCAATGTGCTCTGAGCCCACCAGTATCGATGCCTTCTGCACTTCCTTATGGCTGCTGATGAGTATGAACTCTGTTTTCACGTGCGCAATTTCTAAGCAGGCTGCTTTCATCCATTCATCGATTCTACCGACAGCATCCGTGGCTAACATCTCAACCTCCTCGATGGATTCGCCGGTGACTGTTAACGCAATGTCGTCTGCAAAGCCGGTGAGCTCAGTTTTTGGAGGAAGAGCGAGGGTTAGTACTCCGTTATACATGACGTTCCACAGGGTGGGACCAAGAACTGATCCTTGTGGAACTCCGGCTGTAATGGTGGACGTTTTAACCCCCTCGCCTGTTTCGTACTGCAAAACGCGGCCGTGGAGGTAGCTCCTCAGCACCCTGCACAAATACGGGGGAACCCTCATGTTCTCCAACGCAACTGCTATCGCCTCCCAACTAGCGCTGTTGAATGCGTTTTTGACGTCTATAGTGACGACTGCACAGTAGCGAGCACCACACCTTTTCCGACGAAACGCTGCGTTGCCTTTCTCGAGCACCGCCAGTACTGCGTCAACCGTTGAGCGCTTCTTCCGAAAACCGAACTGGCGCTCAGAAAGTCCGTGTTCGCCTTCCGTGTATTGAACCAAACGATCCAGAAGCGTCATCTCCTGAACCTTAGCCATGGTGTCGATGAGACCCAACGGCCTGAAGGCTGACGGGTCACCCGGTGGTTTGCCCGGCTTTGGTATTAGAACCAGCTTTTGCTTCTTCCACAACGACGGGAACTGCCCAGACAGGAGAGTGGTCTGCAGCACGGCTTGGAACACTGCCGGGTACGCTTTCATGGCCACCATGACTGCCTCGTTAGGAAGTCCATCCGGCCCGGGTGCTTTTCCTGGTTTGAGGCGGTCAGCGATCCTGAGGATCTCGTCGACTGTAATCGGCTCAGGTTCGAACTCCGGGACTGTGAACGCTGGGTTTAGTACCGGAGGGTTGTGCGTCGGGAACAATCTTTCGATGATGCTTTTAAGCACAACAGGGCAACGCTCGACGGGTTCATGTGTTCTGCCTTTCCCCATCAGCTCCTTGAAAGCAGAACCCCATGGCTTCCGAGCGACTGCTGCGCATAATTGAAGAAAGTAACGCCGTTTGCTCGACTTAATCTCTCTCTTTAAGACCGACCTAGCCGTAACGTAGGCGTCTCTCAGCTGCAGTTTTCGTTTCGGACACCTCTCACGTTGCATTTTTCTGCGGGCTGCCAAGCAATCAGACCGGAACTTCGCGATGGTAGAGTCCCACCAGTAGGCAGGAGTACGGAATGACGGGGTGGCTTTCTACGGTGCATCGTGGCATCACACGCCGTGGACAGAGCAGCTACAAGATCTGGAGCATTTCGAACTATTCCAAAATCGCCGAAGTTAAGCGCTTCCAAGAAAAGTTCTTTGTTGAACATCCGGGTTTTCCAGCCTCGCATTTTGTTTGACGGAACCTGCAGTGTTATGCGCTTTTTCCCGATGCTATACCGGACAACTCGATGATCGCTCAGGGTATACGCATCGCTCACTCGCCAGTTTAGGTGTTGCGCCAGGACGGGACTACAGAACGTAATGTCGATAATCGACGTCCTGTCGTTTCTGCTGAATGTAGGAGTGGAGCCAACGTTTCCCAGGACAACGTTCAGCCGGGCGAAACTCTCCAGTATCGCTTCTCCCCTGTTGTTCGTGCGAATGCTCCCCCATTCAACGGCCCATGCGTTAAAGTCTCCGGCGATGATCACGTCGCTTATCCCACTGAGTTCAGCGACTAGGTTGGCCCAGCTTGGCGGTGCGTAGCTGCTGCAGATGCACACTCCGTTTACTTCGGCGATCACGAAACCCTCGAATGTACAGGAAACCACTCTCTGAATCGGGAATCTTCCCGCAGCCCAGATTGCAGCCTTGCCTGTTTTGTCCGAAACCCAGTTGTTGCTGCCGCCTTTCGGTGCTTGATACGGCTCCGACAGAATGACCACATCGCCCTTTTCCTCAACCACTACCTGACACAAAAGATCTTGTGCAGCCTCGCAGTGATTCAGGTTTACTTGCACTATCTCCATGCTTTCTGGGCTGCTTGACAATACGTTCCTCCGACCTGGTGAGCATTGTTGCCTGGAGCACATACTAGGCATACTGCCGGTTTGGTGCACGTGCGAGCCTGGTGGCCCTCCTCGCCGCACCGCAGACAGTTGTTTCTCCTATCCGGTCCCTTGCAGTCTCGCTGCACATGGTTGTATTCCCAGCAGCGGAAACACCTTCGCGATTGTGGCAGAATGCGGATTCGGCAAATTGACCAGTCAATTTCTACCTCTCTCGCTGACGCTATAAGCAGCGCTTGCTTGGCTGCCATTTTTATGCAGGCTGTCTGCGTTCCGTTGAATGCCGGCTTTATGTTGATGTCGAGGCGAGTAGTACCGAGTTCGAATCTCGCTTTTAGCGCGCGTTCAACATCTTCCAGGTTTGTCACCTCGTCTATGTCGCGAATTTCAAGTGTCGCAACATTTCCTCGCACTGTGACCTGACCGGCCTCTCCCACGGAATCCTGCAGCAGGTCTTTAAAGTCGCTACCGCTTACTGCATCGTCTCGCTTCAGCTCGAAAATCAGGTTTCCCTCCCTCGTGCGTCTAACCTTGGAAACTTGCTTCCCAAGCGATTGCAGTTTCGGATCCGCCTTCACCCTTCGCAGAATGTCGGCGTACGACTCCTTTTCTTTGAGCCCCACTACTATCGCTTCCGTTTTGTGGCGCGTTTGAGAGGCCATCTTTGGCAGGACTGCTGCCTTACCCGCTTGCTCGGTAGTCGTCTTCTTGGGCTCTTGCTGCCTCCGCTTAACGATGGTGGTCCACGGCAGTTCGTCGGATGTTTCGGTTATGGGAGTTTCGGTGTCTTGGCTAATGTGTCTTGGCTAAAGTGTCTCGGCTAATGTGTCTTGGCTAATGTGTCTCGGCTAATGTGTCTTGGCTAATGTGTCTCGGCTAATGTGTCTTGGCTAATGTGTCTTGGCTAAGGTGTCTTGGCTAAAGTGTCTTGGCTAATGTGTCTCGTCTAAGGTGTCTTGGCTAAGGTGTCTTGGCTAATGTGTCTTGGCTAAGGTGTCTTGGCTAATGTGTCTTGGCTAAGGTGTCTTGGCTAATGTGTCTTGGCTAAGGTGTCTTGGCTAAGGTGTCTTGGCTAAGGTGTCTTGGCTAAGGTGTCTTGGCTAAGGTGTCTTGGCTAAGGTGTCTTGGCTAAGGTGTCTTGGCTAAAGTGTCTTGGCTAATGTGTCTCGGCTAATGTTTCTTGGCTAATGTGTCTTGGCTAAGGTGTCTTGGCTAATGTGTCTCGGCTTATGTGTCTTGGCTAATGTGTCTTGGCTTATGTGTCTTGGCTAAGGTGTCGTGGCTAAGGTGTCTTTGCTAAGGTGTCTTGGCTAATGTGTCTTGGCTAATGTGTCTTGGCTAATGTGTCTCGGCTAATGTGTCTTGGCTTAGGTGTCTTGGCTAAGGTGTCTTGGCTAAGGTGTCTTGGCTAATGTGTCTCGGCTAATGTGTCTTGGCTAAGGTGTCTTGGCTAATGTGTCTTGGCTAAGGTATCTTGGCTAATGTGTCTGGGCTAATGTGTCTTGGCTAATGTGTCTTGGCTAAGGTGTCTTGGCTAATGTGTCTTGGCTAAAGTGTCTTGACTAAGGTGTCTTGGCTAATGTGTCTTGGCTAAAGTGTCTCGGCTAAAGTGTCTTGGCTAATGTGTCTTGGCTAAGGTGTCTTGGCTAATGTGTCTCGGCTAATGTTTTTTTTTTTTTTTTTTTTTTTTTTTTTTTTTTTTTTTTTTTTTTTTTTTACAAGGAGTTTAAAATCTTCGAAAGACACCCACAGTGGGGGACATGGGATTTTTACCCAGTAAAAAACTCTCCTTGAACCCTGTGCACCCTCCCACGGAATCACCTCGCGGTATTACTTCATGGGAGGGGCAGTGCTGTGCACTTAGTCTACTTGGTACGTACTAGCAACATATAACACTCTCGAGCACATGTAGGTTTTACACTAAACGGTCACACACGCACACACAAACAACACAACACTTCACACTAAACACTCAGGCAAGACCATGCATCTGGTCTTCTCTCCACCACCGCTGCAGCTTTGTAACGACCTGGCGCATCATCGTCGACGCAGCCTCCCACATATTGCTGTTCTGGAGCATCAGCTGCACCAAGTTTGAGTGCCCAACCTCCGTATCGCACATGTCGTTCAGCTGCTGACGTTCGGCGATGAACCTTGGACAGCCGAACATGACATGTTCTGCCGTCTCGTCGGCGTCCGGACAAGCTGGGCACCGCGGCGAAGACGCGTGCGTAAACCTATGCAAGTAGCTCCGGAAGCAGCCATGGCCGGAAAGAATCTGCGTGACGAAGAAGTCTACGTCACCATGCGTCCTTCCAACTCATGCCGCAACATCGGGAATCAGCGAATAGGTCCATCTGCCTGTTGTTGAACTTGACCAGCTGCTCTGCCATTTCTGCGTCGTCTCTGCCCTGATGCGTTTCTTCACAGCTGCAGTGAGAGGTTCCCCCGCACGTGCCGTCCGGAAATTCTCCAAGTCCTCCTCAAGAATGATGCATAGGGGCATCATACCCGATATCACGCAAACCGCATCGTACGAGATGGTACGGTAAGCACTAGCAACACGCATGGCCAATCGCCGATGTACTCTACGTACAGTATTCTGGTGCTGCTTTTCCGACAGAATATGCGCCCAGACTGGCGCACCATATCTTATAACGGATATGGCAACGCTTGCGTGAAGACGTCGTATGCTGCTGCTGGGTCCACCTATGTTTGGCATGAATGATGCCAATGCATTTGCGGTCTTCATGGCTTTATTACATGCATCATCTAGATGGTGCTTGAATTTCAGCCGGTCATCGATTCGAATCCCAAGGTATTTGAGATTCCTGACGGACTCAATGTGCTCTGAGCCCACCAGTATCGATGCCTTCTGCACTTCCTTATGGCTGCTGATGAGTATGAACTCTGTTTTCACGTGCGCAATTTCTAAGCAGGCTGCTTTCATCCATTCATCGATTCTACCGACAGCATCCGTGGCTAACATCTCAACCTCCTCGATGGATTCGCCGGTGACTGTTAACGCAATGTCGTCTGCAAAGCCGGTGAGCTCAGTTTTTGGAGGAAGAGCGAGGGTTAGTACTCCGTTATACATGACGTTCCACAGGGTGGGACCAAGAACTGATCCTTGTGGAACTCCGGCTGTAATGGTGGACGTTTTAACCCCCTCGCCTGTTTCGTACTGCAAAACGCGGCCGTGGAGGTAGCTCCTCAGCACCCTGCACAAATACGGGGGAACCCTCATGTTCTCCAACGCAACTGCTATCGCCTCCCAACTAGCGCTGTTGAATGCGTTTTTGACGTCTATAGTGACGACTGCACAGTAGCGAGCACCACACCTTTTCCGACGAAACGCTGCGTTGCCTTTCTCGAGCACCGCCAGTACTGCGTCAACCGTTGAGCGCTTCTTCCGAAAACCGAACTGGCGCTCAGAAAGTCCGTGTTCGCCTTCCGTGTATTGAACCAAACGATCCAGAAGCGTCATCTCCTGAACCTTAGCCATGGTGTCGATGAGACCCAACGGCCTGAAGGCTGACGGGTCACCCGGTGGCTTGCCCGGCTTTGGTATTAGAACCAGCTTTTGCTTCTTCCACAACGACGGGAACTGCCCAGACAGGAGAGTGGTCTGCAGCACGGTTTGGAACACTGCCGGATACGCTTTCATGGCCACCATGACTGCCTCGTTAGGAAGTCCATCCGGCCCGGGTGCTTTTCCTGGTTTGAGGCGGTCAGCGATCCTGAGGATCTCGTCGACTGTAATCGGCTCAGGTTCGAACTCCGGGACTGTGAACGCTGGGTTTAGTACCGGAGGGTTGTGCGTCGGGAACAATCTTTCGATGATGCTTTTAAGCACAACAGGGCAACGCTCGACGGGTTCATGTGTTCTGCCTTTCACCATCAGCTCCTTGAAAGCAGAACCCCATGGCTTCCGAGCGACTGCTGCGCATAATTGAAGAAAGTAACGCCGTTTGCTCGACTTAATCTCTCTCTTTAAGACCGACCTAGCCGTAACGTAGGCGTCTCTCAGCTGCAGTTTTCGTTTCGGACACCTCTCACGTTGCATTTTTCTGCGGGCTGCCAAGCAATCAGACCGGAACTTCGCGATGGTAGAGTCCCACCAGTAGGCAGGAGTACGGAATGACGGGGTGGCTTTCTACGGTGCATCGTGGCATCACACGCCGTGGACAGAGCAGCTACAAGATCTGGAGCATTTCGAACTATTCCAAAATCGCCGAAGTTAAGCGCTTCCAAGAAAAGTTCTTTGTTGAACATCCGGGTTTTCCAGCCTCGCATTTTGTTTGACGGAACCTGCAGTGTTATGCGCTTTTTCCCGATGCTATACCGGACAACTCGATGATCGCTCAGGGTATACGCATCGCTCACTCGCCAGTTTAGGTGTTGCGCCAGGACGGGACTACAGAACGTAATGTCGATAATCGACGTCCTGTCGTTTCTGCTGAATGTAGGAGTGGAGCCAACGTTTCCCAGGACAACGTTCAGCCGGGCGAAACTCTCCAGTATCGCTTCTCCCCTGTTGTTCGTGCGAATGCTCCCCCATTCAACGGCCCATGCGTTAAAGTCTCCGGCGATGATCACGTCGCTTATCCCACTGAGTTCAGCGACTAGGTTGTCCAACATCTCGTTGAACCTTTTCAGCTCCCAGCTTGGCGGTGCGTAGCTGCTGCAGATGCACACTCCGTTTACTTCGGCGATCACGAAACCCTCGAATGTACAGGAAACCACTCTCTGAATCGGGAATCTTCCCGCAGCCCAGATTGCAGCCTTGCCTGTTTTGTCCGAAACCCAGTTGTTGCTGCCGCCTTTCGGTGCTTGATACGGCTCCGACAGAATGACCACATCGCCCTTTTCCTCAACCACCCTGACACAAAAGATCTTGTGCAGCCTCGCAGTGATTCAGGTTTACTTGCACTATCTCCATGCTTTCTGGGCTGCTTGACAATACGTTCCTCCGACCTGGTGAGCATTGTTGCCTGGAGCACATACTAGGCATACTGCCGGTTTGGTGCACGTGCGAGCCTGGTGGCCCTCCTCGCCGCACCGCAGACAGTTGTTTCTCCTATCCGGTCCCTTGCAGTCTCGCTGCACATGGTTGTATTCCCAGCAGCGGAAACACCTTCGCGATTGTGGCAGAATGCGGATTCGGCAAATTGACCAGTCAATTTCTACCTCTCTCGCTGACGCTATAAGCAGCGCTTGCTTGGCTGCCATTTTTATGCAGGCTGTCTGCGTTCCGTTGAATGCCGGCTTTATGTTGATGTCGAGGCGAGTAGTACCGAGTTCGAATCTCGCTTTTAGCGCGCGTTCAACATCTTCCAGGTTTGTCACCTCGTCTATGTCGCGAATTTCAAGTGTCGCAACATTTCCTCGCACTGTGACCTGACCGGCCTCTCCCACGGAATCCTGCAGCAGGTCTTTAAAGTCGCTACCGCTTACTGCATCGTCTCGCTTCAGCTCGAAAATCAGGTTTCCCTCCCTCGTGCGTCTAACCTTGGAAACTTGCTTCCCAAGCGATTGCAGTTTCGGATCCGCCTTCACCCTTCGCAGAATGTCGGCGTACGACTCCTTTTCTTTGAGCCCCACTACTATCGCTTCCGTTTTGTGGCGCGTTTGAGAGGCCATCTTCTTGGGCTCTTGCTGCCTCCGCTTAACGATGGTGGTCCACGGCAGTTCGTCGGACGTTTCGGTTATGGGAGTTTCGGTGTCTTGGCTAATGTGTCTTGGCTAAAGTGTCTTGACTAAAGTGTCTTGGCTAATGTGTCTTGGCTAAAGTGTCTCGGCTAAAGTGTCTTGGCTAATGTGTCTTGGCTAAAGTGTCTTGGCTAATGTGTCTCGGCTAATGTGTCTCGGCTAATGTGTCTTGGCTAATGTATCTTGGCTAAGGTGTCTTGGCTAAGGTGTCTTGGCTAATGTGTCTTGGCTAATGTGTCTTGGCTAAGGTGTCTTGGCTAATGTGTCTTGGCTAAGGTGTCTTGGCTAAGGTGTCTTGGCTAAGGTGTCTTGGCTAAGGTGTCTTGGCTAAGGTGTCTTGGCTAAGGTGTCTTGGCTAAAGTGTCTTGGCTAATGTGTCTCGGCTAATGTTTCTTGGCTAATGTGTCTTGGCTAAGGTGTCTTGGCTAATGTGTCTCGGCTTATGTGTCTTGGCTAATGTGTCTTGGCTTATGTGTCTTGGCTAAGGTGTCGTGGCTAAGGTGTCTTTGCTAAGGTGTCTTGGCTAATGTGTCTTGGCTAATGTGTCTTGGCTAATGTGTCTCGGCTAATGTGTCTTGGCTAAGGTGTCTTGGCTAAGGTGTCTTGGCTAAGGTGTCTTGGCTAATGTGTCTCGGCTAATGTGTCTTGGCTAAGGTGTCTTGGCTAATGTGTCTTGGCTAAGGTATCTTGGCTAATGTGTCTGGGCTAATGTGTCTTGGCTAATGTGTCTTGGCTAAGGTGTCTTGGCTAATGTGTCTTGGCTAAAGTGTCTTGGCTAAGGTGTCTTGGCTAAAGTGTCTTGGCTAAGGTGTCTTGGCTAATGTGTCTCGGCTAATGTGCCTTGGCTAATGTGTCTTGGCTAAGGAGTCTTGGCTAATGTGTCTTGGCTAAGGTGTCTTGGGTAATGTATCTTGGCTAATGTGTCTTGGCTAAGGTGTCTTGGATAAGGTGTCTTGGCTAAGGTGTCTTGGCTAAGGTGTCTTGGCTAAGGTGTCTTGGCTAATGTGTCTTGGCTAAGGTGTCTCGGCTAATGTGTCTCGGCTAATGTGTCTTGGCTAATGTGTCTCGGCTAATGTGTCTTGGCTAATGTGTCTCAGCTAAAGTGTCTTGGCTAATGTGTCTTGGCTAAGGTGTCTTGGCTAAGGTGTCTTGGCTAATGTGTCTCGGCTAATGTGTCTTGGCTAAGGTGTCTTGGCTAAGGTGTCTTGGCTAATGTGTCTTGGCTAAGGTGTCTTAGCTAATGTGTCTCGGCTAATGTGTCTTGGCTAATGTGTCTTGGCTAAGGTGTCTTGGCTAATGTGTCTCGGCTTATGTGTCTTGGCTAATGTGTCTTGGCTGCAGAGCCGTAGCGTGGTCACTTGGAGCCCTTGGCAGAAAATCAATTAAGCGCCCTTCTACCCTTACCACTTTTAGACAAAAATCCAAAATAATTCTGCCTGTGCCCATGTGAATGTATTTTTTATTTTGTATTATAATGAATGCATTTATTATTTTGTATTATAATGGTTTATATTGCTAAATGCCGTAATAATTAATTATAAATAAATACTGGTTGCTGTAGTCCTGTTCTTATTTATTATAAGAGTTTATTAAATTGACGGTTTAATTTTTCGCGCTATTACATTTGCAAACTCAGTAACAATTTCACCTACATCAATGTTCGACAGTATTTTGTTTTCAATTGAAATTAGAGCAACGTTGGCGTTCCTGTCCCATTGGTGATCGCAAGTAATTTTTAATAATTTTTAAGTTACTGAAGTTCTTTTCGCAAGACACTACTGAAACTGGAAGTGTTAAAAAATACGCAAGCTTGTTGTAATATTTGCATATAGTCATTCTAATGAATACTTCTGAATACATTTCAGAAGATCGCTAGGTGTTGCATTTTCGATATTATTCATCAGATATGGCATTGCGATCTAAATACTTTCAGTTCAGAGATGAGTTCTGCCGCTTCAACATCCCTAGAATACTTCAGAGCGTACTCAGTAGCATGTTTCTTCAGTTCACTCCATTCCATCGTTTTAAGGTTATTATGTCCTTTGAATCTAGATAATAATTCATCATTCATTTTGCAGAAGACGTTTTTAATTTCTCTAGAAAATTATTCCTCACAAATTAAATTGGGCTTGGGCGTATCGGTTAATTCATTTGTCAATCGTGTTTTCCTACGCTGATTTCTTTGCGGTAATAAGTCATCAATACCCATTTTGCAGCATGTATGTTTAGGCGCTGCTCTGGGATTTATCGCATACGACGAACGACAAGTATGCACTGTATGAATATGTTCTGTAAAATCCTGTAAAACATGAACATACAACTGTCGTCATACAAATCATTTTGTTCTTTCTGTAATTGTTCTCCCACAAATTGTTGCAGCAGAAATTAACTGGACGTAAATTCTCCAATGTGCATCATTTTTGACTTAATTTTAATTAAAGCGAACAGTCTAACAA
Organism: Anopheles funestus; assembly: GCF_943734845.2. NCBI lineage: Eukaryota > Metazoa > Arthropoda > Insecta > Diptera > Culicidae > Anopheles > Anopheles funestus. Next base: position 401,702 of record NW_026045231.1, on the reverse strand, counting down.
GTTCAGGCAATGTTCAAAAAGTTTATAGCAAAAAAAAAACAAATTCATTTGTATGACGACAGATGTTTTACATGATCATGTTTTAGGATTTTTTCAATACAAATTTGCCTGGTGATTGTATTAAGAAAGCTTATTATTTGGGCGCCCCCTAGACCTGGCGCCCTTGGCGGTGGCCAACCCCGCCAACCCCACGCTACGGAGCTGCTTGGCTGAAGTGTCTTGGCTAAGGTGTCTTGGCTAAGGTGTCTTGGCTAAGGTGTCTTGGCTAATGTGTCTTGGCTAAGGTGTCTTGGCTTAGGTGTCTTGGCTAAGGTGTCTTGGCTAATGTGTCTCGGCTAATGTGTCTTGGCTAATGTGTCTTGGCTAAGGTGTCTTGGCTAATGTGTCTTGGCTAAGGTGTCTTTGCTAAGGTGTCTTGGCTAAGGTGTCTTGGCTAATGTGTCTTGGCTAAGGTGTCTTGGCTAAGGTGTCTTGGCTAATGTGTCTCGGCTAATGTGTCTTGGCTAATGTGTCTTGGCTAAGGTGTCTTGGCTAATGTGTCTTGGCTAAGGTGTCTTGGCTAAGGTGTCTTGGCTAAGGTGTCTTGGCTAATGTGTCTTGGCTAATGTGTCTCGGCTAATGTTTCTTGGCTAAGGTGTCTTGGCTAAGGTGTCTTTGCTAAGGTGTCTTGGCTAATGTGTCTTGGCTAATGTGTCTTGGCTTATGTGTCTTGGCTAAGGTGTCTTGGCTAAGGTGTCTTGGCTAAGGTGTCTTGACTAAGGTGTCTTGGCTAATGTGTCTCGGCTAATTTGTCTTGGCTAATGTGTCTTGGCTAAGGTGTCTTAGCTAAGGTGTCTTGGCTGAGGTGTCTTGGCTAAGGTGTCTTGGCTAATGTGTCTTGGCTAAGGTGTGTTGGCTAAGTTGTCTTGGCTAAGGTGTCTTGGCTAAGGTGTCTTGGCTAAGGTGTCTTAGCTAAGGTGTCTTGGCTAATGTGTTTCGGCTAAAGTGTCTTGGCTAATGTATCTTGTCTAAGGTGTCTTGGCTAATGTGTCTTGGCTAATGTGTCCCGGCTAATGTGTCTTGGCTAATGTGTCTTGGCTAAGGTGTCTTGGCTAAGGTGTCTTGGCTAATGTGTCTCGGCTAATGTGTCTTGGCTAAGGTGTCTTGGCTAAGGTGTCCTGGCTAAGGTGTCTTGGCTAAGGTGTCTTGGCTAATGTGTCTTGGCTAAGGTGTCTTGGCTAAGGTGTATTGGCTAATGTGTCTTGGCTAATGTGTCTTGGCTAAGGTGTCTTGGCTAATGTGTCTCGGCTAATGTGTCTTGGCTAATGTGTCTTGGCTAAGGTGTCTTGGCTAATGTGTCTTGGCTAATGTGTCTCGGCTAATGTGTCTTGGCTGAGGTGTCTTGGCTAAGGTGTCTTGGCTAAGGTGTCTTGGCTAAGGTGTCTTGGCTAATGTGTCTTGGCTAAGATGTCTTGGCTAATGTGTCTTGGCTAAGGTGTCTTGGTTAATGTGTCTCGGCTAATGTGTCTTGGCTAAGGTGTCTTGGCTAATGTGTCTTGGCTAATGTGTCTTGGCTAAGGTGTCTTGGCTAAGGTGTCTTGGCTAAAGTGTCTCGGCTAATGTGTCTTGGCTAATGTGTCTTGGCTAAGGTGTCTTGGCTAATGTGTCTTGGCTAAGGTGTGTTGGCTAATGTGTCTTGGCTAAGGTGTCTTGGCTAAGGTGTCTTGGCTAAGGTGTCTTGGCTAAGGTGTCTTGGCTAATGTGTCTTGGCTAAGGTGTCTTGGCTAAGGTGTCTTGGCTAAGGTGTCTTGGCTAATGTGTCTCGGCTAATGTGTCTTGGCTAATGTGTCTTGGCTAAGGTGTCTTGGCTAATGTGTCTTGGCTAAGGTGTCTTGGCTAAGGTGTCTTGGCTAAGGTGTCTTGGCTAATGTGTCTTGGCTAATGTGTCTCGGCTAATGTTTCTTGGCTAAGGTGTCTTGGCTAAGGTGTCTTTGCTAAGGTGTCTTGGCTAATGTGTCTTGGCTAATGTGTCTTGGCTTATGTGTCTTGGCTAAGGTGTCTTGGCTAAGGTGTCTTGGCTAAGGTGTCTTGACTAAGGTGTCTTGGCTAATGTGTCTCGGCTAATGTGTCTTGGCTAATGTGTCTTGGCTAATGTGTCTTGGCAAAGGTGTCTTGGCTAAGGTGTCTTGGCTAAGGTGTCTCGGCTAATGTGTCTCGGCTAATGTGTCTTGGCTAAGGTGTCTTGGCTAAGGTGTCTTGGCTAAGGTGTCTTGGCTAAGGTGTCTTGGCTAATGTGTCTCGGCTAATGTGTCTTGGCTAATGTGTCTTGGCTAATGTGTCTTGGCTAAGGTGTCTTGGCTAATGTGTCTCGGCTAAAGTGTCTTGGCTAATGAGTTTTGGCTAAAGTGTCTCGGCTAAAGTGTCTTGGCTAATGTGTCTTGGCTAAGGTGTCTTGGCTAATGTGTCTCGGCTAATGTGTCTCGGCTTATGTGTCTTGGCTAATGTGTCTTGGCTAAGGTGTCTTGGCTAAGGTGTCTTGGCTTATTTGTCTCGGCTAATGTGTCTTGGCTAAGGTGTCTTGGCTAAGGTGTCTTGGCTAAGGTGTCTTGGCTAATGTGTCTTGGCTAAGGTGTCTTGGCTAAGGTGTCTTGGCTAAGGTGTCTTGGCTAAGGTGTCTTAGCTAATGTGTCTCGGCTAATGTGTCTTGGCTAATGTGTCTTGGCTAAGGTGTCTTGGCTAATGTGTCTTGGCTAATGTGTCTCGGCTAATGTGTCTTGGCTGAAGTGTCTTGGCTAAGGTGTCTTGGCTAAGGTGTCCTGGCTAAGGTGTCTTGGCTAATGTGTCTTGGCTAAGGTGTCTTGGCTTAGGTGTCTTGGCTAAGGTGTCTTGGCTAATGTGTCTCGGCTAATGTGTCTTGGCTAATGTGTCTTGGCTAAGGTGTCTTGGCTAATGTGTCTTGGCTAAGGTGTCTTGGCTAAGGTGTCTTGGCTAATGTGTCTTGGCTAAGGTGTCTTGGCTAAGGTGTCTTGGCTAATGTGTCTCGGCTAATGTGTCTTGGCTAAGGTGTCTTGGCTAAGGTGTCTTGGCTAATGTGTCTTGGCTAATGTGTCTTGGCTAATGTGTCTTGGCTAATGTGTCTTGGCTAAGGTGTCTTGGCTAAGGTGTCTTGGCTAAGGTGTCTCGACTGATGTGTCTTGGCTAATGTGTCTTGGCTAAGGTGTCTTGGCTAATGTGTCTTGGCTAAGGTGTCTTGGCTAATGTGTCTTGGCTAATGTGTCTTGGCTAAGGTGTCTTGGCTAAGGTGTCTTGGCTAATGTGTCTTGGCTAAGGTGTCTTGGCTAAGGTGTCTTGGCTAAGGTGTCTTGGCTAATGTGTCTCGGCTAATGTGTCTTGGCTAATGTGTCTTGGCTAAGGTGTCTTGGCTAATGTGTCTTGGCTAAGGTGTCTTGGCTAAGGTGTCTTGGCTAAGGTGTCTTGGCTAATGTGTCTCGGCTAATGTGTCTTGGCTAAGGTGTCTTGGCTAAGGTGTCTTGGCTAAGGTGTCTTGGCTAAGGTGTCTTGGCTAATGTGTCTCGGCTAATGTGTCTTGGCTAATGTGTCTTGGCTAAGGTGTCTTGGCTAATGTGTCTCGGCTAATGTGTCTTGGCTAAAGTGTCTTGGCTAAGGTGTCTTGGCTAAGGTGTCTTGACTAATGTGTCTCGGCTAATGTGTCTTGGCTAATGTGTCTTGGCTAATGTGTCTTGGCTAAGGTGTCTCGGCTAAGGTGTCTTGGCTAATGTGTCTCGGCTAATGTGTCTTGGCTAATGTGTCTTGGCTAAGGTGTCTTGCCTAAAGTGTCTTGGCTAATGTGTCTCGGCTAAGGTGTCTTGGCTAATGTGTCTCGGCTAATGTGTCTTAGCTAAGATGTCTTGGCTAAGGTGTCTTGGCTAAGGTGTCTTGGCTAAGGTGTCTTGGCTAAGGTGTCTTGGCTAATGTGTCTCGGCTAATGTGTCTTGGCGAATGTGTCTTGGCTAAGGTGTCTTGGCTAATGTGTCTCGGCTAATGTGGCTTGGCTAATGTGTCTTGGCTAATGTGTCTTGGCTAAGGTGTCTTAACTAAGGTGTCTTGGCTAAGGTGTCTTGGCTAATGTGTCTCGGCTAATGTGTCTTGACTAAGGTGTCTTGGCTAAAGTGTCTTGGCTAAGGTGTCTTGGCTAAGGTGTCTTTGCTAATGTGTCTCGTCTAATGTGTCTTAGCTAAGGTGTCTTGGCTAAGGTGTCTTGGCTAAGGTGTCTTGGCTAAGGTGTCTTGGCTAATGTGTCTTGGCTAAGGTGTCTTGGCTAGTGTGTCTTGGCTAAGGTGTCTTGGCTAAGGTGTCTTGGCTAAGGTGTCTTGGCTAAGGTGTCTTGGCTAAGGTGTCTTGGCTAATGTGTCTTGGCTAATGTGTCTTGGCTAATGTGTCTCGGCTAATGTGTCTTGGCTAATGTGTCTTGGCTAAGGTGTCTTGGCTAAGGTGTCTTGGCTAAGGTGTCTTGGCTAAGGTGTCTTGGTTAATGTGTCTTGGCTAATGTGTCTTGGCTAAGGTGTCTCGGCTAATGTGTCTTGGCTAATGTTTCTTGGCTAAGGTGTCTTGGCTAAGGTGTCTTGGCTAAGGTGTCTTGGCTAAGGTGTCTTGGCTAATGTGTCTCGGCTAATGTGTCTTGGCTAAGATGTCTTGGCTAAGGTGTTTTGGCTAAGGTGTCTTGGCTAAGGTGTCTTGGCTAAGGTGTCTCGGCTAAAGTGTCTTGGCTAATGTGTCTTGGCTAAGGTGTCTTGGCTAATGTGTCTTGGCTAATGTGTCTTGGCTAATGTGTCTTGGCTAATGTGTCTTGGCTAATGTGTCTCGGCTAATGTGTCTTGGCTAAGGTGTCTTGGCTAAGGTGTCTTGGCTAATGTGTCTTGGCTAATGTGTCTTGGCTAAGGTGTCTTGGCTAAGGTGTCTTGGCTAAGGTGGCTTGGCTAAGGTGTCTTGTCTTAGGTGTCTTGGCTAAAGTGTCTTGGCTAATGTGTCTCGGCTAATGTGTCTTGGCTAAGGTGTCTTGGCTAAGGTGTATTGGCTAAGGTGTCTTGGCTAATGTGTCTCGGCTAATGTGTCTTGGCTAATGTGTCTTGGCTAAGGTGTCTTGGCTAATGTGTCTTGGCTAATGTGTCTCGGCTAATATGTCTTGGCTAATGTGTCTCGGCTAATGTGTCTTGGCTAAGGTGTCTTGGCTAATGTGTCCCGGCTAATGTGTCTTGGCTAATGTGTCTTGGCTAAGGTGTCTTGGCTAATGTGTCTCGGCTAATGTGTCTTGGCTAATGTGTCTTGGCTAAGGTGTCTCGGCTAATGTGTCTTGACTAATGTGTCTTGGCTAATGTGTCTTGGCTAATGTGTCTTGGCTAAGGTGTCTTGGCTAATGTGTTTCGGCTAATGTGTCTTGGCTAATGTGTCTTGGCTAAGGTGTCTCGGCTAATGTGTCTTGGCTAAGGTGTCTTGGCTAAGGTGTCTTGGCTCAGGTGTCTTGGCTGAGGTGTCTTGGCTAATGTGTCTCGGCTTATGTGTCTTGGCTAAGGTGTCTTGGCTAATGTGTCTTGGCTAAGGTGTCTTGGCTAATGTGTCTTGGCTAAAGTGTCTTGGCTAAGGTGTCTTGGCTAAGGTGTCTTGGCTAAGGTGTCTTGGCTAATGTGTCTTGGCTAAAGTGTCTTGGCTAAGGTGTCTTGGCTAAGGTGTCTTGGCTAAGGTGTCTTGGCTAATGTGTCTTGGCTAATGTGTCTCGGCTAATGTGTCTTGGCTAATGTGTCTTGGCTAAGGTGTCTTGGCTAAGGTGTCTTGGCTAATGTGTCTTGGCTAAGGTGTCTTGGCTAAGGTGTCTTAGCTTAGGTGCCTTGGCTAATGTGTCTTGGCTAAGGTGTCTTGGCTAAGGTGTCTTGGCTAATGTGTCTCGGCTAATGTGTCTTGGCTAAGGTGTCTTGGCTAAGGTGTCTTGGCTAAGGTGTCTTGGCTAAGGTGTCTTGGCTAAGGTGTCTTGGCTAATGTGTCTTGGCCAATGTGTCTCGGCTAATGTGTCTTGGCTAATGTGTCTTGGCTAATGTGTCTTGGCTAAGGTGTCTTGGCTAATGTGTCTCGGCTAAGGTGTCTAGGCTAATGTGTCTTGGCTAAGGTGTCTTGGCTTATGTGTCTTGGCTAATGTGTCTTGGCTAATGTGTCTTGGCTAATGTGTCTTGGCTAATGTGTCTTGGCTAATGTGTCTTGGCTAAGGTGTCTCGGCTAATGTGTCTCGGCTAATGTGTCTTGGCTAAGGTGTCTTGGCTAAGGTGTCTTGGCTAATGTGTGTTGGCTAATGTGTCTTGGCTAATGTGTCTCGGCTAATGTGTCTTGGCTAATGTTTCTTGGCTAAGGTGTCTTAACTAAGGTGTCCTGGCTAAGGTGTCTTGGATAATGTGTCTCGGCTAATGTGTCTTAGCTAATGTGTCTTGGCTAATCTGTCTTGGCTTATGTGTCTTGGCTAAGGTGTCTTGGCTAATGTGCCTTAGCTTATGAGTCTTGGCTAAGGTGTCTTGGCTAAGGTGTCTTGGCTAAGGTGTCTTGGCTGATGTGTCTTGGCTTATGTGTTTTGGCTAATGTGTCTTGGCTAAGGTGTCTTGGCTAAGGTGTCTTGGCTAAGGTGTTTTTGCTAAGGTGTCTTGGCTAATGTGTCTTGGCTAAGGTGTCTTGGCTTATGTGTCTTGGCTACGGTGTCTTGGCTAATGTGTCTTGGCTAAGGTGTCTTGGCTAAGGTGTCTTGGCTAAGGTGTCTTGGCTAAGGTGTCTCGGCTAATGTGTCTCGGCTAAGGTGTCTTGGCTAATGTGTCTCGGCTAATGTGTCTTAGCTAAGGTGTCTTGGCTAAGGTGTCTTGGCTAAGGTGTCTTGGCTAAGGTGTCTTGGCTAATGTGTCTCGGCTTATGTGTCTTGGCTAATGTGTCTTGGCTAAAGTGTCTCGGCTAAAGTGTCTTGGCTAATGTGTCTTGGCTAAGGTGTCTTTGCTAATGTGTCTCGTCTAATGTGTCTTAGCTAAGGTGTCTTGGCTATGGTGTCTTGGCTAAGGTGTCTTGGCTAAGGTGTCTTGGCTAAGGTGTCTTGGCTAATGTGTCTTGGCTAAGGTGTCTTGGCTAAGGTGTCTTGGCTAAGGTGTCTTGGCTTATGTGTCTTGGCCAATGTGTCTCGGCTAATGTGTCTTGGCTAATGTGTCTTGGCTAATGTGTCTTGGCTAAGGTGTCTTAACTAAGGTGTCTTGGCTAAGGTGTCTTGGCTAATGTGTCTCGGCTAATGTGTCTTGGCTAAGGTGTCTTGGCTAAGGTGTCTTGGCTAAGGTGTCTTGGCTAAGGTGTCTTGGCTAAGGTGTCTCGGCTAATGTGTCTTGGCTAATGTGTCTCGGCTAAGGTGTCTTGGCTAATGTGTCTTGGCTAATGTGTCTTGGCTAATGTGTCTTGGCTAATGTGTCTTGGCTAAGGTGTCTTGGCTAATGTGTCTTGGCTAATGTGTCTTGGCTAATGTGTCTCAGCTAATGTGTCTTGGCTAATGTTTCTTGGCTAAGGTGTTTTATCTAAGGTGTCTTAACTAAGGTGTCTTGGCTAAGGTGTCTTGGCTAATGTGTCTCGGCTAATGTGTCTTGGCTAATGTGTCTTGGCTAAGGTGTCTTGGCTAATGTGTCTCGGCTAATGTGTCTTGGCTAATGTGCCTTAGCTTATGCGTCTTGGCTAAGGTGTCTTAACTAAGGTGTCTTGGCTAATGTGTCTTGGCTAAGGTGTCTTGGCTAAGGTGTCTTGGCTAAGGTGTCTTGGCTAATGTGTCTCGGCTAATGTGTCTTGGCTAATGTGTCTTGGCTAATGTGTCTTGGCTAAGGTGTCTTGGCTAAGGTGTCTTGGCTAATGTGTCTTGGCTAAGGTTTCTTGGCTAAGGTGTCTTGGCTAAGGTGTCTTGGCTAAGGTGTCTTGGCTAATGTGTCTTGGCTAAGGTGTCTTGGCTAAGGTGTCTTGGCTAATGTGTCTTGGCTAAGGTGTCTTGGCTAAGGTGTCTTGGCTAATGTGTCTTGGCTAAGGTTTCTTGGCTAAGGTGTCTTGGCTAAGGTGTCTTGGCTAAGGTGTCTTGGCTAATGTGTCTTGGCTAAGGTGTCTTGGCTAATGTGTCTCGGCTAATGTGTCTTGGCTAATGTGCCTTAGCTTATGCGTCTTGGCTAAGGTGTCTTAACTAAGGTGTCTTGGCTAATGTGTCTTGGCTAAGGTGTCTTGGCTAAGGTGTCTTGGCTAAGGTGTCTTGGCTAATGTGTCTCGGCTAATGTGTCTTGGCTAATGTGTCTTGGCTAATGTGTCTTGGCTAAGGTGTCTTGGCTAAGGTGTCTTGGCTAATGTGTCTTGGCTAAGGTTTCTTGGCTAAGGTGTCTTGGCTAAGGTGTCTTGGCTAAGGTGTCTTGGCTAATGTGTCTTGGCTAAGGTGTCTTGGCTAAGGTGTCTTGGCTAATGTGTCTTGGCTAAGGTGTCTTGGCTAAGGTGTCTTGGCTAATGTGTCTTGGCTAAGGTTTCTTGGCTAAGGTGTCTTGGCTAAGGTGTCTTGGCTAAGGTGTCTTGGCTAATGTGTCTTGGCTAAGGTGTCTTGGCTAAGGTGTCTTGGCTAAGGTGTCTTGGCTAAGGTGTCTTGGCCAATGTGTCTCGGCTAATGTGTCTTGGCTAATGTGTCTTGGCTAATGTGTCTTGGCTAAGGTGTCTTAACTAAGGTGTCTTGGCTAAGGTGTCTTGGCTAATGTGTCTCGGCTAATGTGTCTTGGCTAAGGTGTCTTGGCTAAGGTGTCTTGGCTAATGTGTCTTGGCTAATGTGTCTTGGCTAATGTGTCTTGGCTAATGTGTCTTGGCTAAGGTGTCTTAACTAAGGTGTCTTGGCTAAGGTGTCTTGGCTAATGTGTCTCGGCTAATGTGTCTTGGCTAAGCTGTCTTGGCTAAAGTGTCTTGGCTAAGGTGTCTTGGCTAAGGTGTCTTGGCTAAGGTGTCTTGGCTAATGTGTCTTGGCTAAGGTGTCTTGGCTAATGTGTCTCGGCTTATGTGTCTTGGCTAATGTGTCTTGGCTAAAGTGTCTCGGCTAAAGTGTCTTGGCTAATGTGTCTTGGCTAAGGTGTCTTTGCTAATGTGTCTCGTCTAATGTGTCTTAGCTAAGGTGTCTTGGCTATGGTGTCTTGGCTAAGGTGTCTTGGCTAAGGTGTCTTGGCTAATGTGTCTTGGCTAAGGTGTCTTGGCTAGTGTGTCTTGGCTAAGGTGTCTTGGCTAAGGTGTCTTGGCTAAGGTGTCTTGGCTAAGGTGTCTTGGCTAAGGTGTCTTGGCTAATGTGTCTTGGCTAATGTGTCTTGGCTAATGTGTCTCGGCTAATGTGTCGTGGCTAATGTGTCTTGGCTAAGGTGTCTTGGCTAAGGTGTCTTGGCTAAGGTGTCTTGGCTATGGTGTCTTGGCTAAGGTGTCTTGGCTAAGGTGTCTTGGCTAATGTGTCTTGGCTAATGTGTCTTGGCTAATGTGTCTCGGCTAATGTGTCTCGGCTAATGTGTCTTGGCTAATGTTTCTTGGCTAAGGTGTCTTGGCTAAGGTGTCTTGGCTAAGGTGTCTTGGCTAATGTGTCTCGGCTAATGTGTCTTGGCTAAGATGTCTTGGCTAAGGTGTTTTGGCTAAGGTGTCTTGGCTAAGGTGTCTTGGCTAAGGTGTCTCGGCTAATGTGTCTTGGCTAATGTGTCTCGGCTAATGTGTCTTGGCTAATGTGTCTTGGCTAATGTGTCTCGGCTTATGTGTCTTGGCTAAGGTGTCTTGGCTAAGGTGTCTTGGCTAATGTGTCTTGGCTAATGTGTCTTGGCTAATGTGTCTCAGCTAATGTGTCTTGGCTAATGTTTCTTGGCTAAGGTGTTTTGGCTAAGGTGTCTTAACTAAGGTGTCTTGGCTAAGGTGTCTTGGCTAATGTGTCTCGGCTAATGTGTCTTGGCTAATGTGTCTTGGCTAAGGTGTCTTGGCTAATGTGTCTCGGCTAATGTGTCTTGGCTAATGTGCCTTAGCTTATGCGTCTTGGCTAAGGTGTCTTAACTAAGGTGTCTTGGCTAATGTGTCTTGGCTAAGGTGTCTTGGCTAAGGTGTCTTGGCTAAGGTGTCTTGGCTAATGTGTCTTGGCTAAGGTGTCTTGGCTAAGGTGTCTTGGCTAATGTGTCTTGGCTAATGTGTCTCGGCTAATGTGTCTTGGCTAATGTGTCTTGGCTAATGTGTCTTGGCTAAGGTGTCTTGGCTAAGGTGTCTTGGCTAATGTGTCTTGGCTAAGGTTTCTTGGCTAAGGTGTCTTGGCTAAGGTGTCTTGGCTAAGGTGTCTTGGCTAATGTGTCTTGGCTAAGGTGTCTTGGCTAAGGTGTCTTGGCTAAGGTGTCTTGGCTAAGGTGTCTTGGCTAATGTGTCTCGGCTAATGTGTCTTGGCTAATGTGTCTTGGCTAATGTGTCTTGGCTAAGGTGTCTTGGCTAATGTGTCTCGGCTAATGTGTCTTGGCTAATGTGTCTTGGCTAAGGTGTCTTGATTAATGTGTCTCGGCTAATGTGTCTTGGCTAAGGTGTTTTGGCTAAGGTGTCTTGGCTAAGGTGTCTTGGCTAAGGTGTCTTGGCTAAGGTGTCTTGGCTAATGTGTCTTGGCTAATGTGTCTTGGCTAAGGTGTCTTGGCTAAGGTGTCTTGGCTAATGTGTCTTGGCTAATGTGTCTCGGCTAATGTGTCTTGGCTAATGTGTCTTGGCTAAGGTGTCTTGGCTAAGGTGTCTTGGCTAAGGTGTCTTGGCTAATGTGTCTTGGCTAAGGTTTCTTGGCTAAGGTGTCTTGGCTAAGGTGTCTTGGCTAAGGTGTCTTGGCTAATGTGTCTTGGCAAAGGTGTCTTGGCTTAGGTGTCTTGGCTAAGGTGTCTTGGCTAAGGTGTCTTGGCTAAGGTGTCTTGGCTAATGTGTCTTGGCTAATGTTTCTTGGCTAAGGTGTCTCGGCTAATGTGTCTCGGCTAATGTGTCTTGGCTAAGTTGTCTTGGCTAAGGTGTCTTGGCTAAGGTGTCTTGGCTAAGGTGTCTTGGCTAAGTTGTCTTGGCTAAGGTGTCTTGGCTAAGGTGTCTTGGCTAATGTGGCTTGGCTAAGGTGTCTTGGCTAAGGTGTCTTGGCTAAGGTGTCTTGGCTAATGTGTCTCGGCTAATGTGTCTTGGCTAAGGTGTCTTGGCTAAGGTGTCTTTGCTAAGGTGTCTTGGCTAATGTGTCTCGGCTAATGTGTCTTGGCTAAGGTGTCTTGGCTAAGGTGTCTTGGCTAAGGTGTCTTGGCTAATGTGTCTTGGCTAATATGTCTCGGCTAGTGTGTCTTGGCTAATGTGTCTTGGCTAATGTGTCTCGGCTAATGTGTCTTGGCTAAGGTGTCTTGGCTAATGTGTCTCGGCTAATGTGTCTTGGCTAATGTGTCTTGGCTAATGTGTCTCGGCTAATGTGTCTTGGCTAAGGTGTCTTGGCTAAGGTGTCTTGGCTAATGTGTCTCGGCTAATGTGTCTTGGCTAATGTGTCTTGGCTAAGGTATCTTGATTAATGTGTCTCGGCTAATGTGTCTTGGCTAATGTGTCTTGGCTAAAGTGTCTCGGCTAAAGTGTCTTGGCTAATGTGTCTCGGCTAATGTGTCTTGGCTAATGTGTCTTGGCTAAGGTGTCTTGGCTAAGGTGTCTTGGCTAAGGTGTCTTGGCTAATGTGTTTCGGCTAATGTGTCTTGGCTAATGTGTCTTGGCTAAGGTGTCTTGGCTAAGGTGTCTCGGCTAATGTGTCTTGGCTAATGTGTTTTGGCTAATGTGTCTCGGCTAATGTGTCTTGGCTAATGTGTCTCGGCTAATGTGTCTTGGCTAATGTGTCTTGGCTAAGGTGTCTTGGCTAATGTGTCTTGGCTAAGGTGTCTCGGCTAATGTGTCTTGGCTAATGTGTCTCGGCTAATGTGTCTTGGCTAAGGTGTCTTGGCTAAGGTGTCTTGGCTAATGTGTCTTGGCTAAGGTGTCTTGGCTAATGTGTCTTGGCTAAGGTGTCTTGGCTAATGTGTCTCAGCTAATGTGTCTTGGCTAAGGTGTCTTGGCTAAGGTGTCTCGGCTAATGTGTCTTGGCTAATGTGTCTTGGCTAAGGTGTCTTGGCTAATGTGTCTTGGCTAAGGTGTCTTGGCTAATGTGTCTCGGCTAATGTGTCTTGGCTAATGTGTCTTGGCTGAGGTGTCCTGGCTAATGTGTCTTGGCTAAGGTGTCTCGGCTAATGTGTCTCGGCTAATGTGTCTTGGCTTAGGTGTCTTGGCTAAGGTGTCTCGGCTAAGGTGTCTTGGCTAAGGTGTCTTGGCTAAGGTGTCTTGGCTAATGTGGCTTGGCTAAGGTGTCTTGGCTAAGGTGTCTTGGCTAAGGTGTCTTGGCTAATGTGTCTCGGCTAAGGTGTCTTGGCTAAGGTGTCTTGGCTAAGGTGTCTTGGCTAAGGTGTCTTGGCTAATGTGTCTCGGCTAATGTGTCTTGGCTAATGTGTCTTGGCTAAGGTGTCTTGGCTAATGTGTCTTGGCTAATGTGTCTCGGCTAATGTGTCTTGGCTGAGGTGTCTTGGCTAATGTGTCTCGGCTAATGTGTCTTGGCTTAGGTGTCTTGGCTAATGTGTCTCGGCTAATGTGTCTTGGCTAATGTGTCTTGGCTAATGTGTCTTGGCTAAGGTGTCTTGGCTAATGTGTCTCGGCTAATGTGTCTTGGCTAATGTGTCTTGGCTAAGGTGTCTTGGCTAAGGTGTCTTAACTAATGTGTTTCGGCTAATGTGTCTTGGCTAATGTGTCTTGGCTAAGGTGTCTCGGCTAATGTGTCTTGGCTAAGGTGTCTTGGCTAAGGTGTCTTGGCTAAGGTGTCTTGGCTAAGGTGTCTTGGCTAATGTGTCTCGGCTAATGTGTCTTGGCTAAGGTGTCTTGGCTAATGTGTCTTGGCTAAGGTGTCTTGGCTAATGTGTCTTGGCTAAAGTGTCTTGGCTAAGGTGTCTTGGCTAAGGTGTCTTGGCTAAGGTGTCTTGGCTAATGTGTCTTGGCTAATGTGTCTTGGCTAATGTGTCTCGGCTAATGTGTCTTGGCTAATGTGTCTTGGCTAAGGTGTCTTGGCTAAGGTGTCTTGGCTAATGTGTCTTGGCTAAGGTGTCTTGGCTAAGGTGTCTTAGCTTAGGTGTCTTGGCTAATGTGTCTTGGCTAAGGTGTCTTGGCTAAGGTGTCTTGGCTGAGGTGTCTTGGCTAATGTGTCTCGGCTAATGTGTCTTGGCTAATGTGTCTTGGCTAAGGTGTCTTGGCTAAGGTGTCTTGGCTAATGTGTCTCGGCTAATGTGTCTTGGCTAAGGTGTCTTGGCTAATGTGTCTTGGCTAAGGTGTCTTGGCTAATGTGTCTTGGCTAATGTGTCTTGGCTAAAGTGTCTTGGCTAAGGTGTCTTGGCTAAGGTGTCTTGGCTAAGGTGTCTTGGCTAATGTGTCTTGGCTAATGTGTCTTGGCTAATGTGTCTCGGCTAATGTGTCTTGGCTAATGTGTCTTGGCTAAGGTGTCTTGGCTAAGGTGTCTTGGCTAATGTGTCTTGGCTAAGGTGTCTTGGCTAAGGTGTCTTAGCTTAGGTGTCTTGGCTAATGTGTCTTGGCTAAGGTGTCTTGGCTAAGGTGTCTTGGCTAATGTGTCTCGGCTAATGTGTCTTGGCTAAGGTGTCTTGGCTAAGGTGTCTTGGCTAAGGTGTCTTGGCTAAGGTGTCTTGGCTAATGTGTCTCGGCTGATGTGTCTCGGCTAATGTGTCTTGGCTAATCTGTCTTGGCTAAGGTGTCTTGGCTAATGTGTCTTGGCTAATGTGTCTTGGCTAAGGTGTCTTGGTTAATGTGTCTCGGCTTATGTGTCTTGGCTAATGTGTCTTGGCTAAGGTGTCTTGGCTAAGGTTTCTTTGCTTAGGTGTCTTGGCTAAGGTGTCTTGGCTAATGTGTCTCGGCTAATGTGTCTTGGCTAATGTGTCTCGGCTAATGTGTCTTGGCTAAGGTGTCTTGGCTAAGGTGTCTCGGCTAAGGTGTCTTGGCTAAGGTGTCTTGGCTAAAGTGTCTCGGCTAAAGTGTCTTGGCTAATGTGTCTTGGCTAATGTGTCTTGGCTAATGTGTCTTGGCTAAGGTGTCTTGGCTAAGGTGTCTTGGCTAAGGTGTCTCGGCTAATGTGTCTCGGCTAAGGTGTCTTGGCTAAGGTGTTTTGGCTAAGGTGTCTTGGCTAAGGAGTCTCGGCTAATGTGTCTTGGCTAATGTGTCTTAGCTAAGGTGTCTTGGCTAATGTGTCTTGGCTAAGGTGTCTTGGCTAATGTGTCTCGGCTAATGTGTCTTGGCTAAGGTGTCTTGGCTAACGTGTCTTGGCTAATGATTCTTGGCTAAGGCGTCTTGGCTAATGTGTCTCGGCTAAGGTGTCTTGGCTAAGGTGTCTTGGCTAAGGTGTCTTGGCTAAGGTGTCTTGGCTAATGTGTCTTGGCTAATGTGTCTTGGCTAATGTGTCTTGGCTAAGGTGTCTTGGCTAATGTGTCTCGGCAAAGGTGTCTTGGCTAAGGTGTCTTGGCTAAGGTGTCTTGGCTAATGTGTCTCGGCTAATGTGTCTTGGCTAATGTGTCTTGGCTAATGTGTCTCGGCTTATGTGTCTTGGCTAAGGTGTCTTGGCTAAGGTGTCTTGGCTAATGTGTCTTGGCTAATGTGTCTTGGCTAATGTGTCTCAGCTAATGTGTCTTGGCTAATGTTTCTTGGCTAAGGTGTTTTGGCTAAGGTGTCTTAACTAAGGTGTCTTGGCTAAGGTGTCTTGGCTAATGTGTCTCGGCTAATGTGTCTTGGCTAATGTGTCTTGGCTAAGGTGTCTTGGCTAATGTGTCTCGGCTAATGTGTCTTGGCTAATGTGCCTTAGCTTATGCGTCTTGGCTAAGGTGTCTTAACTAAGGTGTCTTGGCTAATGTGTCTTGGCTAAGGTGTCTTGGCTAAGGTGTCTTGGCTAAGGTGTCTTGGCTAATGTGTCTTGGCTAAGGTGTCTTGGCTAAGGTGTCTTGGCTAATGTGTCTTGGCTAATGTGTCTCGGCTAATGTGTCTTGGCTAATGTGTCTTGGCTAATGTGTCTTGGCTAAGGTGTCTTGGCTAAGGTGTCTTGGCTAATGTGTCTTGGCTAAGGTTTCTTGGCTAAGGTGTCTTGGCTAAGGTGTCTTGGCTAAGGTGTCTTGGCTAATGTGTCTTGGCTAAGGTGTCTTGGCTAAGGTGTCTTGGCTAAGGTGTCTTGGCTAAGGTGTCTTGGCCAATGTGTCTCGGCTAATGTGTCTTGGCTAATGTGTCTTGGCTAATGTGTCTTGGCTAAGGTGTCTTGGCTAATGTGTCTCGGCTAATGTGTCTTGGCTAATGTGTCTTGGCTAAGGTGTCTTGATTAATGTGTCTCGGCTAATGTGTCTTGGCTAAGGTGTTTTGGCTAAGGTGTCTTGGCTAAGGTGTCTTGGCTAAGGTGTCTTGGCTAAGGTGTCTTGGCTAATGTGTCTTGGCTAATGTGTCTTGGCTAAGGTGTCTTGGCTAAGGTGTCTTGGCTAATGTGTCTTGGCTAATGTGTCTCGGCTAATGTGTCTTGGCTAATGTGTCTTGGCTAAGGTGTCTTGGCTAAGGTGTCTTGGCTAAGGTGTCTTGGCTAATGTGTCTTGGCTAAGGTTTCTTGGCTAAGGTGTCTTGGCTAAGGTGTCTTGGCTAAGGTGTCTTGGCTAATGTGTCTTGGCAAAGGTGTCTTGGCTTAGGTGTCTTGGCTAAGGTGTCTTGGCTAAGGTGTCTTGGCTAAGGTGTCTTGGCTAATGTGTCTTGGCTAATGTTTCTTGGCTAAGGTGTCTCGGCTAATGTGTCTCGGCTAATGTGTCTTGGCTAAGTTGTCTTGGCTAAGGTGTCTTGGCTAAGGTGTCTTGGCTAAGGTGTCTTGGCTAAGTTGTCTTGGCTAAGGTGTCTTGGCTAAGGTGTCTTGGCTAATGTGGCTTGGCTAAGGTGTCTTGGCTAAGGTGTCTTGGCTAAGGTGTCTTGGCTAATGTGTCTCGGCTAATGTGTCTTGGCTAAGGTGTCTTGGCTAAGGTGTCTTTGCTAAGGTGTCTTGGCTAATGTGTCTCGGCTAATGTGTCTTGGCTAAGGTGTCTTGGCTAAGGTGTCTTGGCTAAGGTGTCTTGGCTAATGTGTCTTGGCTAATATGTCTCGGCTAGTGTGTCTTGGCTAATGTGTCTTGGCTAATGTGTCTCGGCTAATGTGTCTTGGCTAAGGTGTCTTGGCTAATGTGTCTCGGCTAATGTGTCTTGGCTAATGTGTCTTGGCTAATGTGTCTCGGCTAATGTGTCTTGGCTAAGGTGTCTTGGCTAAGGTGTCTTGGCTAATGTGTCTCGGCTAATGTGTCTTGGCTAATGTGTCTTGGCTAAGGTATCTTGATTAATGTGTCTCGGCTAATGTGTCTTGGCTAATGTGTCTTGGCTAAAGTGTCTCGGCTAAAGTGTCTTGGCTAATGTGTCTCGGCTAATGTGTCTTGGCTAATGTGTCTTGGCTAAGGTGTCTTGGCTAAGGTGTCTTGGCTAAGGTGTCTTGGCTAATGTGTTTCGGCTAATGTGTCTTGGCTAATGTGTCTTGGCTAAGGTGTCTTGGCTAAGGTGTCTCGGCTAATGTGTCTTGGCTAATGTGTTTTGGCTAATGTGTCTCGGCTAATGTGTCTTGGCTAATGTGTCTCGGCTAATGTGTCTTGGCTAATGTGTCTTGGCTAAGGTGTCTTGGCTAATGTGTCTTGGCTAAGGTGTCTCGGCTAATGTGTCTTGGCTAATGTGTCTCGGCTAATGTGTCTTGGCTAAGGTGTCTTGGCTAAGGTGTCTTGGCTAATGTGTCTTGGCTAAGGTGTCTTGGCTAATGTGTCTTGGCTAAGGTGTCTTGGCTAATGTGTCTCAGCTAATGTGTCTTGGCTAAGGTGTCTTGGCTAAGGTGTCTCGGCTAATGTGTCTTGGCTAATGTGTCTTGGCTAAGGTGTCTTGGCTAATGTGTCTTGGCTAAGGTGTCTTGGCTAATGTGTCTCGGCTAATGTGTCTTGGCTAATGTGTCTTGGCTGAGGTGTCCTGGCTAATGTGTCTTGGCTAAGGTGTCTCGGCTAATGTGTCTCGGCTAATGTGTCTTGGCTTAGGTGTCTTGGCTAAGGTGTCTCGGCTAAGGTGTCTTGGCTAAGGTGTCTTGGCTAAGGTGTCTTGGCTAATGTGGCTTGGCTAAGGTGTCTTGGCTAAGGTGTCTTGGCTAAGGTGTCTTGGCTAATGTGTCTCGGCTAAGGTGTCTTGGCTAAGGTGTCTTGGCTAAGGTGTCTTGGCTAAGGTGTCTTGGCTAATGTGTCTCGGCTAATGTGTCTTGGCTAATGTGTCTTGGCTAAGGTGTCTTGGCTAATGTGTCTTGGCTAATGTGTCTCGGCTAATGTGTCTTGGCTGAGGTGTCTTGGCTAATGTGTCTCGGCTAATGTGTCTTGGCTTAGGTGTCTTGGCTAATGTGTCTCGGCTAATGTGTCTTGGCTAATGTGTCTTGGCTAATGTGTCTTGGCTAAGGTGTCTTGGCTAATGTGTCTCGGCTAATGTGTCTTGGCTAATGTGTCTTGGCTAAGGTGTCTTGGCTAAGGTGTCTTAACTAATGTGTTTCGGCTAATGTGTCTTGGCTAATGTGTCTTGGCTAAGGTGTCTCGGCTAATGTGTCTTGGCTAAGGTGTCTTGGCTAAGGTGTCTTGGCTAAGGTGTCTTGGCTAAGGTGTCTTGGCTAATGTGTCTCGGCTAATGTGTCTTGGCTAAGGTGTCTTGGCTAATGTGTCTTGGCTAAGGTGTCTTGGCTAATGTGTCTTGGCTAAAGTGTCTTGGCTAAGGTGTCTTGGCTAAGGTGTCTTGGCTAAGGTGTCTTGGCTAATGTGTCTTGGCTAATGTGTCTTGGCTAATGTGTCTCGGCTAATGTGTCTTGGCTAATGTGTCTTGGCTAAGGTGTCTTGGCTAAGGTGTCTTGGCTAATGTGTCTTGGCTAAGGTGTCTTGGCTAAGGTGTCTTAGCTTAGGTGTCTTGGCTAATGTGTCTTGGCTAAGGTGTCTTGGCTAAGGTGTCTTGGCTGAGGTGTCTTGGCTAATGTGTCTCGGCTAATGTGTCTTGGCTAATGTGTCTTGGCTAAGGTGTCTTGGCTAAGGTGTCTTGGCTAATGTGTCTCGGCTAATGTGTCTTGGCTAAGGTGTCTTGGCTAATGTGTCTTGGCTAAGGTGTCTTGGCTAATGTGTCTTGGCTAATGTGTCTTGGCTAAAGTGTCTTGGCTAAGGTGTCTTGGCTAAGGTGTCTTGGCTAAGGTGTCTTGGCTAATGTGTCTTGGCTAATGTGTCTTGGCTAATGTGTCTCGGCTAATGTGTCTTGGCTAATGTGTCTTGGCTAAGGTGTCTTGGCTAAGGTGTCTTGGCTAATGTGTCTTGGCTAAGGTGTCTTGGCTAAGGTGTCTTAGCTTAGGTGTCTTGGCTAATGTGTCTTGGCTAAGGTGTCTTGGCTAAGGTGTCTTGGCTAATGTGTCTCGGCTAATGTGTCTTGGCTAAGGTGTCTTGGCTAAGGTGTCTTGGCTAAGGTGTCTTGGCTAAGGTGTCTTGGCTAATGTGTCTCGGCTGATGTGTCTCGGCTAATGTGTCTTGGCTAATCTGTCTTGGCTAAGGTGTCTTGGCTAATGTGTCTTGGCTAATGTGTCTTGGCTAAGGTGTCTTGGTTAATGTGTCTCGGCTTATGTGTCTTGGCTAATGTGTCTTGGCTAAGGTGTCTTGGCTAAGGTTTCTTTGCTTAGGTGTCTTGGCTAAGGTGTCTTGGCTAATGTGTCTCGGCTAATGTGTCTTGGCTAATGTGTCTCGGCTAATGTGTCTTGGCTAAGGTGTCTTGGCTAAGGTGTCTCGGCTAAGGTGTCTTGGCTAAGGTGTCTTGGCTAAAGTGTCTCGGCTAAAGTGTCTTGGCTAATGTGTCTTGGCTAATGTGTCTTGGCTAATGTGTCTTGGCTAAGGTGTCTTGGCTAAGGTGTCTTGGCTAAGGTGTCTCGGCTAATGTGTCTCGGCTAAGGTGTCTTGGCTAAGGTGTTTTGGCTAAGGTGTCTTGGCTAAGGAGTCTCGGCTAATGTGTCTTGGCTAATGTGTCTTAGCTAAGGTGTCTTGGCTAATGTGTCTTGGCTAAGGTGTCTTGGCTAATGTGTCTCGGCTAATGTGTCTTGGCTAAGGTGTCTTGGCTAACGTGTCTTGGCTAATGATTCTTGGCTAAGGCGTCTTGGCTAATGTGTCTCGGCTAAGGTGTCTTGGCTAAGGTGTCTTGGCTAAGGTGTCTTGGCTAAGGTGTCTTGGCTAATGTGTCTTGGCTAATGTGTCTTGGCTAATGTGTCTTGGCTAAGGTGTCTTGGCTAATGTGTCTCGGCAAAGGTGTCTTGGCTAAGGTGTCTTGGCTAAGGTGTCTTGGCTAATGTGTCTCGGCTAATGTGTCTTGGCTAAGGTGTCTTGGCTAAGGTGTCTTGGCTAAGGTGTCTTGGCTAAGGTGTCTCGGCTAATGTGTCTTGGCTAATGTGTCTTGGCTAAGGTGTCTTGGCTAATGTGTCTTGGCTAAGGTGTCTTGGCTAAGGTGTCTTGGCTAAGGTGTCTTGGCTAATGTGTCTTGGCTAAGGTGTCTTGGCTAAGGTGTCTTGGCTAAGGTGTCTTGGCTAAGGTGTCTTGGCTAAGGTGTCTTGGCTAAGGTGTCTTGGCTAATGTGTCTCGGCTAAGGTGTCTTGGCTAAGGTGTCTTGGCTAATGTGTCTCGGCTAATGTGTCTTGGCTAAGGTGTCTTGGCTAATGTGTCTCGGCTAATGTGTCTTGACTAATGTGTCTTGGCTAAGGTGTCTTGGCTAATGTGTCTCGGCTAATGTGTCTTGGCTAAGGTGTCTTGGCTAAGGTGTCTTGGCTTATGATTCTTGGCTAAGGTGTCTTGGCTAATGTGTCTCGGCTAAGGTGTCTCGGCTAATGTGTCTTGGCTAATGTGTCTTGGCTAATGTTTCTCGGCTAAGGTGTCTTGGCTAAGGTGTCTTGGCTAAGGTGTCTTGGCTAAGTTGTCTTGGCTAAGGTGTCTTGGCTAAGGTGTCTTGGCTAATGTGTCTTGGCTAATGTGACTTGGCTAAGGTGTCTTGGCTAAGGTGTCTTGGCTAAGGTGTCTTGGCTAATGTGTCTCGGCTAATGTGTCTTGGCTAAGGTGTCTTGGCTAAGGTGTCTTGGCTAAGGTGTCTTGGCTGAGGTGTCTTGGCTAATGTGTCTCGGCTAATGTGTCTTGGCTAAGGTGTCTTGGCTAAGGTGTCTTGGCTAAGGTGTCTCGGCTAATGTGTCTCGGCTAATGTGTCTTGGCTAAGGTGTCTTGGCTAATGTGTCTTGGCTAAGGTGTCTTGGCTAATGTGTCTTGGCTAAAGTGTCTTGGCTAAGGTGTCTTGGCTAAGGTGTCTTGGCTAAGGTGTCTTGGCTAATGTGTCTTGGCTAATGTGTCTTGGCTAATGTGTCTCGGCTAATGTGTCTTGGCTAATGTGTCTTGGCTAAGGTGTCTTGGCTAAGGTGTCTTGGCTAATGTGTCTTGGCTAAGGTGTCTTGGCTAAGGTGTCTTAGCTAAGGTGTCTTGGCTAATGTGTCTTGGCTAAGGTGTCTTGGCTAAGGTGTCTTGGCTAATGTGTCTCGGCTAATGTGTCTTGACTAAGGTGTCTTGGCTAAGGTGTCTTGGCTAAGGTGTCTTGGCTAATGTGTCTCGGCTAATGTGTCTCGGCTAATGTGTCTTGGCTATTCTGTCTTGGCTAAGGTGTCTTGGCTAATGTGTCTTGGCTAATGATTCTTGGCTAAGTTGTCTTGGTTAATGTGTCTCGGCTTATGTGTCTTGGCTAATGTGTCTTGGCTAAGGTGTCTTGGCTAAGGTTTCTTTGCTTAGGTGTCTTGGCTAAGGTGTCTTGGCTAAGGTGTCTTGGCTAAGGTGTCTTGGCTAATGTGTCTTGGCTAAGGTGTCTTGGCTAAGGTGTCTTGGCTAAGGTGTCTTGGCTAAGGTGTCTTGGCTAAAGTGACTCGGCTAAAGTGTCTTGGCTAATGTGTCTTGGCTAAGGTGTCTTGGCTAATGTGTCTTGGCTAAGGTGTCTTGGCTAAGGTGTCTTGGCTAAGGTGTATCGGCTAATGTGTCTCGGCTAAGGTGTCTTGGCTAAGGTGTTTTGGCTAAGGTGTCTTGGCTAAGGAGTCTCGGCTAATGTGTCTTGGCTAATGTGTCTTAGCTAAGGTGTTTTGGCTAATGTGTCTTGGCTAAGGTGTCTTGGCTAATGTGTCTCGGCTAATGTGTCTTGGCTAAGGTGTCTTGGCTAAGGTGTCTTGGCTAATGATTCTTGGCTAAGGCGTCTTGGCTAATGTGTCTCGGCTAAGGTGTCTTGGCTAAGGTGTCTTGGCTAAGGTGTCTTGGCTAATGTGTCTTGGCTAATGTGTCTTGGCTAAGGTGTCTTGGCTAATGTGTCTCGGCAAAGGTGTCTTGGCTAAGGTGTCTTGGCTAAGGTGTCTTGGCTAATGTGTCTCGGCTATTGTGTCTTGGCTAAGGTGTCTTGGCTAAGGTGTCTTGGCTAAGGTGTCTCGGCTAATGTGTCTTGGCTAATGTGTCTTGGCTAAGGTGTCTTGGCTAATGTGTCTTGGCTAAGGTGTCTTGGCTAAAATGTCTTGGCTAAGGTGTCTTGGCTAATGTGTCTCGGCTATTGTGTCTTGGCTAAGGTGTCTTGGCTAAGGTGTCTTGGCTAAGGTGTCTCGGCTAATGTGTCTTGGCTAATGTGTCTTGGCTAAGGTGTCTTGGCTAATGTGTCTTGGCTAAGGTGTCTTGGCTAAAATGTCTTGGCTAAGGTGTCTTGGCTAATGTGTCTTGGCTAAGGTGTCTTGGCTAAGGTGTCTTGGCTAAGGTGTCTTGGCTAAGGTGTCTTGGCTAATGTGTCTCGGCTAAGGTGTCTTGGCTAAGGTGTCTTGGCTAATGTGTCTCGGCTAATGTGTCTCGGCTAATGTGTCTTGGCTAAGGTGTCTTGGCTAATGTGTCTCGGCTAATGTGTCTTGACTAATGTGTCTTGGCTAAGGTGTCTTTGCTAATGTGTCTCGGCTAATGTGTCTTGGCTAAGGTGTCTTGGCTAAGGTGTCTTGGCTTATGATTCTTGGCTAAGGTGTCTTGGCTAATGTGTCTCGGCTAAGGTGTCTCGGCTAATGTGTCTTGGCTAATGTGTCTTGGCTAATGTTTCTTGGCTAAGGTGTCTTGGCTAAGGTGTCTTGGCTAAGGTGTCTTGGCTAAGTTGTCTTGGCTAAGGTGTCTTGGCTAAGGTGTCTTGGCTAATGTGTCTTGGCTAATGTGGCTTGGCTAAGGTGTCTTGGCTAAGGTGTCTTGGCTAAGGTGTCTTGGCTAATGTGTCTCGGCTAATGTGTCTTGGCTAAGGTGTCTTGGCTAAGGTGTCTTTGCTAAGGTGTCTTGGCTAATGTGTCTCGGCTAATGTGTCTTGGCTAAGGTGTCTTGGCTAAGGTGTCTTGGCTAAGGTGTCTCGGCTAATGTGTCTTGGCTAATGTGTCTTGGCTAATGTGTCTCGGCTAATGTGTCTTGGCTAAGGTGTCTTGGCTAATGTGTCTCGGCTAATGTGTCTTGGCTAATGTGTCTTGGCTAATGTGTCTCGGCTAATGTGTCTTGGCTAAGGTGTCTTGGCTAAGGTGTCTTGGCTAATGTGTCTCGGCTAATGTGTCTTGGCTAATGTGTCTTGGCTAAGGTGTCTTGATTAATGTGTCTCGGCTAATGTGTCTTGGCTAATGTGTCTTGGCTAAAGTGTCTCGGCTAAAGTGTCTTGGCTAATGTGTCTCGGCTAATGTGTCTTGGCTAATGTGTCTTGGCTAAGGTGTCTTGGCTAAGGTGTCTCGGCTAATGTGTCTTGGCTAATGTGTTTTGGCTAATGTGTCTCGGCTAATGTGTCTTGGCTAATGTGTCTCGGCTAATGTGTCTTGGCTAATGTGTCTTGGCTAATGTGTCTTGGCTAAGGTGTCTTGGCTAAGGTGTCTTGGCTAAGGTGTCTCGGCTAATGTGTCTTGGCTAATGTGTTTTGGCTAATGTGTCTCGGCTAATGTGTCTTGGCTAATGTGTCTCGGCTAATGTGTCTTGGCTAATGTGTCTCGGCTAATGTGTCTTGGCTAAGGTGTCTTGGCTAAGGTGTCTTGGCTAATGTGTCTCGGCTAATGTGTCTTGGCTAATGTGTCTTGGCTAAGGTGTCTTGATTAATGTGTCTCGGCTAATGTGTCTTGGCTAAAGTGTCTTGGCTAATGTGTTTCGGCTAATGTGTCTTGGCTAATGTGTTTCGGCTAATGTGTCTTGGCTAATGTGTCTTGGCTAAGGTGTCTTGGCTAAGGTGTCTCGGCTAATGTGTCTTGGCTAATGTGTTTTGGCTAATGTGTCTCGGCTAATGTGTCTTGGCTAATGTGTCTTGGCTAAGGTGTCTTGGCTAAGGTGTCTTGGCTAATGTGTCTTGGCTAAGGTGTCTTGGCTAATGTGTCTTGGCTAAGGTGTCTTGGCTAATGTGTCTCAGCTAATGTGTCTTGGCTAAGGTGTCTTGGCTAAGGTGTCTCGGCTAATGTGTCTTGGCTAATGTGTCTTGGCTAATGTGTCTTGGCTAAGGTGTCTTGGCTAAGGTGTCTTGGCTAATGTGTCTTGGCTAAGGTGTCTTGGCTAATGTGTCTTGGCTAAGGTGTCTTGGCTAATGTGTCTCAGCTAATGTGTCTTGGCTAAGGTGTCTTGGCTAAGGTGTCTCGGCTAATGTGTCTTGGCTAATGTGTCTTGGCTAAGGTGTCTTGATTAATGTGTCTCGGCTAATGTGTCTTGGCTAAAGTGTCTTGGCTAATGTGTTTCGGCTAATGTGTCTTGGCTAATGTGTTTCGGCTAATGTGTCTTGGCTAATGTGTCTTGGCTAAGGTGTCTTGGCTAAGGTGTCTCGGCTAATGTGTCTTGGCTAATGTGTCTTGGCTAAGGTGTCTTGGCTAATGTGTCTTGGCTAAGGTGTCTTGGCTAATGTGTCTTGGCTGAGGTGTCCTGGCTAATGTGTCTTGGCTAAGGTGTCTCGGCTAATGTGTCTCGGCTAATGTGTCTTGGCTCAGGTGTCTTGGCTAAGGTGTCTTGGCTAAGGTGTCTTGGCTAAGGTGTCTTGGCTAAGGTGTCTTGGCTAATGTGGCTTGGCTAAGGTGTCTTGGCTAAGGTGTCTTGGCTAAGGTGTCTTGGCTAATGTGTCTCGGCTAATGTGTCTTGGCTAAGGTGTCTTGGCTAAAGTGTCTTGGCTAAGGTGTCTTGGCTAATGTGTCTCGGCTAATGTGTCTTGGCTAATGTGTCTTGGCTAAGGTGTCTTGGCTAATGTGTCTTGGCTAATGTGTCTCGGCTAATGTGTCTTGGCTGAGGTGTCTTGGCTGAGGTGTCTTGGCTAATGTGTCTCGGCTAATGTGTCTTGGCTTAGGTGTCTTGGCTAATGTGTCTCGGCTAATGTGTCTTGGCTAATGTGTCTTGGCTAAGGTGTCTTGGCTAATGTGTCTCGGCTAATGTGTCTTGGCTAATGTATCTTGGCTAAGGTGTCTCGGCTAATGTGTCTTGGCTAATGTGTCTTGGCTAATGTGTCTTGGCTAATGTGTCTTGGCTAAGGTGTCTTGGCTAATGTGTTTCGGCTAATGTGTCTTGGCTAAGGTGTCTTGGCTAAGGTGTCTCGGCTAATGTGTCTTGGCTAAGGTGTCTTGGCTAAGGTGTCTTGGCTTATGTGTCTTGGCTAAGGTGTCTTGGCTAATGTGTCTCGGCTAATGTGTCTTGGCTAATGTGTCTTGGCTGAGGTGTCCTGGCTAATGTGTCTTGGCTAAGGTGTCTCGGCTAATGTGTCTCGGTCAATGTGTCTTGGCTTAGGTGTCTTGGCTAAGGTGTCTTAGCTAAGGTGTCTTGGCTAATGTGTCTTGGCTAAGGTGTCTTGGCTAATGTATCTTGGCTAAGGTGTCTCGGCTAATGTGTCTTGGCTAATGTGTCTTGGCTAATGTGTCTTGGCTAATTTGTCTTGGCTAAGGTGTCTTGGCTAATGTGTTTCGGCTAATGTGTCTTGGCTAATGTGTCTTGGCTAAGGTGTCTCGGCTAATGTGTCTTGGCTAAGGTGTCTTGGCTAAGGTGTCTTGGCTAAGGTGTCTTGGCTAAGGTGTCTTGGCTAATGTGTCTCGGCTAATGTGTCTTGGCTAAGGTGTCTTGGCTAAGGTGTCTTGGCTAAGGTGTCTTGGCTAATGTGTCTCGGCTAATGTGTCTTGGCTAAGGTGTCTTGGCTAATGTGTCTTGGCTAAGGTGTCTTGGCTAATGTGTCTTGGCTAAAGTGTCTTGGCTAAGGTGTCTTGGCTAAGGTGTCTTGGCTAAGGTGTCTTGGCTAATGTGTCTTGGCTAATGTTTCTTGGCTAATGTGTCTCGGCTAATGTGTCTTGGCTAATGTGTCTTGGCTAAGGTGTCTTGGCTAAGGTGTCTTGGCTAATGTGTCTTGGCTAAGGTGTCTTGGCTAAGGTGTCTTAGCTTAGGTGTCTTGGCTAATGTGTCTTGGCTAAGGTGTCTTGGCTAAGGTGTCTTGGCTAATGTGTCTCGGCTAATGTGTCTTGGCTAAGGTGTCTTGGCTAAGGTGTCTTGGCTAAGGTGTCTTGGCTAAGGTGTCTTGGCTAATGTGTCTCGGCTAATGTGTCTCGGCTAATGTGTCTTGGCTAATCTGTCTTGGCTAAGGTGTCTTGGCTAATGTGTCTTGGCTAATGATTCTTGGCTAAGGTGTCTTTGCTAAGGTGTCTCGGCTTATGTGTCTTGGCTAATGTGTCTTGGCTAAGGTGTCTTGGCTAAGGTTTCTTTGCTTAGGTGTCTTGGCTAAGGTGTCTTGGCTAAGGTGTCTTGGCTAATGTGTCTCGGCTAATGTGTCTTGGCTAATGTGTCTCGGCTAATGTGTCTTGGCCAAGGTGTCTTGGCTAAGGTGTCTCGGCTAAGGTGTCTTGGCTAAGGTGTCTTGGCTAAAGTGTCTCGGCTAAAGTGTCTTGGCTAATGTGTCTTGGCTAAGGTGTCTTGGCTAATGTGTCTTGGCTAAGGTGTCTTGGCTAAGGTGTCTTGGCTAAGGTGTCTCGGCTAATGTGTCTCGGCTAAGGTGTCTTGGCTAAGGTGTTTTGGCTAAGGTGTCTTGGCTAAGGAGTCTCGGCTAATGTGTCTTGGCTAATATGTCTTAGCTAAGGTGTCTTGGCTAATGTGTCTTGGCTAAGGTGTCTTGGCTAATGTGTCTCGGCTAATGTGTCTTGGCTAAGGTGTCTTGGCTAAGGTGTCTTGGCTAATGATTCTTGGCTAAAGCGTCTTGGCTAATGTGTCTCGGCTAAGGTGTCTTGGCTAAGGTGTCTTGGCTAATGTGTCTTGGCTAATGTGTCTTGGCTAAGGTGTCTTGGCTAATGTGTCTCGGCAAAGGTGTCTTGGCTAAGGTGTCTTGGCTAAGGTGTCTTGGCTAATGTGTCTTGGCTAAGGTGTCTTGGCTAAGGTGTCTTGGCTAAGGTGTCTTGGCTAAGGTGTCTTGGCTAAGGTGTCTCGGCTAATGTGTCTTGGCTAATGTGTCTTGGCTAAGGTGTCTTGGCTAATGTGTCTTGGCTAAGGTGTCTTGGCTAAGGTGTCTTGGCTAAGGTGTCTTGGCTAAGGTGTCTTGGCTAATGTGTCTCGGCTAAGGTGTCTTGGCTAAGGTGTCTTGGCTAATGTGTCTCGGCTAATGTGTCTCGGCTATATGTCTTGGCTAAGGTGTCTTGGCTAATGTGTCTCGGCTAATGTGTCTTGACTAATGTGTCTTGGCTAAGGTGTCTTGGCTAATGTGTCTCGGCTAATGTGTCTTGGCTAAGGTGTCTTGGCTTATGATTCTTGGCCAAGGTGTCTTGGCTAATGTGTCTCGGCTAAGGTGTCTCGGCTAATGTGTCTTGGCTAAGGTGTCTTGGCTAAGGTGTCTTGGCTAATGTGTCTTGGCTAATGTGTCTTGGCTAATGTGTCTTGGCTAAGGTGTCTTGGCTAATGTGTCTTGGCTAAGGTGTCTTGGCTAAGGTGTCTTGGCTAAGGTGTCTTAGCTAAGGTGTCTTGGCTAAGGTGTCTTGGCTAATGTGTCTCGGCTAATGTGTCTTGGCTAATGTGTCTTGGCTTATGTGTCTTGGCTAATGTGTCTTGGCTAAAGTGTCTTGGCTAAGGTGTCTTGGCTAAGGTGTCTCGGCTAATGTGTCTTGGCTAATGTGTCTCGGCTAATGTGTCTTGGCTAATGTGTCTTGGCTAAGGTGTCTTGGCTAAAGTGTCTTGGCTAATGTGTCTCGGCTAAGGTGTCTTGGCTAAGGTGTCTTGGCTAATGTGTCTTGGCTAAGGTGTCTTGGCTAAGGTGTTTAGGCTAAGGTGTCTTGGCTAAGGTGTCTTGGCTAATGTGTCTTGGCTAATGTGTCTCGGCTAATGTGTCTTGGCTAATGTGTCTTGGCTAAGGTGTCTTGGCTAAGGTGTCTCGGCTAATGTGTCTCGGCTTATGTGTCTTGGCTAATGTGTCTTGACTTATGTGTCTTGGCTAAGGTGTCTTGGCTAAGGTGTCTTGGCTAAGGTGTCTTGGCTAAGGTGTCTTGGCTAATGTGTCTTGGCTAATGTGTCTTGGCTAATGTGTCTTGGCTAAGGTGTCTTGGCTAATGTGTCTTGGCTAAGGTGTCTTGGCTAAGGTGTCTTGGCTAAGGTGTCTTAGCTAAGGTGTCTTGGCTAAGGTGTCTTGGCTAATGTGTCTTGGCTAAAGTGTCTTGGCTAAGGTGTCTTGGCTAAGGTGTCTTGGCTAATGTGTCTTGGCTAAAGTGTCTTGGCTAAGGTGTCTTGGCTAAGGTGTCTTGGCTAATGTGTCTTGGCTAAGGTGTCTTGGCTAATGTGTCTCGGCTTATGTGTCTTGGCTAATGTGTCTTGGCTAAAGTGTCTCGGCTAAAGTGTCTTGGCTAATGTGTCTTGGCTAAGGTGTCTTTGCTAATGTGTCTCGTCTAATGTGTCTCGTCTAATGTGTCTTAGCTAAGGTGTCTTGGCTAAGGTGTCTTGGCTAAGGTGTCTTGGCTAAGGTGTCTTGGCTAATGTGTCTTGGCTAAGGTGTCTTGGCTAAGGTGTCTTGGCTAAGGTGTCTTGGCTAAGGTGTCTTGGCTAATGTGTCTTGGCTAATGTGTCTTGGCTAATGTGTCTCGGCTAATGTGTCTTGGCTAATGTGTCTTGGCTAAGGTGTCTTGGCTAAGGTGTCTTGGCTAAGGTGTCTTGGCTAATGTGTCTTGGCTAATGTGTCTTGGCTAATGTGTCTCGGCTAATGTGTCTCGGCTAAGGTGTCTTGGCTAATGTTTCTTGGCTAAGGTGTCTTGGCTAAGGTGTCTTGGCTAAGGTGTCTTGGCTAATGTGTCTCGGCTAATGTGTCTTGGCTAAGATGTCTTGGCGAAGGTGTTTTGGCTAAGGTGTCTTGGCTAAGGTGTCTTGGCTAAGGTGTCTCGGCTAATGTGTCTTGGCTAATGTGTCTCGGCTAAGGTGTCTTGGCTAATGTGTCTTGGCTAATGTGTCTTGGCTAATGTGTCTTGGCTAATGTGTCTTGGCTAATGTGTCTCGGCTAATGTGTCTTGGCTAAGGTGTCTTGGCTAAGGTGTCTTGGCTAATGTGTCTTGGCTAATGTGTCTTGGCTAATGTGTCTCAGCTAATGTGTCTTGGCTAATGTTTCTTGGCTAAGGTGTTTTGGCTAAGGTGTCTTAACTAAGGTGTCTTGGCTAAGGTGTCTTGGCTAATGTGTCTCGGCTAATGTGTCTTGGCTAATGTGTCTTGGCTAAGGTGTCTTGGCTAATGTGTCTCGGCTAATGTGTCTTGGCTAATGTGCCTTAGCTTATGCGTCTTGGCTAAGGTGTCTTAACTAAGGTGTCTTGGCTAATGTGTCTTGGCTAAGGTGTCTTGGCTAAGGTGTCTTGGCTAAGGTGTCTTGGCTAATGTGTCTTGGCTAAGGTGTCTTGGCTAAGGTGTCTTGGCTAATGTGTCTTGGCTAATGTGTCTCGGCTAATGTGTCTTGGCTAATGTGTCTTGGCTAATGTGTCTTGGCTAAGGTGTCTTGGCTAAGGTGTCTTGGCTAATGTGTCTTGGCTAAGGTTTCTTGGCTAAGGTGTCTTGGCTAAGGTGTCTTGGCTAAGGTGTCTTGGCTAATGTGTCTTGGCTAAGGTGTCTTGGCTAAGGTGTCTTGGCTAAGGTGTCTTGGCTAAGGTGTCTTGGCCAATGTGTCTCGGCTAATGTGTCTTGGCTAATGTGTCTTGGCTAAGGTGTCTTGGCTAAGGTGTCTTGGCTAATGTGTCTCGGCTAATGTGTCTTGGCTAATGTGTCTTGGCTAAGGTGTCTTGATTAATGTGTCTCGGCTAATGTGTCTTGGCTAAGGTGTTTTGGCTAAGGTGTCTTGGCTAAGGTGTCTTGGCTAAGGTGTCTTGGCTAAGGTGTCTTGGCTAATGTGTCTTGGCTAATGTGTCTTGGCTAAGGTGTCTTGGCTAAGGTGTCTTGGCTAATGTGTCTTGGCTAATGTGTCTCGGCTTATGTGTCTTGGCTAATGTGTCTTGGCTAATGTGTCTCGGCTTATGTGTCTTGGCTAAGGTGTCTTGGCTAAGGTGTCTCGGCTAAAGTGTCTTGGCTAATGTGTCTTGGCTAAGGTGTCTTTGCTAATGTGTCTCGTCTAATGTGTCTTAGCTAAGGTGTCTTGGCTAAGGTGTCTTGGCTAAGGTGTCTTGGCTAAGGTGTCTTGGCTAATGTGTCTTGGCTAAGGTGTCTTGGCTAGTGTGTCTTGGCTAAGGTGTCTTGGCTAAGGTGTCTTGGCTAAGGTGTCTTGGCTAAGGTGTCTTGGCTAATGTGTCTTGGCTAAGGTGTCTTAACTAAGGTGTCTTGGCTAATGTGTCTTGGCTAATGTGTCTCGGCTAAAGTGTCTCGGCTAATGTGTCTTGGCTAATGTGTCTTGGCTAAGGTGTCTTGGCTAAGGTGTCTTGGCTAAGGTGTCTTGGCTAATGTGTCTCGGCTAATGTGTCTTGGCTAAGATGTCTTGGCTAAGGTGTTTTGGCTAAGGTGTCTTGGCTAAGGTGTCTCGGCTAATGTGTCTTGGCTAATGTGTCTCGGCTAAGGTGTCTTGGCTAATGTGTCTTGGCTAATGTGTCTTGGCTAATGTGTCTTGGCTAATGTGTCTTGGCTAATGTGTCTTGGCTAAGGTGTCTTGGCTAAGGTGTCTTGGCTAATGTGTCTTGGCTAAGGTGTCTTGGCTAAGGTGTCTTGGCTAAGGTGTCTTGGCTAAGGTGTCTTGGCTAATGTGTCTTGGCTAATGTGTCTTGGCTAAGGTGTCTTGGCTAAGGTGTCTCGGCTAATGTGTCTCGGCTTATGTGTCTTGGCTAATGTGTCTTGACTTATGTGTCTTGGCTAAGGTGTCTTGGCTAAGGTGTCTTGGCTAAGGTGTCTTGGCTAATGTGTCTCGGCTAATGTGTCTTGGCTAAGGTGTCTTGGCTAATGATTCTTGGCTAAGGCGTCTTGGCTAATGTGTCTCGGCTAAGGTGTCTTGGCTAAGGTGTCTTGGCTAAGGTGTCTTGGCTAAGGTGTCTTGGCTAATGTGTCTTGGCTAATGTGTCTTGGCTAAGGTGTCTTGGCTAATGTGTCTCGGCAAAGGTGTCTTGGCTAAGGTGTCTTGGCTAAGGTGTCTCGGCTAATGTGTCTCGGCTAATGTGTCTTGGCTAAGGTGTCTTGGCTAAGGTGTCTTGGCTAAGGTGTCTTGGCTAAGGTGTCTTGGCTAAGGTGTCTCGGCTAATGTGTCTTGGCTAATGTGTCTTGGCTAAGGTGTCTTGGCTAATGTGTCTTGGCTAAGGTGTCTTGGCTAAGGTGTCTTGGCTAAGGTGTCTTGGCTAATGTGTCTTGGCTAAGGTGTCTTGGCTAAGGTGTCTTGGCTAAGGTGTCTTGGCTAAGGTGTCTTGGCTAATGTGTCTCGGCTAAGGTGTCTTGGCTAAGGTGTCTTGGCTAATGTGTCTCGGCTAATGTGTCTTGGCTAATGTGTCTTGGCTAAGGTGTCTTGGCTAATGTGTCTCGGCTAATGTGTCTTGACTAATGTGTCTTGGCTAAGGTGTCTTGGCTAATGTGTCTCGGCTAATGTGTCTTGGCTAAGGTGTCTTGGCTAAGGTGTCTTGGCTTATGATTCTTGGCTAAGGTGTCTTGGCTAATGTGTCTCGGCTAAGGTGTCTCGGCTAATGTGTCTTGGCTAAGGTGTCTTGGCTAAGGTGTCTTGGCTAATGTGTCTTGGCTAATGTGTCTTGGCTAATGTGTCTTGGCTAAGGTGTCTTGGCTAATGTGTCTTGGCTAAGGTGTCTTGGCTAAGGTGTCTTGGCTAAGTTGTCTTAGCTAAGGTGTCTTGGCTAAGGTGTCTTGGCTAATGTGTCTCGGCTAATGTGTCTTGGCTAATGTGTCTTGGCTTATGTGTCTTTGCTTATGTGTCTTGGCTAATGTGTCTTGGCTAAAGTGTCTTGGCTAAGGTGTCTTGGCTAAGGTGTCTCGGCTAATGTGTCTTGGCTAATGTGTCTCGGCTAATGTGTCTTGGCTAATGTGTCTTGGCTAAGGTGTCTTGGCTAAAGTGTCTTGGCTAATGTGTCTCGGCTAAGGTGTCTTGGCTAATGTGTCTTGGCTAATGTGTCTTGGCTAAGGTGTCTTGGCTAAGGTGTTTTGGCTAAGGTGTCTTGGCTAAGGTGTCTTGGCTAATGTGTCTTGGCTAATGTGTCTCGGCTAATGTGTCTTGGCTAATGTGTCTTGGCTAAGGTGTCTTGGCTAAGGTGTCTCGGCTAATGTGTCTCGGCTTATGTGTCTTGGCTAATGTGTCTTGACTTATGTGTCTTGGCTAAGGTGTCTTGGCTAAGGTGTCTTGGCTAAGGTGTCTTGGCTAATGTGTCTCGGCTAATGTGTCTTGGCTAAGGTGTCTTGGCTAAAGTGTCTTGGCTAAGGTGTCTTGGCTAAGGTGTCTTGGCTAAGGTGTCTTGGCTTATGTGTCTTGGCTAAGGTGTCTTGGCTAATGTGTCTCGGCTTATGTGTCTTGGCTAATGTGTCTTGGCTAAAGTGTCTCGGCTAAAGTGTCTTGGCTAATGTGTCTTGGCTAAGGTGTCTTTGCTAATGTGTCTCGTCTAATGTTTCTTGGCTAAGGTGTCTTGGCTAAGGTGTCTTGGCTAAGGTGTCTTGGCTAAGGTGTCTTGGCTAAGGTGTCTTGGCTAATGTGTCTTGGCTAAGGTGTCTTGGCTAGTGTGTCTTGGCTAAGGTGTCTTGGCTAAGGTGTCTTGGCTAAGGTGTCTTGGCTAAGGTGTCTTGGCTAAGGTGTCTCGGCTAATGTGTCTTGGCTAATGTGTCTTGGCTAATGTGTCTCGGCTAATGTGTCTTGGCTAATGTGTCTTGGCTAAGGTGTCTTGGCTAAGGTGTCTTGGCTAAGGTGTCTTGGCTAATGTGTCTTGGCTAATGTGTCTCGGCTAATGTGTCTCGGCTAATGTGTCTTGGCTAATGTTTCTTGGCTAAGGTGTCTTGGTTAAGGTGTCTTGGCTAAGGTGTCTTGGCTAATGTGTCTTGGCTAATGTGTCTCGGCTTATGTGTCTTGGCTAATGTGTCTTGACTAAAGTGTCTCGGCTAAAGTGTCACGGCTAATGTGTCTTGGCTAATGTTTCTTGGCTAAGGTGTCTTGGCTAAGGTGTCTTGGCTAAGGTGTCTTGGCTAATGTGTCTCGGCTAATGTGTCTTGGCTAAGATGTCTTGGCTAAGGTGTTTTGGCTAAGGTGTCTTGGCTAAGGTGTCTCGGCCAATGTGTCTTGGCTAATGTGTCTCGGCTAAGGTGTCTTGGCTAATGTGTCTTGGCTAATGTGTCTTGGCTAATGTGTCTTGGCTAATGTGTCTTGGCTAATGTGTCTTGGCTAAGGTGTCTTGGCTAAGGTGTCTTGGCTAATGTGTCTTGGCTAAGGTGTCTTGGCTAAGGTGTCTTGGCTAAGGTGTCTTGGCTAAGGTGTCTTGGCTAATGTGTCTTGGCTAATGTGTCTTGGCTAAGGTGTCTTGGCTAAGGTGTCTCGGCTAATGTGTCTCGGCTTATGTGTCTTGGCTAATGTGTCTTGACTTATGTGTCTTGGCTAAGGTGTCTTGGCTAAGGTGTCTTGGCTAAGGTGTCTTGGCTAATGTGTCTCGGCTAATGTGTCTTGGCTAAGGTGTCTTGGCTAATGATTCTTGGCTAAGGCGTCTTGGCTAATGTGTCTCGGCTAAGGTGTCTTGGCTAAGGTGTCTTGGCTAATGTGTCTCGGCTAATGTGTCTTGGCTAATGTGTCTCGGCTAATGTGTCTTGGCTAATGTGTCTTGGCTAAGGAGTCTTGGCTAATGTGTCTTGGCTAATGTGTCTTGGCTAAGGTGTCTTGGATAAGGTGTCTTGGCTAAGGTGTCTTGGCTAAGGTGTCTTGGCTAAGGTGTCTTGGCTAAGGTGTCTTGGCTAAGGTGTCTCGGCTAATGTGTCTTGGCTAATGTGTCTTGGCTAAGGTGTCTTGGCTAATGTGTCTTGGCTAAGGTGTCTTGGCTAAGGTGTCTTGGCTAAGGTGTCTTGGCTAATGTGTCTTGGCTAAGGTGTCTTGGCTAAGGTGTCTTGGCTAAGGTGTCTTGGCTAAGGTGTCTTGGCTAAGGTGTCTTGGCTAATGTGTCTCGGCTAAGGTGTCTTGGCTAAGGTGTCTTGGCTAATGTGTCTCGGCTAATGTGTCTCGGCTTATGTGTCTTGGCTAAGGTGTCTTGGCTAATGTGTCTCGGCTAATGTGTCTTGACTAATGTGTCTTGGCTAAGGTGTCTTGGCTAATGTGTCTCGGCTAATGTGTCTTGGCTAAGGTGTCTTGGCTAAGGTGTCTTGGCTTATGATTCTTGGCTAAGGTGTCTTGGCTAATGTGTCTCGGCTAAGGTGTCTCGGCTAATGTGTCTTGGCTAAGGTGTCTTGGCTAAGGTGTCTTGGCTAATGTGTCTCGGCAAAGGTGTCTTGGCTAAGGTGTCTTGGCTAATGTGTCTCGGCTAATGTGTCTTGGCTAAGGTGTCTTGGCTAAGGTGTCTTGGCTAAGGTGTCTTGGCTAAGGTGTCTTGGCTAAGGTGTCTCGGCTAATGTGTCTTGGCTAATGTGTCTTGGCTAAGGTGTCTTGGCTAATGTGTCTTGGCTAAGGTGTCTTGGCTAAGGTGTCTTGGCTAAGGTGTCTTGGCTAATGTGTCTTGGCTAAGGTGTCTTGGCTAAGGTGTCTTGGCTAAGGTGTCTTGGCTGAGGTGTCTTGGCTAAGGTGTCTTGGCTAATGTGTCTCGGCTAAGGTGTCTTGGCTAAGGTGTCTTGGCTAATGTGTCTCGGCTAATGTGTCTCGGCTAATGTGTCTTGGCTAAGGTGTCGTGGCTAATGTGTCTCGGCTAATGTGTCTTGGCTAATGTGTCTTGGCTAAGGTGTCTTGGCTAATGTGTCTCGGCTAATGTGTCTTGGCTAAGGTGTCTTGGCTAAGGTGTCTTGGCTTATGATTCTTGGCTAAGGTGTCTTGGCTAATGTGTCTTGGCTAATGTGTCTTGGCTAAGGTGTCTTGGCTAATGTGTCTTGGCTAAGGTGTCTTGGCTAAGGTGTCTGGGCTAAGGTGTCTTAGCTAAGGTGTCTTGGCTAAGGTGTCTTGGCTAATGTGTCTCGGCTAATGTGTCTTGGCTAATGTGTCTTGGCTTATGTGTCTTGGCTTATGTGTCTTGGCTAATGTGTCTTGGCTAAAGTGTCTTGGCTAAGGTGTCTTGGCTAAGGTGTCTCGGCTAATGTGTCTTGGCTAATGTGTCTCGGCTAATGTGTCTTGGCTAATGTGTCTTGGCTAAGGTGTCTTGGCTAAAGTGTCTTGGCTAATGTGTCTCGGCTAAGGTGTCTTGGCTAATGTGTCTTGGCTAATGTGTCTTGGCTAAGGTGTCTTGGCTAAGGTGTTTTGGCTAAGGTGTCTTGGCTAAGGTTTTTTTTTTTTTTTTTTTTTTTTACAAGGAGTTTAAATCTTCGAAAGACACCCACAGTGGGGGACATGGGATTTTTACCCAGTAAAAAACTCTCCTTGAACCCTGTGCACCCTCCCACGGAATCACCTCGCGGTATTACTTCATGGGAGGGGCAGTGCTGTGCACTTAGTCTACTTGGTACGTACTAGCAACATATAACACTCTCGAGCACATGTAGGTTTTACACTGGACGGTCACACACGCACACACAACACTTCACACTAAACACTCAGGCAAGACCATGCATCTGGTCTTCTCTCCACCACCGCTGCAGCTTTGTAACGACCTGGCGCATCATCGTCGACGCAGCCTCCCACATATTGCTGTTCTGGAGCATCAGCTGCACCAAGTTTGAGTGCCCAACCTCCGTATCGCACATGTCGTTCAGCTGCTGACGTTCGGCGATGAACCTTGGACAGCCGAACATGACATGTTCTGCCGTCTCGTCGGCGTCCGGACAAGCTGGGCACCGCGGCGAAGACGCGTGCGTAAACCTATGCAAGTAGCTCCGGAAGCAGCCATGGCCGGAAAGAATCTGCGTGACGAAGAAGTCTACGTCACCATGCGTCCTTCCAACTCATGCCGCAACATCGGGAATCAGCGAATAGGTCCATCTGCCTGTTGTTGAACTTGACCAGCTGCTCTGCCATTTCTGCGTCGTCTCTGCCCTGATGCGTTTCTTCACAGCTGCAGTGAGAGGTTCCCCCGCACGTGCCGTCCGGAAATTCTCCAAGTCCTCCTCAAGAATGATGCATAGGGGCATCATACCCGATATCACGCAAACCGCATCGTACGAGATGGTACGGTAAGCACTAGCAACACGCATGGCCAATCGCCGATGTACTCTACGTACAGTATTCTGGTGCTGCTTTTCCGACAGAATATGCGCCCAGACTGGCGCACCATATCTTATAACGGATATGGCAACGCTTGCGTGAAGACGTCGTATGCTGCTGCTGGGTCCACCTATGTTTGGCATGAATGATGCCAATGCATTTGCGGTCTTCATGGCTTTATTGCATGCATCATCTAGATGGTGCTTGAATTTCAGCCGGTCATCGATTCGAATCCCAAGGTATTTGAGGTTCCTGACGGACTCAATGTGCTCTGAGCCCACCAGTATCGATGCCTTCTGCACTTCCTTATGGCTGCTGATGAGTATGAACTCTGTTTTCGCGTGCGCAATTTCTAAGCAGGCTGCTTTCATCCATTCATCGATTCTACCGACAGCATCCGTGGCTAACATCTCAACCTCCTCGATGGATTCGCCGGTGACTGTTAACGCAATGTCGTCTGCAAAGCCGGTGAGCTCAGTTTTTGGAGGAAGAGCGAGGGTTAGTACTCCGTTATACATGACGTTCCACAGGGTGGGACCAAGAACTGATCCCTGTGGAACTCCGGCTGTAATGGTGGACGTTTTAACCCCCTCGCCTGTTTCGTACTGCAAAACGCGGCCGTGGAGGTAGCTCCTCAGCACCCTGCACAAATACGGGGGAACCCTCATGTTCTCCAACGCAACTGCTATCGCCTCCCAACTAGCGCTGTTGAATGCGTTTTTGACGTCTATAGTGACGACTGCACAGTAGCGAGCACCACACCTTTTCCGACGAAACGCTGCGTTGCCTTTCTCGAGCACCGCCAGTACTGCGTCAACCGTTGAGCGCTTCTTCCGAAAACCGAACTGGCGCTCAGAAAGTCCGTGTTCGCCTTCCGTGTATTGAACCAAACGATCCAGAAGCGTCATCTCCTGAACCTTAGCCATGGTGTCGATGAGACCCAACGGCCTGAAGGCTGACGGGTCGCCCGGTGGCTTGCCCGGCTTTGGTATTAGAACCAGCTTTTGCTTCTTCCACAACGACGGGAACTGCCCAGACAGGAGAGTGGTCTGCAGCACGGTTTGGAACACTGCCGGATACGCTTTCATGGCCACCATGACTGCCTCGTTAGGAAGTCCATCCGGCCCGGGTGCTTTTCCTGGTTTGAGGCGGTCAGCGATCCTGAGGATCTCGTCGACTGTAATCGGCTCAGGTTCGGACTCCGGGACTGTGAACGCTGGGTTTAGTACCGGAGGGTTGTGCGTCGGGAACAATCTTTCGATGATGCTTTTAAGCACAACAGGGCAACGCTCGACAGGTTCATGTGTTCTGCCTTTCCCCATCAGCTCCTTGAAAGCAGAACCCCATGGCTTCCGAGCGACTGCTGCGCATAATTGAAGAAAGTAACGCCGTTTGCTCGACTTAATCTCAAGGTGTCTTGGCTAAGGTGTCTTGGCTAATGTGTCTTGGCTAATGTGTCTCGGCTAATGTGTCTTGGCTAATGTGTCTTGGCTAAGGTGTCTTGGCTAAGGTGTCTCGGCTAATGTGTCTCGGCTTATGTGTCTTGGCTAATGTGTCTTGACTTATGTGTCTTGGCTAAGGTGTCTTGGCTAAGGTGTCTTGGCTAAGGTGTCTTGGCTAATGTGTCTCGGCTAATGTGTCTTGGCTAAGGTGTCTTGGCTAAAGTGTCTTGGCTAAGGTGTCTTGGCTAAGGTGTCTTGGCTAAGGTGTCTTGGCTAATGTGTCTTGGCTAAGGTGTCTTGGCTAATGTGTCTCGGCTTATGTGTCTTGGCTAATGTGTCTTGGCTAAAGTGTCTCGGCTAAAGTGTCTTGGCTAATGTGTCTTGGCTAAGGTGTCTTTGCTAATGTGTCTCGTCTAATGTGTCTTAGCTAAGGTGTCTTGGCTAAGGTGTCTTGGCTAAGGTGTCTTGGCTAAGGTGTCTTGGCTAATGTGTCTTGGCTAAGGTGTCTTGGCTAGTGTGTCTTGGCTAAGGTGTCTTCGCTAAGGTGTCTTGGCTAAGGTGTCTTGGCTAAGGTGTCTTGGCTAAGGTGTCTTGGCTAATGTGTCTTGGCTAATGTGTCTTGGCTAATGTGTCTCGGCTAATGTGTCTTGGCTAATGTGTCTTGGCTAAGGTGTCTTGGCTAAGGTGTCTTGGCTAAGGTGTCTTGGCTAATGTGTCTTGGCTAATGTGTCTCGGCTAATGTGTCTCGGCTAATGTGTCTTGGCTAATGTCTCTTGGCTAAGGTGTCTTGGCTAAGGTGTCTTGGCTAAGGTGTCTTGGCTAATGTGTCTCGGCTAATGTGTCTTGGCTAAGATGTCTTGGCTAAGGTGTTTTATCTAAGGTGTCTTGGCTAATGTGTCTTGGCTAAGGTGTCTCGGCTAATGTGTCTCGGCTAAGGTGTCTTGGCTAATGTGTCTTGGCTAATGTGTCTTGGCTAATGTGTCTTGGCTAATGTGTCTTGGCTAATGTGTCTCGGCTAATGTGTCTTGGCTAATGTGTCTTGGCTAAGGTGTCTTGGCTAATGTGTCTCGGCTAATGTGTCTTGGCTAATGTGCCTTAGCTTATGCGTCTTGGCTAAGGTGTCTTAACTAAGGTGTCTTGGCTAATGTGTCTTGGCTAAGGTGTCTTGGCTAAGGTGTCTTGGCTAAGGTGTCTTGGCTAATGTGTCTTGGCTAAGGTGTCTTGGCTAAGTTGTCTTGGCTAATGTGTCTTGGCTAATGTGTCTCGGCTAATGTGTCTTGGCTAATGTGTCTTGGCTAATGTGTCTTGGCTAAGGTGTCTTGGCTAAGGTGTCTTGGCTAATGTGTCTTGGCTAAGGTTTCTTGGCTAAGGTGTCTTGGCTAAGGTGTCTTGGCTAAGGTGTCTTGGCTAATGTGTCTTGGCTAAGGTGTCTTGGCTAAGGTGTCTTGGCTAAGGTGTCTTGGCTAAGGTGTCTTGGCCAATGTGTCTCGGCTAATGTGTCTTGGCTAATGTGTCTTGGCTAAGGTGTCTTGGCTAGTGTGTCTTGGCTAAGGTGTCTTGGCTAAGGTGTCTTGGCTAATGTGTCTTGGCTAATGTGTCTCGGCTAAGGTGTCTTGGCTAATGTGTCTTGGCTAATGTGTCTTGGCTAATGTGTCTTGGCTAATGTGTCTTGGCTAATGTGTCTCGGCTAATGTGTCTTGGCTAAGGTGTCTTGGCTAAGGTGTCTTGGCTAATGTGTCTTGGCTAATGTGTCTTGGCTAATGTGTCTCAGCTAATGTGTCTCGGCTAATGTGTCTTGGCTAATGTGTCTTGGCTAAGGTGTCTTGGCTAATGTGTCTCGGCTAATGTGTCTTGGCTAATGTGCCTTAGCTTATGCGTCTTGGCTAAGGTGTCTTAACTAAGGTGTCTTGGCTAATGTGTCTTGGCTAAGGTGTCTTGGCTAAGGTGTCTTGGCTAAGGTGTCTTGGCTAATGTGTCTTGGCTAAGGTGTCTTGGCTAAGTTGTCTTGGCTAATGTGTCTTGGCTAATGTGTCTTGGCTAATGTGTCTCAGCTAATGTGTCTCGGCTAATGTGTCTTGGCTAATGTGTCTTGGCTAAGGTGTCTTGGCTAAGGTGTCTTGGCTAATGTGTCTTGGCTAAGGTTTCTTGGCTAAGGTGTCTTGGCTAAGGTGTCTTGGCTAAGGTGTCTTGGCTAATGTGTCTTGGCTAAGGTGTCTTGGCTAAGGTGTCTTGGCTAAGGTGTCTTGGCTAAGGTGTCTTGGCCAATGTGTCTCGGCTAATGTGTCTTGGCTAATGTGTCTTGGCTAATCTGTCTTGGCTAAGGTGTCTTGGCTAATGTGTCTCGGCTAATGTGTCTTGGCTAATGTGTCTTGGCTAAGGTGTCTTGATTAATGTGTCTCGGCTAATGTGTCTTGGCTAAGGTGTTTTGGCTAAGGTGTCTTGGCTAATGTGTCTTGGCTAAGGTG
This sequence comes from Anopheles funestus, assembly GCF_943734845.2. Taxonomy (NCBI): domain Eukaryota; kingdom Metazoa; phylum Arthropoda; class Insecta; order Diptera; family Culicidae; genus Anopheles; species Anopheles funestus. Next base: position 361,859 of record NW_026045231.1, on the reverse strand, counting down.
TCTTGGCTAAGGTGTCTTGGCTAGTGTGTCTTGGCTAAGGTGTCTTGGCTAAGGTGTCTTGGCTAAGGTGTCTTGGCTAATGTGTCTTGGCTAATGTGTCTCGGCTAATGTGTCTTGGCTAATGTGTCTTGGCTAATGTGTCTCGGCTTATGTGTCTTGGCTAATGTGTCTTGGCTAAAGTGTCGCGGCTAAAGTGTCTTGGCTAATGTGTCTTGGCTAAGGTGTCTTTGCTAATGTGTCTCGTCTAATGTGTCTTAGCTAAGGTGTCTTGGCTAAGGTGTCTTGGCTAAGGTGTCTTTGCTAATGTGTCTCGTCTAATGTGTCTTAGCTAAGGTGTCTTGGCTAAGGTGTCTTGGCTAAGGTGTCTTGGCTAAGGTGTCTTGGCTAATGTGTCTTGGCTAAGGTGTCTTGGCTAGTGTGTCTTGGCTAAGGTGTCTTGGCTAAGGTGTCTTGGCTAAGGTGTCTTGGCTAAGGTGTCTTGGCTAAGGTGTCTTGGCTAATGTGTCTTGGCTAATGTGTCTCGGCTTATGTGTCTTGGCTAATGTGTCTTGGCTAAAGTGTCTCGGCTAAAGTGTCTCGGCTAATGTGTCTCGGCTAATGTGTCTTGGCTATGATGTCTTGGCTAAGGTGTTTTGGCTAAGGTGTCTTGGCTAAGGTGTCTCGGCTAATGTGTCTCGGCTAATGTGTCTTGGCTAATGTGTCTTGGCTAAGGTGTCTTGGCTCAGGTGTCTCGGCTAATGTGTCTCGGCTTATGTGTCTTGGCTAATGTGTCTTGACTTATGTGTCTTGGCTAAGGTGTCTTGGCTAAGGTGTCTTGGCTAAGGTGTCTTGGCTAATGTGTCTCGGCTAATGTGTCTTGGCTAAGGTGTCTTGGCTAAAGTGTCTTGGCTAAGGTGTCTTGGCTAAGGTGTCTTGGCTAAGGTGTCTTGGCTAATGTGTCTTGGCTAAGGTGTCTTGGCTAATGTGTCTCGGCTTATGTGTCTTGGCTAATGTGTCTTGGCTAAAGTGTCTCGGCTAAAGTGTCTTGGCTAATGTGTCTTGGCTAAGGTGTCTTTGCTAATGTGTCTCGTCTAATGTGTCTTGGCTAAGGTGTCTTGGCTAAGGTGTCTTGGCTAAGGTGTCTTGGCTAATGTGTCTTGGCTAAGGTGTCTTGGCTAGTGTGTCTTGACTAAGGTGTCTTGGTTAAGGTGTCTTGGCTAAGGTGTCTTGGCTAAGGTGTCTTGGCTAAGGTGTCTTGGCTAATGTGTCTTGGCTAATGTGTCTTGGCTAATGTGTCTTGGCTAATGTGTCTCGGCTAATGTGTCTTGGCTAATGTGTCTTGGCTAAGGTGTCTTGGCTAAGGTGTCTTGGCTAAGGTGTCTTGGCTAATGTGTCTTGGCTAATGTGTCTCGGCTAATGTGTCTCGGCTAATGTGTCTTGGCTAATGTCTCTTGGCTAAGGTGTCTTGGCTAAGGTGTCTTGGCTAAGGTGTCTTGGCTAATGTGTCTCGGCTAATGTGTCTTGGCTAAGATGTCTTGGCTAAGGTGTTTTATCTAAGGTGTCTTGGCTAATGTGTCTTGGCTAAGGTGTCTCGGCTAATGTGTCTCGGCTAAGGTGTCTTGGCTAATGTGTCTTGGCTAATGTGTCTTGGCTAATGTGTCTTGGCTAATGTGTCTTGGCTAATGTGTCTCGGCTAATGTGTCTTGGCTAATGTGTCTTGGCTAAGGTGTCTTGGCTAATGTGTCTCGGCTAATGTGTCTTGGCTAATGTGCCTTAGCTTATGCGTCTTGGCTAAGGTGTCTTAACTAAGGTGTCTTGGCTAATGTGTCTTGGCTAAGGTGTCTTGGCTAAGGTGTCTTGGCTAAGGTGTCTTGGCTAATGTGTCTTGGCTAAGGTGTCTTGGCTAAGTTGTCTTGGCTAATGTGTCTTGGCTAATGTGTCTCGGCTAATGTGTCTTGGCTAATGTGTCTTGGCTAATGTGTCTTGGCTAAGGTGTCTTGGCTAAGGTGTCTTGGCTAATGTGTCTTGGCTAAGGTTTCTTGGCTAAGGTGTCTTGGCTAAGGTGTCTTGGCTAAGGTGTCTTGGCTAATGTGTCTTGGCTAAGGTGTCTTGGCTAAGGTGTCTTGGCTAAGGTGTCTTGGCTAAGGTGTCTTGGCCAATGTGTCTCGGCTAATGTGTCTTGGCTAATGTGTCTTGGCTAAGGTGTCTTGGCTAGTGTGTCTTGGCTAAGGTGTCTTGGCTAAGGTGTCTTGGCTAATGTGTCTTGGCTAATGTGTCTCGGCTAAGGTGTCTTGGCTAATGTGTCTTGGCTAATGTGTCTTGGCTAATGTGTCTTGGCTAATGTGTCTTGGCTAATGTGTCTCGGCTAATGTGTCTTGGCTAAGGTGTCTTGGCTAAGGTGTCTTGGCTAATGTGTCTTGGCTAATGTGTCTTGGCTAATGTGTCTCAGCTAATGTGTCTCGGCTAATGTGTCTTGGCTAATGTGTCTTGGCTAAGGTGTCTTGGCTAATGTGTCTCGGCTAATGTGTCTTGGCTAATGTGCCTTAGCTTATGCGTCTTGGCTAAGGTGTCTTAACTAAGGTGTCTTGGCTAATGTGTCTTGGCTAAGGTGTCTTGGCTAAGGTGTCTTGGCTAAGGTGTCTTGGCTAATGTGTCTTGGCTAAGGTGTCTTGGCTAAGTTGTCTTGGCTAATGTGTCTTGGCTAATGTGTCTCGGCTAATGTGTCTTGGCTAATGTGTCTTGGCTAATGTGTCTTGGCTAAGGTGTCTTGGCTAAGGTGTCTTGGCTAATGTGTCTTGGCTAAGGTTTCTTGGCTAAGGTGTCTTGGCTAAGGTGTCTTGGCTAAGGTGTCTTGGCTAATGTGTCTTGGCTAAGGTGTCTTGGCTAAGGTGTCTTGGCTAAGGTGTCTTGGCTAAGGTGTCTTGGCCAATGTGTCTCGGCTAATGTGTCTTGGCTAATGTGTCTTGGCTAATCTGTCTTGGCTAAGGTGTCTTGGCTAATGTGTCTCGGCTAATGTGTCTTGGCTAATGTGTCTTGGCTAAGGTGTCTTGATTAATGTGTCTCGGCTAATGTGTCTTGGCTAAGGTGTTTTGGCTAAGGTGTCTTGGCTAATGTGTCTTGGCTAAGGTGTCTTGGCTAAGGTGTCTTGGCTAGTGTGTCTTGGCTAAGGTGTCTTGGCTAAGGTGTCTTGGCTAAGGTGTCTTGGCTAATGTGTCTTGGCTAATGTGTCTCGGCTAATGTGTCTTGGCTAATGTGTCTTGGCTAATGTGTCTCGGCTTATGTGTCTTGGCTAATGTGTCTTGGCTAAAGTGTCGCGGCTAAAGTGTCTTGGCTAATGTGTCTTGGCTAAGGTGTCTTTGCTAATGTGTCTCGTCTAATGTGTCTTAGCTAAGGTGTCTTGGCTAAGGTGTCTTGGCTAAGGTGTCTTGGCTAAGGTGTCTTGGCTAATGTGTCTTGGCTAAGGTGTCTTGGCTAGTGTGTCTTGGCTAAGGTGTCTTGGCTAAGGTGTCTTGGCTAAGGTGTCTTGGCTAAGGTGTCTTGGCTAAGGTGTCTTGGCTAATGTGTCTTGGCTAATGTGTCTCGGCTTATGTGTCTTGGCTAATGTGTCTTGGCTAAAGTGTCTCGGCTAAAGTGTCTCGGCTAATGTGTCTTGGCTAATGTTTCTTGGCTAAGGTGTCTTGGCTAAGGTGTCTTGGCTAAGGTGTCTTGGCTAATGTGTCTCGGCTAATGTGTCTTGGCTATGATGTCTTGGCTAAGGTGTTTTGGCTAAGGTGTCTTGGCTAAGGTGTCTCGGCTAATGTGTCTCGGCTAATGTGTCTTGGCTAATGTGTCTTGGCTAAGGTGTCTTGGCTCAGGTGTCTCGGCTAATGTGTCTCGGCTTATGTGTCTTGGCTAATGTGTCTTGACTTATGTGTCTTGGCTAAGGTGTCTTGGCTAAGGTGTCTTGGCTAAGGTGTCTTGGCTAATGTGTCTCGGCTAATGTGTCTTGGCTAAGGTGTCTTGGCTAAAGTGTCTTGGCTAAGGTGTCTTGGCTAAGGTGTCTTGGCTAAGGTGTCTTGGCTAATGTGTCTTGGCTAAGGTGTCTTGGCTAATGTGTCTCGGCTTATGTGTCTTGGCTAATGTGTCTTGGCTAAAGTGTCTCGGCTAAAGTGTCTTGGCTAATGTGTCTTGGCTAAGGTGTCTTTGCTAATGTGTCTCGTCTAATGTGTCTTGGCTAAGGTGTCTTGGCTAAGGTGTCTTGGCTAAGGTGTCTTGGCTAATGTGTCTTGGCTAAGGTGTCTTGGCTAGTGTGTCTTGACTAAGGTGTCTTGGTTAAGGTGTCTTGGCTAAGGTGTCTTGGCTAAGGTGTCTTGGCTAAGGTGTCTTGGCTAATGTGTCTTGGCTAATGTGTCTCGGCTAATGTGTCTTGGCTAATGTGTCTTGGCTAAGGTGTCTTGGCTAAGGTGTCTTGGCTAAGGTGTCTTGGCTAAGGTGTCTTGGCTAAGGTGTCTTGGCTAATGTGTCTCGGCTAATGTGTCTTGGCTAATGTGCCTTAGCTTATGCGTCTTGGCTAAGGTGTCTTGGCTAAGGTGTCTTGGCTAATGTGTCTTGGCTAAGGTGTCTTGGCTAAGGTGTCTTGGCTAAGGTGTCTTGGCTAATGTGTCTTGGCTAAGGTGTCTTGGCTAAGGTGTCTTGGCTAATGTGTCTTGGCTAATGTGTCTCGGCTAATGTGTCTTGGCTAATGTGTCTTGGCTAATGTGTCTCGGCTAAGGTGTCTTGGCTAAGGTGTCTTGGCTAATGTGTCTTGGCTAAGGTGTCTTGGCTAAGGTGTCTTGGCTAAGGTGTCTTGGCTAAGGTGTCTTGGCTAATGTGTCTTGGCTAATGTGTCTTGGCTAAGGTGTCTCGGCTAATGTGTCTCGGCTTATGTGTCTTGGCTAATGTGTCTTGACTTATGTGTCTTGGCTAAGGTGTCTTGGCTAAGGTGTCTTGGCTAAGGTGTCTTGGCTAATATGTCTCGGCTAATGTGTCTTGGCTAAGGTGTCTTGGCTAAAGTGTCTTGGCTAAGGTGTCTTGGCTAAGGTGTCTTGGCTAAGGTGTCTTGGCTAATGTGTCTTGGCTAAGGTGTCTTGGCTAATGTGTCTCGGCTTATGTGTCTTGGCTAATGTGTCTCGGCTAAAGTGTCTCGGCTAAAGTGTCTTGGCTAATGTGTCTTGGCTAAGGTGTCTTTGCTAATGTGTCTCGTCTAATGTGTCTTAGCTAAGGTGTCTTGGCTAAGGTGTCTTGGCTAAGGTGTCTTGGCTATGGTGTCTTGGCTAATGTGTCTTGGCTAAGGTGTCTTGGCTAGTGTGTCTTGGCTAAGGTGTCTTGGCTAAGGTGTCTTGGCTAAGGTGTCTTGGCTAAGGTGTCTTGGCTAAGGTGTCTTGGCTAATGTGTCTTGGCTAATGTGTCTTGGCTAATGTGTCTCGGCTAATGTGTCTTGGCTAATGTGTCTTGGCTAAGGTGTCTTGGCTAAGGTGTCTTGGCTAAGGTGTCTTGGCTAAGGTGTCTTGGCTAAGGTGTCTTGGCTAAGGTGTCTTGGCTAATGTGTCTTGGCTAATGTGTCTTGGCTAATGTGTCTCGGCTAATGTGTCTCGGCTAATGTGTCTTGGCTAATGTTTCTTGGCTAAGGTGTCTTGGCTAAGGTGTCTTGGCTAAGGTGTCTTGGCTAATGTGTCTCGGCTAATGTGTCTTGGCTAAGATGTCTTGGCTAAGGTGTTTTGGCTAAGGTGTCTTGGCTAAGGTGTCTCGGCTAATGTGTCTTGGCTAATGTGTCTCGGCTAAGGTGTCTTGGCTAATGTGTCTTGGCTAATGTGTCTTGGCTAAGGTGTCTTGGCTAATGTGTCTTGGCTAATGTGTCTCGGCTAATGTGTCTTGGCTAAGGTGTCTTGGCTAAGGTGTCTTGGCTAAGGTGTCTTGGCTAATGTGTCTTGGCTAAGGTGTCTTGGCTAATGTGTCTTGGCTAAGTTGTCTTGGCTAAGGTGTCTTTGCTAATGTGTCTCGTCTAATGTGTCTTAGCTAAGGTGTCTTGGCTAAGGTGTCTTGGCTAAGGTGTCTTGGCTAAGGTGTCTTGGCTAATGTGTCTTGGCTAAGGTGTCTTGGCTAGTGTGTCTTGGCTTAGGTGTCTTGGCTAAGGTGTCTTGGCTAAGGTGTCTTGGCTAAGGTGTCTTGGCTAAGGTGTCTTGGCTAATGTGTCTTGGCTAATGTGTCTTGGCTAATGTGTCTCGGCTAATGTGTCTTGGCTAATGTGTCTTGGCTAAGGTGTCTTGGCTAAGGTGTTTTGGCTAAGGTGTCTTGGCTAAGGTGTCTTGGCTAAGGTGTCTTGGCTAAGGTGTCTTGGCTAATGTGTCTTGGCTAATGTGTCTTGGCTAATGTGTCTCGGCTAATGTGTCTTGGCTAATGTGTCTTGGCTAAGGTGTCTTGGCTAAGGTGTCTTGGCTAAGGTGTCTTGGCTAAGGTGTCTTGGCTAAGGTGTCTTGGCTAAGGTGTCTTGGCTAATGTGTCTCGGCTAATGTGTCTTGGCTAATGTGTCTCGGCTAATGTGTCTCGGCTAATGTGTCTTGGCTAATGTTTCTTGGCTAAGGTGTCTTGGCTAAGGTGTCTTGGCTAAGGTGTCTTGGCTAATGTGTCTCGGCTAATGTGTCTTGGCTAAGATGTCTTGGCTAAGGTGTTTTGGCTAAGGTGTCTTGGCTAAGGTGTCTCGGCTAATGTGTCTTGGCTAATGTGTCTCGGCTAAGGTGTCTTGGCTAATGTGTCTTGGCTAATGTGTCTTGGCTAAGGTGTCTTGGCTAATGTGTCTTGGCTAATGTGTCTCGGCTAATGTGTCTTGGCTAAGGTGTCTTGGCTAAGGTGTCTTGGCTAAGGTGTCTTGGCTAATGTGTCTTGGCTAAGGTGTCTTGGCTAATGTGTCTCGGCTTATGTGTCTTGGCTAATGTGTCTTGGCTAAAGTGTCTCGGCTAAAGTGTCTTGGCTAATGTGTCTTGGCTAAGGTTTCTTTGCTAATGTGTCTCGTCTAATGTGTCTTAGCTAAGGTGTCTTGGCTAAGGTGTCTTGGCTAAGGTGTCTTGGCTAAGGTGTCTTGGCTAATGTGTCTTGGCTAAGGTGTCTTGGCTAGTGTGTCTTGGCTTAGGTGTCTTGGCTAAGGTGTCTTGGCTAAGGTGTCTTGGCTAAGGTGTCTTGGCTAAGGTGTCTTGGCTAATGTGTCTTGGCTAATGTGTCTTGGCTAATGTGTCTCGGCTAATGTGTCTTGGCTAATGTGTCTTGGCTAAGGTGTCTTGGCTAAGGTGTTTTGGCTAAGGTGTCTTGGCTAAGGTGTCTTGGCTAAGGTGTCTTGGCTAAGGTGTCTTGGCTAAGGTGTCTTGGCTAATGTGTCTTGGCTAATGTGTCTCGGCTAATGTGTCTCGGCTAATGTGTCTTGGCTAATGTTTCTTGGCTAAGGTGTCTTGGCTAAGGTGTCTTGGCTAAGGTGTCTTGGCTAATGTGTCTCGGCTAATGTGTCTTGGCTAAGATGTCTTGGCTAAGGTGTTTTGGCTAAGGTGTCTTGGCTAAGGTGTCTTGGCTAAGGTGTCTTGGCTAAGGTGTCTCGGCTAATGTGTCTTGGCTAATGTGTCTCGGCTAAGGTGTCTTGGCTAATGTGTCTTGGCTAATGTGTCTTGGCTAATGTGTCTTGGCTAATGTGTCTTGGCTAATGTGTCTCGGCTAATGTGTCTTGGCTAAGGTGTCTTGGCTAAGGTGTCTTGGCTAATGTGTCTTGGCTAATGTGTCTTGGCTAATGTGTCTCAGCTAATGTGTCTTGGCTAATGTTTCTTGGCTAAGGTGTTTTGGCTAAGGTGTCTTAACTAAGGTGTCTTGGCTAAGGTGTCTTGGCTAATGTGTCTTGGCTAATGTGTCTTGGCTAATGTGTCTTGGCTAAGGTGTCTTGGCTAATGTGTCTCGGCTAATGTGTCTTGGCTAATGTGCCTTAGCTTATGCGTCTTGGCTAAGGTGTCTTAACTAAGGTGTCTTGGCTAATGTGTCTTGGCTAAGGTGTCTTGGCTAAGGTGTCTTGGCTAAGGTGTCTTGGCTAATGTGTCTTGGCTAAGGTGTCTTGGCTAAGGTGTCTTGGCTAATGTGTCTTGGCTAATGTGTCTCGGCTAATGTGTCTTGGCTAATGTGTCTTGGCTAATGTGTCTTGGCTAATGTGTCTTGGCTAAGGTGTCTTGGCTAATGTGTCTTGGCTAAGGTTTCTTGGCTAAGGTGTCTTGGCTAAGGTGTCTTGGCTAAGGTGTCTTGGCTAATGTGTCTTGGCTAAGGTGTCTTGGCTAAGGTGTCTTGGCTAAGGTGTCTTGGCTAAGGTGTCTTGGCCAATGTGTCTCGGCTAATGTGTCTTGGCTAATGTGTCTTGGCTAATGTGTCTTGGCTAAGGTGTCTTGGCTAATGTGTCTCGGCTAATGTGTCTTGGCTAATGTGTCTTGGCTAAGGTGTCTTGATTAATGTGTCTCGGCTAATGTGTCTTGGCTAAGGTGTTTTGGCTAAGGTGTCTTGGCTAAGGTGTCTTGGCTAAGGTGTCTTGGCTAAGGTGTCTTGGCTAATGTGTCTTGGCTAATGTGTCTTGGCTAAGGTGTCTTGGCTAAGGTGTCTTGGCTAATGTGTCTTGGCTAATGTGTCTCGGCTAATGTGTCTTGGCTAATGTGTCTTGGCTAATGTGTCTTGGCTAAGGTGTCTTGGCTAAGGTGTCTTGGCTAATGTGTCTTGGCTAAGGTTTCTTGGCTAAGGTGTCTTGGCTAAGGTGTCTTGGCTAAGGTGTCTTGGCTAATGTGTCTTGGCTAACGTGTTTTGGCTAAGGTGTCTTGGCTAAGGTGTCTTGGCTAAGGTGTCTTGGCTAATGTGTCTTGGCTAATGTGTCTTGGCTAATGTGTCTTGGCTAAGGTGTCTCGGCTAATGTGTCTCGGCTAATGTGTCTTGGCTAATGTTTCTTGGCTAAGGTGTCTTGGCTAAGGTGTCTTGGCTAAGGTGTCTTGGCTAAGTTGTCTTGGCTAAGGTGTCTTGGCTAAGGTGTCTTGGCTAATGTGTCTTGGCTAATGTGGCTTGGCTAAGGTGTCTTGGCTAAGGTGTCTTGGCTAAGGTGTCTTGGCTAATGTGTCTCGGCTAATGTGTCTCGGCTAATGTGTCTTGGCTAAGGTGTCTTGGCTAAGGTGTCTTGGCTAAGGTGTCTTGGCTAAGGTGTCTTGGCTAATGTGTCTTGGCTAATGTGTCTCGGCTAATGTGTCTTGGCTAATGTGTCTTGGCTAATGTGTCTCGGCTAATGTGTCTTGGCTAAGGTGTCTTGGCTAATGTGTCTCGGCTAATGTGTCTTCGCTAATGTGTCTTGGCTAATGTGTCTCGGCTAATGTGTCTTGGCTAAGGTGTCTTGGCTAAGGTGTCTTGGCTAATGTGTCTCGGCTAATGTGTCTTGGCTAATGTGTCTTGGCTAAGGTATCTTGATTAATGTGTCTCGGCTAATGTGTCTTGGCTAATGTGTCTTGGCTAAAGTGTCTCGGCTAAAGTGTCTTGGCTAATGTGTCTCGGCTAATGTGTCTTGGCTAATGTGTCTTGGCTAAGGTGTCTTGGCTAATGTGTCTTGGCTAAGGTGTCTTGGCTAATGTGTTTCGGCTAATGTGTCTTGGCTAATGTGTCTTGGCTAAGGTGTCTTGGCTAAGGTGTCTCGGCTAATGTGTCTTGGCTAATGTGTCTTGGCTAATGTGTCTCGGCTAAGGTGTCTTGGCTAATGTGTCTCGGCTAATGTGTCTTGGCTAATGTGTCTTGGCTAAGGTGTCTTGGCTAATGTGTCTTGGCTAAGGTGTCTCGGCTAATGTGTCTTGGCTAATGTGTCTCGGCTAATGTGTCTTGGCTAAGGTGTCTTGGCTAAGGTGTCTTGGCTAATGTGTCTTGGCTAAGGTGTCTTGGCTAATGTGTCTTGGCTAAGGTGTCTTGGCTAATGTGTCTCAGCTAATGTGTCTTGGCTAAGGTGTCTTGGCTAAGGTGTCTCGGCTAATGTGTCTTGGCTAATGTGTCTTGGCTAAGGTGTCTTGGCTAATGTGTCTTGGCTAAGGTGTCTTGGCTAATGTGTCTCGGCTAATGTGTCTTGGCTAATGTGTCTTGGCCGAGGTGTCCTGGCTAATGTGTCTTGGCTAAGGTGTCTCGGCTAATGTGTCTCGGCTAATGTGTCTTGGCTTAGGTGTCTTGGCTAAGGTGTCTTGGCTAAGGTGTCTTGGCTAAGGTGTCTTGGCTAAGGTGTCTTGGCTAATGTGGCTTGGCTAAGGTGTCTTGGCTAAGGTGTCTTGGCTAAGGTGTCTTGGCTAATGTGTCTCGGCTAATGTGTCTTGGCTAAGGTGTCTTGGCTAAGGTGTCTTGGCTAAGGTGTCTTGGCTAATGTGTCTCGGCTAATGTGTCTTGGCTAATGTGTCTTGGCTAAGGTGTCTTGGCTAATGTGTCTTGGCTAATGTGTCTTGGCTAATGTGTCTTGGCTAATGTGTCTTGGCTAAGGTGTCTTGGCTAAGGTGTCTTGGCTAATGTGTTTCGGCTAATGTGTCTTGGCTAATGTGTCTTGGCTAAGGTGTCTCGGCTAATGTGTCTTGGCTAAGGTGTCTTGGCTAAGGTGTCTTGGCTAAGGTGTCTTGGCTGAGGTGTCTTGGCTAATGTGTCTCGGCTAATGTGTCTTGGCTAAGGTGTCTTGGCTAAGGTGTCTTGGCTAAGGTGTCTTGGCTAATGTGTCTCGGCTAATGTGTCTTGGCTAAGGTGTCTTGGCTAATGTGTCTTGGCTAAGGTGTCTTGGCTAATGTGTCTTGGCTAAAGTGTCTTGGCTAAGGTGTCTTGGCTAAGGTGTCTTGGCTAATGTGTCTCGGCTAATGTGTCTCGGCTAATGTGTCTTGGCTAATGTGTCTTGGCTAATGTGTCTCGGCTAATGTGTCTTGGCTAAGGTGTCTTGGCTAATGTGTCTCGGCTAATGTGTCTTGGCTAATGTGTCTCGGCTAATGTGTCTTGGCTAAGGTGTCTTGGCTAAGGTGTCTTGGCTAATGTGTCTCGGCTAATGTGTCTTGGCTAATGTGTCTTGGCTAAGGTATCTTGATTAATGTGTCTCGGCTAATGTGTCTTGGCTAATGTGTCTTGGCTAAAGTGTCTCGGCTAAAGTGTCTTGGCTAATGTGTCTCGGCTAATGTGTCTTGGCTAATGTGTCTTGGCTAAGGTGTCTTGGCTAATGTGTCTTGGCTAAGGTGTTTTGGCTAATGTGTTTCGGCTAATGTGTCTTGGCTAATGTGTCTTGGCTAAGGTGTCTTGGCTAAGGTGTCTTGGCTAATGTGTCTTGGCTAATGTGTCTTGGCTAATGTGTCTTGGCTAAGGTGTCTCGGCTAATGTGTCTCGGCTAATGTATCTTGGCTAAGGTGTTTTGGCTAAGGTGTCTTGGCTAAGGTGTCTTGGCTAAGGTGTCTTGGCTAAGTTGTCTTGGCTAAGGTGTCTTGGCTAAGGTGTCTTGGCTAATGTGTCTTGGCTAATGTGGCTTGGCTAAGGTGTCTTGGCTAAGGTGTCTTGGCTAAGGTGTCTTGGCTAATGTGTCTCGGCTAATGTGTCTCGGCTAGTGTGTCTTGGCTAAGGTGTCTTGGCTAAGGTGTCTTGGCTAAGGTGTCTTGGCTAATGTGTCTTGGCTAATGTGTCTCGGCTAATGTGTCTTGGCTAATGTGTCTTGGCTAATGTGTCTCGGCTAATGTGTCTTGGCTAAGGTGTCTTGGCTAATGTGTCTCGGCTAATGTGTCTTGGCTAATGTGTCTTGGCTAATGTGTCTCGGCTAATGTGTCTTGGCTAAGGTGTCTTGGCTAAGGTGTCTTGGCTAATGTGTCTCGGCTAATGTGTCTTGGCTAATGTGTCTTGGCTAAGGTATCTTGATTAATGTGTCTCGGCTAATGTGTCTTGGCTAATGTGTCTTGGCTAAAGTGTCTCGGCTAAAGTGTCTTGGCTAATGTGTCTCGGCTAATGTGTCTTGGCTAATGTGTCTTGGCTAAGGTGTCTTGGCTAATGTGTCTTGGCTAAGGTGTCTCGGCTAATGTGTTTCGGCTAATGTGTCTTGGCTAATGTGTCTTGGCTAAGGTGTCTTGGCTAAGGTGTCTCGGCTAATGTGTCTTGGCTAATGTGTTTTGGCTAATGTGTCTCGGCTAAGGTGTCTTGGCTAATGTGTCTCGGCTAATGTGTCTTGGCTAATGTGTCTTGGCTAAGGTGTCTTGGCTAATGTGTCTTGGCTAAGGTGTCTCGGCTAATGTGTCTTGGCTAATGTGTCTCGGCTAATGTGTCTTGGCTAAGGTGTCTTGGCTAAGGTGTCTTGGCTAATGTGTCTTGGCTAAGGTGTCTTGGCTAATGTGTCTTGGCTAAGGTGTCTTGGCTAATGTGTCTCAGCTAATGTGTCTTGGCTAAGGTGTCTTGGCTAAGGTGTCTCGGCTAATGTGTCTTGGCTAATGTGTCTTGGCTAAGGTGTCTTGGCTAATGTGTCTTGGCTAATGTGTCTTGGCTAATGTGTCTCGGCTAATGTGTCTTGGCTAATGTGTCTTGGCTAAGGTGTCCTGGCTAATGTGTCTTGGCTAAGGTGTCTCGGCTAATGTGTCTCGGCTAATGTGTCTTGGCTTAGGTGTCTTGGCTAAGGTGTCTCGGCTAAGGTGTCTTGGCTAAGGTGTCTTGGCTAAGGTGTCTTGGCTAATGTGGCTTGGCTAAGGTGTCTTGGCTAAGGTGTCTTGGCTAAGGTGTCTTGGCTAATGTGTCTCGGCTAATGTGTCTTGGCTAAGGTGTCTTGGCTAAGGTGTCTTGGCTAAGGTGTCTTGGCTAATGTGTCTCGGCTAATGTGTCTTGGCTAATGTGTCTTGGCTAAGGTGTCTTGGCTAATGTGTCTTGGCTAATGTGTCTCGGCTAATGTGTCTTGGCTGAGGTGTCTTGGCTAATGTGTCTCGCCTAATGTGTCTTGGCTTAGGTGTCTTGGCTAATGTGTCTCGGCTAATGTGTCTTGGCTAATGTGTCTTGGCTAATGTGTCTTGGCTAAGGTGTCTTGGCTAATGTGTCTCGGCTAATGTGTCTTGGCTAATGTGTCTTGGCTAAGGTGTCTTGGCTAAGGTTTCTTGGCTAATGTGTTACGGCTAATGTGTCTTGGCTAATGTGTCTTGGCTAAGGTGTCTCGGCTAATGTGTCTTGGCTAAGGTGTCTTGGCTAAGGTGTCTTGGCTAAGGTGTCTTGGCTGAGGTGTCTTGGCTAATGTGTCTCGGCTAATGTGTCTTGGCTAAGGTGTCTTGGCTAAGGTGTCTTGGCTAAGGTGTCTTGGCTAATGTGTCTCGGCTAATGTGTCTTGGCTAAGGTGTCTTGGCTAAGGTGTCTTGGCTAAGGTGTCTTGGCTAATGTGTCTTGGCTAAAGTGTCTTGGCTAAGGTGTCTTGGCTAAGGTGTCTTGGCTAAGGTGTCTTGGCTAATGTGTCTTGGCTAATGTGTCTTGGCTAAGGTGTCTTGGCTAAGGTGTCTTGGCTAAGGTGTCTTGGCTAATGTGTCTCGGCTAATGTGTCTCGGCTAATGTGTCTTGGCTAATCTGTCTTGGCTAAGGTGTCTTGGCTAATGTGTCTTGGCTAATGATTCTTGGCTAAGGTGTCTTGGTTAATGTGTCTCGGCTTATGTGTCTTGGCAAATGTGTCTTGGCTAAGGTGTCTTGGCTAATGTTTCTTTGCTTAGGTGTCTTGGCTAAGGTGTCTTGGCTAATGTGTCTCGGCTAATGTGTCTTGGCTAATGTGTCTCGGCTAATGTGTCTTGGCTAAGGTGTCTTGGCTAAGGTGTCTCGGCTAAGGTGTCTTGGCTAAGGTGTCTTGGCTAAAGTGTCTCGGCTAAAGTGTCTTGGCTAAGGTGTCTTGGCTAAGGTGTCTTGGCTAATGTGTCTTGGCTAAGGTGTCTTGGCTAAGGTGTCTTGGCTAAGGTGTCTCGGCTAATGTGTCTCGGCTAAGGTGTCTTGGCTAAGGTGTTTTGGCTAAGGTGTCTTGGCTAAGGAGTCTCGGCTAATGTGTCTTGGCTAATGTGTCTTAGCTAAGGTGTCTTGGCTAATGTGTCTTGGCTAAGGTGTCTTGGCTAATGTGTCTCGGCTAATGTGTCTTGGCTAAGGTGTCTTGGCTAACGTGTCTTGGCTAATGATTCTTGGCTAAGGCGTCTTGGCTAATGTGTCTTGGCTAATGTGTCTTGGCTAATGTGTCTTGGCTAAGGTGTCTTGGCTAAGGTGTCTTGGCTAATGTGTCTCGGCTAATGTGTCTTTGCTAAGGTGTCTTGGCTAATGTGTCTTGGCTAAGGTGTCTTGGCTAATGTGTCTTGGCTAAAGTGTCTCGGCTAAGGTGTCTTGGCTAAGGTGTCTTGGCTAAGGTGTCTTGGCTAATGTGTCTTGGCTAATGTGTCTTGGCTAAGGTGTCTTGGCTAAGGTGTCTTGGCTAAGGTGTCTTGGCTAATGTGTCTCGGCTAATGTGTCTCGGCTAATGTGTCTTGGCTAATCTGTCTTGGCTAAGGTGTCTTGGCTAATGTGTCTTGGCTAATGATTCTTGGCTAAGGTGTCTTGGTTAATGTGTCTCGGCTTATGTGTCTTGGCTAATGTGTCTTGGCTAAGGTGTCTTGGCTAAGGTTTCTTTGCTTAGGTGTCTTGGCTAAGGTGTCTTGGCTAATGTGTCTCGGCTAATGTGTCTTGGCTAATGTGTCTCGGCTAATGTGTCTTGGCTAAGGTGTCTTGGCTAAGGTGTCTCGGCTAAGGTGTCTTGGCTAAGGTGTCTTGGCTAAAGTGTCTCGGCTAATGTGTCTTGGCTAATGTGTCTTGGCTAAGGTGTCTTGGCTAATGTGTCTTGGCTAAGGTGTCTTGGCTAAGGTGTCTCGGCTAATGTGTCTCGGCTAAGGTGTCTTGGCTAAGGTGTTTTGGCTAAGGTGTCTTGGCTAAGGAGTCTCGGCTAATGTGTCTTGGCTAATGTGTCTTAGCTAAGGTGTCTTGGCTAAAGTGTCTCGGCTAATGTGTCTTGGCTAATGTGTCTTGGCTAAGGTGTCTTGGCTAATGTGTCTTGGCTAAGGTGTCTTGGCTAAGGTGTCTCGGCTAATGTGTCTCGGCTAAGGTGTCTTGGCTAAGGTGTTTTGGCTAAGGTGTCTTGGCTAAGGAGTCTCGGCTAATGTGTCTTGGCTAATGTGTCTCGGCTAATGTGTCTTGGCTAAGGTGTCTTGGCTAACGTGTCTTGGCTAATGATTCTTGGCTAAGGCGTCTTGGCTAATGTGTCTCGGCTAAGGTGTCTTGGCTAAGGTGTCTTGGCTAAGGTGTCTTGGCTAAGGTGTCTTGGCTAATGTGTCTTGGCTAATGTGTCTTGGCTAAGGTGTCTTGGCTAATGTGTCTCGGCAAAGGTGTCTTGGCTAAGGTGTCTTGGCTAAGGTGTCTTGGCTAATGTGTCTCGGCTAATGTGTCTTGGCTAAGGTGTCTTGGCTAAGGTGTCTTGGCTAAGGTGTCTTGGCTAAGGTGTCTTGGCTAAGGTGTCTCGGCTAATGTGTCTTGGCTAATGTGTCTTGGCTAAGGTGTCTTGGCTAATGTGTCTTGGCTAAGGTGTCTTGGCTAATGTGTCTCGGCTAATGTGTCTTGGCTAATGTGTCTTGGCTAAGGTGTCTTGGCTAAGGTGTCTTGGCTAAGGTGTCTTGGCTAATGTGTCTCGGCTAAGGTGTCTTGGCTAAGGTGTCTTGGCTAATGTGTCTCGGCTAATGTGTCTCGGCTAATGTGTCTTGGCTAAGGTGTCTTGGCTAATGTGTCTCGGCTAATGTGTCTTGACTAATGTGTCTTGGCTAAGGTGTCTTGGCTAATGTGTCTCGGCTAATGTGTCTTGGCTAAGGTGTCTTGGCTAAGGTGTCTTGGCTTATGATTCTTGGCTAAGGTGTCTTGGCTAATGTGTCTCGGCTAAGGTGTCTCGGCTAATGTGTCTTGGCTAATGTGTCTTGGCTAATGTTTCTTGGCTAAGGTGTCTTGGCTAAGGTGTCTTGGCTAAGGTGTCTTGGCTAAATTGTCTTGGCTAAGGTGTCTTGGCTAAAGTGTCTTGGCTAATGTGTCTTGGCTAATGTGACTTGGCTAAGGTGTCTTGGCTAAGGTGTCTTGGCTAAGGTGTCTTGGCTAATGTGTCTCGGCTAATGTGTCTTGGCTAAGGTGTCTTGGCTAAAGTGTCTTTGCTAAGGTGTCTTGGCTAATGTGTCTCGGCTAATGTGTCTTGGCTAAGGTGTCTTGGCTAAGGTGTCTTGGCTAAGGTGTCTTGGCTAATGTGTCTTGGCTAATGTGTCTCGGCTAATGTGTCTTGGCTAATGTGTCTTGGCTAATGTGTCTCGGCTAATGTGTCTTGGCTAAGGTGTCTTGGCTAATGTGTCTCGGCTAATGTGTCTTGGCTAATGTGTCTTGGCTAATGTGTCTCGGCTAATGTGTCTTGGCTAAGGTGTTTTGGCTAAGGTGTCTTGGCTAATGTGTCTCGGCTAATGTGTCTTGGCTAATGTGTCTTGGCTAAGGTGTCTTGATTAATGTGTCTCAGCTAATGTGTCTTGGCTAATGTGTCTTGGCTAAAGTGTTTCGGCTAAAGTGTCTTGGCTAATGTGTCTCGGCTAATGTGTCTTGGCTAATGTGTCTTGGCTAATGTGTCTTGGCTAATGTGTCTTGGCTAAGGTGTCTTGGCTAATGTGTTTCGGCTAATGTGTCTTGGCTAATGTGTCTTGGCTAAGGTGTCTTGGCTAAGGTGTCTCGGCTAATGTGTCTTGGCTAATGTGTTTTGGCTAATGTGTCTCGGCTAATGTGTCTTGGCTAATGTGTCTCGGCTAATGTGTCTTGGCTAATGTGTCTTGGCTAAGGTGTCTTGGCTAATGTGTCTTGGCTAAGGTGTCTCGGCTAATGTGTCTTGGCTAATGTGTCTCGGCTAATGTGTCTTGGCTAAGGTGTCTTGGCTAAGGTGTCTTGGCTAATGTGTCTTGGCTAAGGTGTCTTGGCTAATGTGTCTTGGCTAAGGTGTCTTGGCTAATGTGTCTCAGCTAATGTGTCTTGGCTAAGGTGTCTTGGCTAAGGTGTCTCGGCTAATGTGTCTTGGCTAATGTGTCTTGGCTAAGGTGTCTTGGCTAATGTGTCTTGGCTAAGGTGTCTTGGCTAATGTGTCTCGGCTAATGTGTCTTGGCTAATGTGTCTTGGCTGAGGTGTCCTGGCTAATGTGTCTTTGCTAAGGTGTCTCGGCTAATGTGTCTTGGCTAATGTGTCTTGGCTTAGGTGTCTTGGCTAAGGTGTCTTGGCTAAGGTGTCTTGGCTAAGGTGTCTTGGCTAAGGTGTCTTGGCTAATGTGGCTTGGCTAAGGTGTCTTGGCTAAGGTGTCTTGGCTAAGGTATCTTGGCTAATGTGTCTCGGCTAATGTGTCTTGGCTAAGGTGTCTTGGCTAAGGTGTCTTGGCTAAGGTGTCTTGGCTAATGTGTCTCGGCTAATGTGTCTTGGCTAATGTGTCTTGGCTAAGGTGTCTTGGCTAATGTGTCTTGGCTAATGTGTCTCGGCTAATGTGTCTTGGCTGAGGTGTCTTGGCTAATGTGTCTCGGCTAATGTGTCTTGGCTTAGGTGTCTTGGCTAATGTGTCTCGGCTAATGTGTCTTGGCTAATGTGTCTTGGCTAAGGTGTCTTGGCTAATGTGTCTCGGCTAATGTGTCTTGGCTAATGTATCTTGGCTAAGGTGTCTCGGCTAATGTGTCTTGGCTAATGTGTCTTGGCTAATGTGTCTTGGCTAATGTGTCTTGGCTAAGGTGTCTTGGCTAATGTGTTTCGGCTAATGTGTCTTGGCTAATGTGTCTTGGCTAAGGTGTCTCGGCTAATGTGTCTTGGCTAAGGTGTCTTGGCTAAGGTGTCTTGGCTAATGTGTCTTGGCTAATGTGTCTTGGCTAATGTGTCTCGGCTAATGTGTCTTGGCTAAGGTGTCTTGGCTAAGGTGTCTTGGCTAAGGTGTCTTGGCTAATGTGTCTCGGCTAATGTGTCTTGGCTAAGGTGTCTTGGCTAATGTGTCTTGGCTAAGGTGTCTTGGCTAAGGTGTCTTGGCTAAAGTGTCTTGGCTAAGGTGTCTTGGCTAAGGTGTCTCGGCTAAGGTGTCTTGGCTAATGTGTCTTGGCTAATGTGTCTTGGCTAATGTGTCTCGGCTAATGTGTCTTGGCTAATGTGTCTTGGCTAAGGTGTCTTGGCTAAGGTGTCTTGGCTAATGTGTCTTGGCTAAGGTGTCTTGGCTAAGGTGTCTTAGCTTAGGTGTCTTGGCTAATGTGTCTTGGCTAAGGTGTCTTGGCTAAGGTGTCTTGGCTAATGTGTCTCGGCTAATGTGTCTTGGCTAAGGTGTCTTGGCTAAGGTGTCTTGGCTAAGGTGTCTTGGCTAATGTGTCTCGGCTAATGTGTCTCGGCTAATGTGTCTTGGCTAATCTGTCTTGGCTAAGGTGTCTTGGCTAATGTGTCTTGGCTAATGATTCTTGGCTAAGGTGTCTTGGTTAATGTGTCTCGGCTTATGTGTCTTGGCTAATGTGTCTTGGCTAAGGTGTCTCGGCTAAGGTGTCTTGGCTAAGGTGTCTTGGCTAAAGTGTCTCGGCTAAAGTGTCTTGGCTAATGTGTCTTGGCTAAGGTGTCTTGGCTAATGTGTCTTGGCTAAGGTGTCTTGGCTAAGGTGTCTTGGCTAAGGTATCTTGGCTAATGTGTCTCGGCTAATGTGTCTTGGCTAAGGTGTCTTGGCTAATGTGTCTTGGCTAAGGTGTCTTGGCTAATGTGTCTCGGCTAATGTGTCTTGGCTAATGTGTCTTGGCTAAGGTGTCTTGGCTAAGGTGTCTTGGCTAATGTGTCTCGGCTAATGTGTCTTGGCTGAGGTGTCTTGGCTAATGTGTCTCGGCTAATGTGTCTTGGCTTAGGTGTCTTGGCTAATGTGTCTCGGCTAATGTGTCTTGGCTAATGTGTCTTGGCTAAGGTGTCTTGGCTAATGTGTCTCGGCTAATGTGTCTTGGCTAATGTATCTTGGCTAAGGTGTCTCGGCTAATGTGTCTTGGCTAATGTGTCTTGGCTAATGTGTCTTGGCTAATGTGTCTTGGCTAAGGTGTCTTGGCTAATGTGTTTCGGCTAATGTGTCTTGGCTAATGTGTCTTGGCTAATGTGTCTTGGCTAATGTGTCTTGGCTAATGTGTCTCGGCTAATGTGTCTTGGCTAATGTGTCTTGGCTAAGGTGTCTTGGCTAAGGTGTCTTGGCTAATGTGTCTTGGCTAAGGTGTCTTGGCTAAGGTGTCTTAGCTTAGGTGTCTTGGCTAATGTGTCTTGGCTAAGGTGTCTTGGCTAAGGTGTCTTGGCTAATGTGTCTCGGCTAATGTGTCTTGGCTAAGGTGTCTTGGCTAAGGTGTCTTGGCTAAG
This sequence comes from Anopheles funestus, assembly GCF_943734845.2. NCBI lineage: Eukaryota > Metazoa > Arthropoda > Insecta > Diptera > Culicidae > Anopheles > Anopheles funestus. The sequence continues at coordinate 342,458 of NW_026045231.1, read as the reverse complement.
GTGTCTTGGCTAATGTGTCTCGGCTAATGTGTCTCGGCTAATGTGTCTTGGCTAATCTGTCTCGGCTAAGGTGTCTTGGCTAATGTGTCTTGGCTAATGATTCTTGGCTAAGGTGTCTTGGTTAATGTGTCTCGGCTTATGTGTCTTGGCTAATGTGTCTTGGCTAATGTGTCTTGGCTAAGGTGTCTTGGCTAAGGTGTCTTGGCTAATGTGTCTCGGCTAATGTGTCTTGGCTAATCTGTCTTGGCTAAGGTGTCTTGGCTAAGGTGTCTTGGCTAATGATTCTTGGCTAAGGTGTCTTGGTTAATGTGTCTTGGCTAAGGTGTCTTGGCTAATGTGTCTCGGCTAATGTGTCTTGGCTAATCTGTCTTGGCTAAGGTGTCTTGGCTAATGTGTCTTGGCTAAGGTGTCTCGGCTAATGTGTCTTGGCTAATGTGTCTCGGCTAATGTGTCTTGGCTAAGGTGTCTTGGCTAAGGTGTCTTGGCTAATGTGTCTTGGCTAAGGTGTCTTGGCTAATGTGTCTTGGCTAAGGTGTCTTGGCTAATGTGTCTCTGCTAATGTGTCTTGGCTAAGGTGTCTTGGCTAAGGTGTCTCGGCTAATGTGTCTTGGCTAATGTGTCTTGGCTAAGGTGTCTTGGCTAATGTGTCTTGGCTAAGGTGTCTTGGCTAATGTGTCTCGGCTAATGTGTCTTGGCTAATGTGTCTTGGCTGAGGTGTCCTGGCTAATGTGTCTTTGCTAAGGTGTCTCGGCTAATGTGTCTCGGCTAATGTGTCTTGGCTTAGGTGTCTTGGCTAAGGTGTCTTGGCTAAGGTGTCTTGGCTAAGGTGTCTTGGCTAAGGTGTCTTGGCTAATGTGGCTTGGCTAAGGTGTCTTGGCTAAGGTGTCTTGGCTAAGGTATCTTGGCTAATGTGTCTCGGCTAATGTGTCTTGGCTAAGGTGTCTTGGCTAAGGTGTCTTGGCTAAGGTGTCTTGGCTAATGTGTCTCGGCTAATGTGTCTTGGCTAATGTGTCTTGGCTAAGGTGTCTTGGCTAATGTGTCTTGGCTAATGTGTCTCGGCTAATGTGTCTTGGCTGAGGTGTCTTGGCTAATGTGTCTCGGCTAATGTGTCTTGGCTAAGGTGTCTTGGCTAATGTGTCTCGGCTAATGTGTCTTGGCTAATGTGTCTTGGCTAAGGTGTCTTGGCTAATGTGTCTCGGCTAATGTGTCTTGGCTAATGTATCTTGGCTAAGGTGTCTCGGCTAATGTGTCTTGGCTAATGTGTCTTGGCTAATGTGTCTTGGCTAATGTGTCTTGGCTAAGGTGTCTTGGCTAATGTGTTTCGGCTAATGTGTCTTGGCTAATGTGTCTTGGCTAAGGTGTCTCGGCTAATGTGTCTTGGCTAAGGTGTCTTGGCTAAGGTGTCTTGGCTAAGGTGTCTTGGCTGAGGTGTCTTGGCTAATGTGTCTCGGCTAATGTGTCTTGGCTAAGGTGTCTTGGCTAAGGTGTCTTGGCTAAGGTGTCTTGGCTAATGTGTCTCGGCTAATGTGTCTTGGCTAAGGTGTCTTGGCTAATGTGTCTTGGCTAAGGTGTCTTGGCTAATGTGTCTTGGCTAAAGTGTCTTGGCTAAGGTGTCCTGGCTAAGGTGTCTTGGCTAAGGTGTCTTGGCTAAGGTGTCTTGGCTAAGGTGTCTTGGCTAATGTGTCTTGGCTAAGGTGTCTTGGCTAAGGTGTCTTAGCTTAGGTGTCTTGGCTAATGTGTCTTGGCTAAGGTGTCTTGGCTAAGGTGTCTTGGCTAATGTGTCTCGGCTAATGTGTCTTGGCTAAGGTGTCTTGGCTAAGGTGTCTTGGCTAAGGTGTCTTGGCTAATGTGTCTCGGCTAATGTGTCTCGGCTAATGTGTCTTGGCTAATCTGTCTTGGCTAAGGTGTCTTGGCTAATGTGTCTTGGCTAATGTGTCTCGGCTAATGTGTCTTGGCTAATGTGTCTCGGCTTATGTGTCTTGGCTAATGTGTCTTGGCTAAGGTGTCTTGGCTAAGGTTTCTTTGCTTAGGTGTCTTGGCTAAGGTGTCTTGGCTAAGGTGTCTTGGCTAATGTGTCTCGGCTAATGTGTCTTGGCTAATGTGTCTCGGCTAATGTGTCTTGGCTAAGGTGTCTTGGCTAAGGCGTCTTGGCTAATGTGTCTCGGCTAAAGTGTCTTGGCTAAGGTGTCTTGGCTAAGGTGTCTTGGCTAAGGTGTCTTGGCTAATGTGTCTATTCTAAGGTGTCTTGGCTAAGGTGTCTTGGCTAATGTGTCTCGGCAAAGGTGTCTTGGCTAAGGTGTCTTGGCTAAGGTGTCTTGGCTAATGTGTCTCGGCTAATGTGTCTTGGCTAAGGTGTCTTGGCTAAGGTGTCTTGGCTAAGGTGTCTTGGCTAAGGTGTCTTGGCTAAGGTGTCTCGGCTAATGTGTCTTGGCTAATGTGTCTTGGCTAAGGTGTCTTGGCTAATGTGTCTTGGCTAAGGTGTCTTGGCTAAGGTGTCTTGGCTAAGGTGTCTTGGCTAATGTGTCTTGGCTAAGGTGTCTTGGCTAAGGTGTCTTGGCTAAGGTGTCTTGGCTAAGGTGTCTTGGCTAATGTGTCTCGGCTAATGTGTCTTGGCTAAGGTGTCTTGGCTAATGTGTCTCGGCTAATGTGTCTTGGCTAAGGTGTCTTGGCTAATGTGTCTTGGCTAAGGTGTCTTGGCTAATGTGTCTTGGCTAAAGTGTCTTGGCTAAGGTGTCTTGGCTAAGGTGTCTTGGCTAATGTGTCTTGGCTAAGGTGTCTTGGCTAAGGTGTCTTGGCTAATGTGTCTTGGCTAAGGTGTCTTGGCTAAGGTGTCTTAGCTTAGGTGTCTTGGCTAATGTGTCTTGGCTAATGTGTCTTGGCTAAGGTGTCTTGGCTAATGTGTCTCGGCTAATGTGTCTTGGCTAAGGTGTCTTGGCTAAGGTGTCTTGGCTAAGGTGTCTTGGCTAATGTGTCTCGGCTAATGTGTCTCGGCTAATGTGTCTTGGCTAATCTGTCTTGGCTAAGGTGTCTTGGCTAATGTGTCTTGGCTAATGATTCTTGGCTAAGGTGTCTTGGTTAATGTGTCTCGGCTTATGTGTCTTGGCTAATGTGTCTTGGCTAAGGTGTCTTGGCTAAGGTTTCTTTGCTTAGGTGTCTTGGCTAAGGTGTCTTGGCTAAGGTGTCTTGGCTAATGTGTCTCGGCTAATGTGTCTTGGCTAATGTGTCTCGGCTAATGTGTCTTGGCTAAGGTGTCTTGGCTAAGGTGTCTCGGCTAAGGTGTCTTGGCTAAGGTGTCTTGGCTAAAGTGTCTCGGCTAAAGTGTCTTGGCTAATGTGTCTTGGCTAAGGTGTCTTGGCTAATGTGTCTTGGCTAAGGTGTCTTGGCTAAGGTGTCTTGGCTAAGGTGTCTCGGCTAATGTGTCTCGGCTAAGGTGTCTTGGCTAAGGTGTTTTGGCTAAGGTGTCTTGGCTAAGGAGTCTCGGCTAATGTGTCTTGGCTAATGTGTCTTAGCTAAGGTGTCTTGGCTAATGTGTCTTGGCTAAGGTGTCTTGGCTAATGTGTCTCGGCTAGTGTGTCTTGGCTAAGGTGTCTTGGCTAAGGTGTCTTGGCTAATGATTCTTGGCTAAGGCGTCTTGGCTAATGTGTCTCGGCTAAAGTGTCTTGGCTAAGGTGTCTTGGCTAAGGTGTCTTGGCTAAGGTGTCTTGGCTAATGTGTCTATTCTAAGGTGTCTTGGCTAAGGTGTCTTGGCTAATGTGTCTCGGCAAAGGTGTCTTGGCTAAGGTGTCTTGGCTAAGGTGTCTTGGCTAATGTGTCTCGGCTAATGTGTCTTGGCTAAGGTGTCTTGGCTAAGGTGTCTTGGCTAAGGTGTCTTGGCTAAGGTGTCTTGGCTAAGGTGTCTCGGCTAATGTGTCTTGGCTAATGTGTCTTGGCTAAGGTGTCTTGGCTAATGTGTCTTGGCTAAGGTGTCTTGGCTAAGGTGTCTTGGCTAAGATGTCTTGGCTAATGTGTCTTGGCTAAGGTGTCTTGGCTAAGGTGTCTTGGCTAAGGTGTCTTGGCTAAGGTGTCTTGGCTAAGGTGTCTTGGCTAATGTGTCTCGGCTAAGGTGTCTTGGCTAAGGTGTCTTGGCTAATGTGTCTCGGCTAATGTGTCTCGGCTAATGTGTCTTGGCTAAGGTGTCTTGGCTAATGTGTCTCGGCTAATGTGTCTTGACTAATGTGTCTTGGCTAAGGTGTCTTGGCTAATGTGTCTCGGCTAATGTGTCTTGGCTAAGGTGTCTTGGCTAAGGTGTCTTGGCTTATGATTCTTGGCTAAGGTGTCTTGGCTAATGTGTCTCGGCTAAGGTGTCTCGGCTAATGTGTCTTGGCTAATGTGTCTCGGCTAATGTGTCTTGGCTAAGGTGTCTTGGCTAATGTGTCTTGGCTAAGGTGTCTTGGCTAATGTGTTTTGGCTAATGTGTCTCGGCTAATGTGTCTTGGCTATTGTGTCTCGGCTAATGTGTCTTGGCTAATGTGTCTTGGCTAATGTGTCTTGGCTAAGGTGTCTTGGCTAAGGTGTCTTGGCTAATGAGTCTTGGCTAAGGTGTCTTGGCTAATGTGTCTTGGCTAAGGTGTCTTGGCTAATGTGTCTCAGCTAATGTGTCTTGGCTAAGGTGTCTTGGCTAAGGTGTCTTGGCTAATGTGTCTTGGCTTATGTGGCTTGGCTAAGGTGTCTTGGCTAAGGTGTCTTGGCTAAGGTGTCTTGGCTAATGTGTCTCGGCTAATGTGTCTTGGCTAAGGTGTCTTGGCTAAGGTGTCTTTGCTAAGGTGTCTTGGCTAATGTGTCTCGGCTTATGTGTCTTGGCTAAGGTGTCTTGGCTAAGGTGTCTTGGCTAAGGTGTCTTGGCTAATGTGTCTTGGCTAATGTGTCTCGGCTAATGTGTCTTGGCTAATGTGTCTTGGCTAATGTGTCTCGGCTAATGTGTCTTGGCTAAGGTGTCTTGGCTAATGTGTCTCGGCTAATGTGCCTTTGCTAATGTGTCTTGGCTAATGTGTCTCGGCTAATGTGTCTTGGCTAAGGTGTCTTGGCTAAGGTGTCTTGGCTAATGTGTCTCGGCTAATGTGTCTTGGCTAATGTGTCTTGGCTAAGGTGTCTTGATTAATGTGTCTCGGCTATTGTGTCTTGGCTAATGTGTCTTGGCTAAAGTGTCTCGGCTAAAGTGTCTTGGCTAATGTGTCTCGGCTAATGTGTCTTGGCTAATGTGTCTTGGCTAAGGTGTCTTGGCTAATGTGTCTTGGCTAAGGTGTCTTGGCTAATGTGTTTCGGCTAATGTGTCTTGGCTAATGTGTCTTGGCTAAGGTGTCTTGGCTAATGTGTCTTGGCTAATGTGTTTTGGCTAATGTGTCTCGGCTAATGTGTCTTGGCTAATGTGTCTCGGCTAATGTGTCTTGGCTAATGTGTCTTGGCTAATGTGTCTTGGCTAAGGTGTCTTGGCTAAGGTGTCTTGGCTAATGAGTCTTGGCTAAGGTGTCTTGGCTAATGTGTCTTGGCTAAGGTGTCTTGGCTAATGTGTCTCAGCTAATGTGTCTTGGCTAAGGTGTCTTGGCTAAGGTGTCTCGGCTAATGTGTCTTGGCTAATGTGTCTTGGCTAAGGTGTCTTGGCTAATGTGTCTTGGCTAAGGTGTCTTGGCTAATGTGTCTCGGCTAATGTGTCTTGGCTAATGTGTCTTGGCTGAGGTGTCCTGGCTAATGTGTCTTGGCTAAGGTGTCTCGGCTAATGTGTCTCGGCTAATGTGTCTTGGCTTAGGTGTCTTGGCTAAGGTGTCTTGGCTAAGGTGTCTTGGCTAAGGTGTCTTGGCTAAGGTGTCTTGGCTAATGTGGCTTGGCTAAGGTGTCTTGGCTAAGGTGTCTTGGCTAAGGTGTCTTGGCTAATGTGTCTCGGCTAATGTGTCTTGGCTAAGGTGTCTTGGCTAAAGTGTCTTGGCTAAGGTGTCTTGGCTAATGTGTCTCGGCTAATGTGTCTTGGCTAATGTGTCTTGGCTAAGGTGTCTTGGCTAATGTGTCTTGGCTAATGTGTCTCGGCTAATGTGTCTTGGCTGAGGTGTCTTGGCTAATGTGTCTCGGCTAATGTGTCTTGGCTTAGGTGTCTTGGCTAATGTGTCTCGGCTAATGTGTCTTGGCTAATGTGTCTTGGCTAAGGTGTCTTGGCTAATGTGTCTCGGCTAATGTGTCTTGGCTATTGTATCTTGGCTAAGGTGACTCGGCTAATGTGTCTTGGCTAATGTGTCTTGGCTAATGTGTCTTGGCTAATGTGTCTTGGCTAAGGTGTCTTGGCTAATGTGTTTCGGCTAATGTGTCTTGGCTAATGTGTCTTGGCTAAGGTGTCTCGGCTAATGTGTCTTGGCTAAGGTGTCTTGGCTAAGGTGTCTTGGCTAATGTGTCTTGGCTAAGGTGTCTTGGCTAATGTGTCTCGGCTAATGTGTCTTGGCTAATGTGTCTTGGCTGAGGTGTCCTGGCTAATGTGTCTTGGCTAAGGTGTCTCGGTTAATGTGTCTTGGCTAATGTGTCTTGGCTTAGGTGTCTTGGCTAAGGTGTCTTGGCTAAGGTGCCTTGGCTAAGGTGTCTTGGCTAAGGTGTCTTGGCTAATGTATCTTGGCTAAGGTGTCTCGGCTAATGTGTCTTGGCTAATGTGTCTTGGCTAATGTGTCTTGGCTAATGTGTCTTGGCTAAGGTGTCTTGGCTAATGTGTTTCGGCTAATGTGTCTTGGCTAATGTGTCTTGGCTAAGGTGTCTCGGCTAATGTGTCTTGGCTAAGGTGTCTTGGCTAAGGTGTCTTGGCTAAGGTGTCTTGGCTGAGGTGTCTTGGCTAATGTGTCTCGGCTAATGTGTCTTGGCTAAGGTGTCTTGGCTAAGGTGTCTTGGCTAAGGTGTCTTGGCTAATGTGTCTCGGCTAATGTGTCTTGGCTAAGGTGTCTTGGCTAATGTGTCTTGGCTAAGGTGTCTTGGCTAATGTGTCTTGGCTAAAGTGTCTTGGCTAAGGTGTCTTGGCTAAGGTGTCTTGGCTAAGGTGTCTTGGCTAATGTGTCTTGGCTAAGGTGTCTTGGCTAATGTGTCTTGGCTAAAGTGTCTTGGCTAAGGTGTCTTGGCTAAGGTGTCTTGGCTAAGGTGTCTTGGCTAAGGTGTCTTGGCTAATGTGTCTTGGCTAAGGTGTCTTGGCTAAGGTGTCTTAGCTAAGGTGTCTTGGCTAATGTGTCTTGGCTAAGGTGTCTTGGCTTATGTGTCTTGGCTAATGTGTCTTGGCTAATGTGTCTTGGCTAATGTGTCTTGGCTAATGTGTCTTGGCTAATGTGTCTTGGCTAATGTGTCTCGGCTAATGTGTCTCGGCTAATGTGTCTTGGCTAAGGTGTCTTGGCTAAGGTGTCTTGGCTAATGTGTCTTGGCTAATGTGTCTTGGCTAATGTGTCTCGGCTAATGTGTCTTGGCTAATGTTTCTTGGCTAAGGTGTCTTAACTAAGGTGTCCTGGCTAAGGTGTCTTGGATAATGTGTCTCGGCTAATGTGTCTTGGCTAATGTGTCTTGGCTAATCTGTCTTGGCTTATGTGTCTTGGCTAAGGTGTCTTGGCTAATGTGCCTTAGCTTATGTGTCTTGGCTAAGGTGTCTTGGCTAAGGTGTCTTGGCTAAGGTGTCTTGGCTGATGTGTCTTGGCTTATGTGTTTTGGCTAATGTGTCTTGGCTAAGGTGTCTTGGCTAAGGTGTCTTGGCTATGGTGTCTTGGCTAAGGTGTTTTGGCTAAGGTGTCTTGGCTAATGTGTCTTGGCTAAGGTGTCTTGGCTACGGTGTCTTGGCTACGGTGTCTTGGCTAATGTGTCTTGGCTAAGATGTCTCGGCTAATGTGTCTTGGCTAATGTTTCTTGGCTAAGGTGTCTTGGCTGAGGTGTCTTGGCTAAGGTGTCTTGGCTAATGTGTCTCGGCTTATGTGTCTTGGCTAATGTGTCTTGGCTAAGGTTTTTTTTTTTTTTTTTTTTCAAGGAGAGATAAAATCTTCTTAGACACCACCAACGGTGACATGGGATTTTTACCCAGTAAAAAAACTCTCCTTGGCCACGTAGTGTTGCTGCCACCACCCACGGGATCACCTCGCGGTATAACTTCACGGTCGGGGCTCTGCAATGGACTTAGTCCACTCTTTAACTTAACACCATAGACTATTCAACGGGACGAGACGTACATTCAGGGTTCAGTTCAAGACTTGCAGTATCCACAAGTACTCACCGACACTCAAACACACACTGACACATAAAGCACGTGAAGCAAAACACATCACACGTAACTCCCTTCACACTCGGCCAAGTCTTTGGTCCACCCTCCAGGCGTGCTGAAGTTTTGTGGCGATCAATCGCATAGCTAATGCCACGGCATCCCACTTTCTGCAGTCCTCGATCATTAGCTCGACCAGGTTGCCTTTGTTGATTGTTGAACCACACTTTTCACTGGCTTCATGCCGTTCGTCGACAAATCTTGGGCAGTGGAAGAGCACGTGTTCGGCTGTTTCATCTACGGTCACGCATACTGGGCACCTCGAGGAACTCGTGTGCTGGTACTTGTGAAGGTAACTCCTGAAGCACCCATGGCCAGTAAGGAATTGGGTCACAAAGAAATTCACTTCTCCATGCTTCCTATCAATCCATACCGCTAAGTTCGGGATTAGTGCATGTGTCCAACGTCCTTTGGTGGAGAGGTCCCATTCTGCCTGCCACTTCGCCCTGGATATAGTCCTAGCGGAGGACCTGGACATTCTCGCTCCGATAATGCCGCTACCTCCGGAACACTCACAGTCTTCTGCCAAGATGATGCAAATAGGCATCATATTAGCCACCACACATGCCGCCGAGTACGAAGTTGTCCTATAGGCGCAGATCACTCTCAGCGCTAGCAACCGGTACAGCCTATTTACAACACGCTGATTCGCCTTAACCGCCAGAATATGCGCCCAGTTTCCGGCATTGTATCTCAGGCGTGTAGTAGCTACATCGGCGAGAAGTCGTCTGCTACTACTCTTGGGACCACCAGTGTTTGGCATGATCGACATCAACGTATTTGCAGCCTTGGTGGCATTGCTGCAGGCGTACTCGAGATGCTTCCGGAAGCTAAGACGATCGTCGATGACCACTCCCAGGTACTTCAGTTGCCGTACGGAAGCAATGAGCTCCGTGCCCACGCGAAAGCGCGCTGTTTTAATCACCTTAAGGCTGCTGATCAACAGGAACTCCGTCTTGTTATGCGCAATGCCTAGTTTAACGCTTCGCATCCATGACTCTACTATACCTACAGAGTCGGAGGCGAGGAACTCGATCTCTTCTATAGATTCGCCAAGGACCGTTAAAGCGATATCATCGGCGAAACCAGTCAACTCCGCTCCTGGAGGTAGTTTGAGGCGCAGAACTCCGTCGTACATTACGTTCCACAAAGTTGGACCGAGGATCGAACCTTGTGGAACTCCAGCCTTGATGTCCATTGACTGAATGCCTCGTTCGGTGTCGTACATAAGCACTCGTTGCTCTAGATAGCTCCTGAGCAGCCTGCAGAGGTACGGGGGTACCATCATGTTGTCCAGAGCGAGTGCTATGGCTTCCCAACTGGCGCTGTTAAACGCGTTCTTCACGTCTAGCGTGATAACTGCGCAGTAGCGATTTCCCGTTCGCTTCCTCGCGAAAGCGTTGCGCGCCCTCTCCAGCACTGCAGCAACCGCGTCTCCAGTAGACCGCTTCTTCCGGAACCCAAACTGCCTGTCCGACAGACCACTGCTTCCTTCCGTGAGGACCACTAAGCGGTTTAGTATCAGTATCTCTAATACTTTAGCGAAGCTGTCAATAACCCCTAATGGCCTTAGCGCCGACGAGGCACCAGGTGGTTTCCCGGGTTTCGGGAGGAGGACGAGCCTCTGTCTCTTCCACACCGAGGGGAAGTGGCCAGTATTGAAGCAACGTTGGAAAACGTTCCGGAAAACTTCTGGATGTACTTTGATAGCGGCCACGGTCGCTTCGACCGGAATACCATCGGGGCCAGGAGCCTTGCCCAGTTTCAGCCTATCCGTTGCCTTCAATATTTCGTCGATGGTTACCGAATCGGGAATCACTTCTGGAGAACGAAAGGTTTCACTCAAGATCGGTTTCTCGTGGCAGGGAAAGAGCTCTTCAACTATGCTTTTTAGTTTATGGGGACATCTTTCTCGGGGGAGATCGTGTCCCGAAAGCTTGCCCAATAATTGACGGTACGCCCCGAAGGGATTGCTATTTGCCTCTTCACAAAGAGCATTAAAACACCGTCGCTTGCTGGACTTGATCTCACGCTTAAGGTTCGACCTAGAAGAGATGTAGACAGCTTTCAACTCTTCTCTGCGTAACGTCGTGGTTGAGCGTTGCAATATCCTTCGAGCTTCGATGCAACGGGCACGCAATCTAGCAATGGTGCTATTCCACCAGTAAGCTGACCGTTTCTGACGCGATCCTGGTATTTTCCGCGGCATGGTGGCATCACAGGCTGTGGTAGCTGCAGAGACGATATCAGCGGCCGAGGTGCAGTCTGCAAAACCACCCATGCGCAGGGCGTCGTGGAATTTGGCATCATCAAAATGATGCCTTTTCCATGTGGTAAACCACGTGAACCGCGCGCATATGGCGCGCTGGCTAACGGCCTTGTAGCGTATCACCCTGTGGTCACTAAGAGTGAATGCATCGCTCACTCTCCAGTTCATCGCGCTTGCCAGAGACGGGCTACAGAACGTCACATCTATAACAGATGTTCTGTCATTTCTCTCGACGGTTGGAGTGGAGCCCACATTTGCGACCACCAGGTCGAACCTCGCTAGGAACTCCAAAACCGCATTTCCCCTGTTGTTTGTTAGCTTACTGCCCCATTCAGTGGCCCAAGCGTTGAAATCTCCAGCAACTACTACCGGTTTCAAGTCACCTAGTTCATCTGTCAGCCTACTTAGCATCTGTGCAAACTTTTCATCATCCCAGCTAGGCGGAGCGTAGCAGCTACAGAAGGTGACGTTATTTACTGTCGCGATAACGAAGCCGTCGAAGCAGCAGGAAACTATACTTTGGATCGGTAACGCTCCGCACGCCCAGACTGCGGCAGTGCCAGAGGGATCGAATGCCCAGTTGCTGCACCCTCTTGGAATTCGATATGGTTCGGATAAGAGCGCCACATCTCCTTTCTCTTGGCTAAGGTGTCTTGGCTAATGTGTCTTGGCTAAGGTGTCTCGGCTAAAGTGTCTTGGCTAATGTGTCTTGGCTAAGGTGTCTTGGCTAAAGTGTCTCGGCTAAAGTGTCTTGGCTAATGTGTCTTGGCTAAGGTGTCTTGGCTAATGTGTCTCGGCTAATGTGTCTTGGCTAATGTGTCTTGGCTTATGTGTCTTGGCTAAGGTGTCTTGGCTAAGGTGTCTTGAATAATGTGTCTCGGCTAATGTGTCTTGGCTAATGTGTCTTGGCTAAGGTGTCTTGGCTAAGGTGTCTTGGCTAAAGTGTCTTGGCTAAAGTGTCTTGGCTAAAGTGTCTTGGCTAATGTGTCTCGGCTAAGGTGTCTTGTCTAAGGTGTCTCGGCTAATGTGTCTTGGCTAATGTGTCTTGGCTAATGTGTCTTGGCTAAGGGGTCTTGGCTAAGGTGTCTTGGCTAAGGTGTCTTGGCTAATGTGTCTCGGCTTATGTGTCTTGGTTAAGGTGTCTTGGCTAATGTGTCTCGGCTAATGTGTCTTGGCTAATGTGTCTTGGCTAAGGTGTCTTGGCTAATGTGTCTCGGCTAATGTGTCTTGGCTAAGGTGTCTTGGCTAAGGCGTCTTGGCTAATGTGTCTTGGCTAATGTGTCTTGGCTAATGTGTCTCGGCTAATGTGTCTTGGCTAAGGTTTCTTGGCTAAGGTGTCTTGGCTTATGTGTCTTAACTAAGGTGCCTTGGCTAAGGTGTCTTGGCTTATGTGTCTTGGCTAATGTGTCTTGGCTAATGTGTCTTGGCTAAGGTGTCTTGGCTTATGTGTCTCGGCTAAGGTGTCTTGGCTAATGTGCCTTAGCTTATGTGTCTTGGCTAAGGTGTCTTGGCTAATGTGTCTTGGCTAAGGTGTCTTGGCTAAGGTGTCTTGGCTTAGGTGTCTTGGCTAATGTGTCTTGGCTTATGTGTCTTGGCTAATGAGTCTTGGCTAATGTGTCTCGGCTAATGTGTCTTGGCTATGGTGTCTTGGCTAATGTGTCTCGGCTAAGGTGTCTTGGCTAAGGTGTCTTGGCTAATGTGTCTTGGCTAAGGTGTCTTGGCTAAGGTGTCTTGGCTAAGGTGTCTTGGCTTATTAGTCACGGCTAATGTGTCTTGGCTAAGGTGTCTTGGCTAAGGTGTCTTTGCTAATGTGTCTTGGCTTATGTGTCTCGGCTAATGTGTCTTGGCTAAGGTGTCTTGGCTAAGGTGTCTTGGCTAATGTGTCTTGGCTAAGGTGTCTTGGCTAAGGTGTCTTGGCTAAGGTGTCTTGGCTAAGGTGTCTTGGCTAAGGTGTCTTGGCTAATGTGTCTTGGCTAATGTGTCTTGGCTAAGGTGTCTTGGCTAAGGTGTCTTGGCTAAGGTGTCTTGGCTAATGTGTCTTGGCTAAGGTGTCTTGGCTAAGGTGTCTTGGCTAAGGTGTCTTGGCTAAGGTGTCTTGGCTAAGGTGTCTTGGCTAATGTGTCTCGGCTTATGTGTCTTGGCTAATGTGTCTTGGCTAAGGTGTCTTGGCTAAGGTGTCTTGGCTAAGGTGTCTTGGCTAAGGTGTCTTGGCTTATGTGTCTTGGCTAAGGTGTCTTGGCTAAGGTGTATTTACTAAGGTGTCTTGGCTAATGTGTCTCGGCTAATGTGTCTTGGCTAATGTGTCTTGGCTAAGGTGTCTTGGCTTATGTGTCTTGGCTAAGGTGTCTTGGCTAAGGTGTCTTGGCTAAGGTGTCTTGGCTAATGTGTCTTGGCTAATGTGTCTCGGCTAAGGTGTCTTGGCTAAGGTGTCTTGGCTAAGGTGTCTTGGCTAAGGTGTCTTAGCTAATGTGTCTTGGCTTATGTGTCTTGGCTAATGTGTCTTGGCTAAGGTGTCTTGGCTAATGTGTCTTGGCTAAGGTGTCTTGGCTAAAGTGTCTTGGCTAATGTGTCTTGGCTAAGGTGTCTTGGCTAAGGTGTCTTGGCTAAGGTGTCTTGGCTAAAGTGTCTCGGCTTAAGTGTCTTGGCTAATGTGTCTTGGCTAAGGTGTCTTGGCTAATGTGTCTCGGCTAAGGTGTCTTGGCTAAGGTGTCTTGGCTAAGGTGTCTTGGCTAATGTGTCTCGGCTAATGTGTCTTGGCTAATGTGTCTTGGCTAATGTGTCTTGGCTAATGTGTCTTGGCTAATGTGTCTTGGCTAAGGTGTCTTGGCTAAGGTGTCTTGGCTAATGTGTCTTGGCTAAGGTGTCTTGGCTAAGGTGTCTTGGCTAAGGTGTCTTGGCTAATGTGTCTTGGCTAAGGTGTCTTGGCTAAGGTGTCTTGGCTAAGGTGTCTTGGCTAATGTGTCTTGGCTAAGGTGTCTCGGCTAAGGTGTCTTGGCTAAGGTGTCTTGGCTAAGGTGTCTTGGCTTATGTGTCTTGGCTAAGGTGTCTTGGCTAAGGTGTCTTGGCTAAGGTGTCTTGGCTAATGTGTCTCGGCTAATGTGTCTTGGCTAATGTGTCTTGGCTAAGGTGTCTTGGCTTATGTGTCTTGGCTAAGGTGTCTTGGCTAAGGTGTCTTGGCTAAGGTGTCTTGGGTAATGTGTCTTGGCTAAGGTGTCTCGGCTAAGGTGTCTTGGCTAAGGTGTCTTGGCTAAGGTGTTTTGGCTAAGGTGTCTTGGCTATTGTGTCTTGGCTTATGTGCCTTGGCTAATGTGTCTTGGCTAAGGTGTCTTGGCTAATGTGTCTTGGCTAAGGTGTCTTGGCTAATGTGTCTCGGCTAATGTGTCTTGGCTAAGGTGACTTGGCTAAGGTGTCTTGGCTAAGGTGTCTTGGCTAAGGTGTCTTGGCTAATGTGTCTTGGCTAATGTGTCTTGGCTAATGTGTCTCGGCTAATGTGTCTTGGCTAATGTGTCTTGGCTAAGGTGTCTTGGCTAAGGTGTCTTGGCTAAGGTGTCTTGGCTAAGGTGTCTTGGCTAATGTGTCTTGGCTAATGTGTCTTGGCTAATGTTTCTTGGCTAAGGTGTCTTGGCTAAGGTGTCTTGGCTAAGGTGTCTTGGCTAAGGTGTCTTGGCTAATGTGTCTCGGCTAATGTGTCTTGGCTAAGATGTCTTGGCTAAGGTGTCTTGGCTAAGGTGTCTTTCTTAAGGTGTCTTGGCTAAGGTGTCTCGGCTAATGTGTCTTGGCTAAGGTGTCTTGGCTAAGGTGTCTTGGCTAATGTGTCTTGGCTAATGTGTCTTGGCTAATGTGTCTCAGCTAATGTGTCTTGGCTAATGTTTCTTGGCTAAGGTGTTTTGGCTAAGGTGTCTTAACTAAGGTGTCTTGGCTAAGGTGTCTTGGCTAATGTGTCTTGGCTAATGTGTCTTGGCTAATGTGTCTTGGCTAAGGTGTCTTGGCTAAGGTGTCTCGGCTAATGTGTCTTGGCTAATGTGCCTTAGCTTATGCGTCTTGGCTAAGGTGTCTTAACTAAGGTGTCTTGGCTAATGTGTCTTGGCTAAGGTGTCTTGGCTAATGTGTCTTGGCTAAGGTGTCTTGGCTAATGTGTCTTGGCTAATGTGTCTTGGCTAAGGTGTCTTGGCTAAGGTGTCTTGGCTAATGTGTCTTGGCTAAGGTTTCTTGGCTAAGGTGTCTTGGCTAAGGTGTCTTGGCTAAGGTGTCTTGGCTAATGTGTCTTGGCTAAGGTGTCTTGGCTAAGGTGTCTTGGCTAAGGTGTCTTGGCTAAGGTGTCTTGGCCAATGTGTCTCGGCTAATGTGTCTTGGCTAATGTGTCTTGGCTAATGTGTCTTGGCTAAGGTGTCTTGGCTAATGTGTCTCGGCTAATGTGTCTTGGCTAATGTGTCTTGGCTAAGGTGTCTTGATTAATGTGTCTCGGCTAATGTGTCTTGGCTAAGGTGTTTTGGCTAAGGTGTCTTGGCTAAGGTGTCTTGGCTAAGGTGTCTTGGCTAAGGTGTCTTGGCTAAGGTGTCTTGGCTAATGTGTCTTGGCTAAGGTGTCTTGGCTAAGGTGTCTTGGCTAATGTGTCTTGGCTAATGTGTCTCGGCTAATGTGTCTTGGCTAATGTGTCTTGGCTAATGTGTCTTGGCTAAGGTGTCTTGGCTAAAGTGTCTTGGCTAATGTGTCTTGGCTAAGGTTTCTTGGCTAAGGTTTCTTGGCTAAGGTGTCTTGGCTAAGGTGTCTTGGCTAAGGTGTCTTGGCTAATGTGTCTTGGCTAAGGTATTTTGGCTAAGGTGTCTTGGCTAAGGTGTCTTGGCTAAGGTGTCTTGGCTAAGGTGTCTTGGCTAATGTGTCTTGGCTAATGTGTCTTGGCTAAGGTGTCTCGGCTAATGTGTCTCGGCTAATGTGTCTTGGCTAATGTTTCTTGGCTAAGGTGTCTTGGCTAAGGTGTCTTGGCTAAGGTGTCTTGGCAAAGTTGTCTTGGCTAAGGTGTCTTGGCTAAGGTGTCTTGGCTAATGTGTCTTGGCTAATGTGGCTTGGCTAAGGTGTCTTGGCTAAGGTGTCTTGGCTAAGGTGTCTTGGCTAATGTGTCTCGGCTAATGTGTCTTGGCTAAGGTGTCTTGGCTAAGGTGTCTTTGCTAAGGTGTCTTGGCTAATGTGTCTCGGCTAATGTGTCTTGGCTAAGGTGTCTTGGCTAAGGTGTCTTGGCTAAGGTGTCTTGGCTAATGTGTCTTGGCTAAGGTGTCTTGGCTAAGGTGTCTTGGCTAAGGTGTCTTGGCTAATGTGTCTTGGCTAATGTGTCTCGGCTAATGTGTCTTGGCTAAGGTGTCTTGGCTAATGTGTCTCGGCTAATGTGTCTTGGCTAATGTGTCTTGGCTAATGTGTCTAGGCTAATGTGTCTTGGCTAAGGTGTCTTGGCTAAGGTGTCTTGGCTAATGTGTCTCGGCTAAGGTGTCTTGGCTAATGTGTCTTGGCTAAGGTGTCTTGATTAATGTGTCTCGGCTAATGTGTCTTGGCTAATGTGTCTTATCTAAAGTGTCTCGGCTAAAGTGTCTTGGCTAATGTGTCTCGGCTAATGTGTCTTGGCTAATGTGTCTTGGCTAAGGTGTCTTGGCTAATGTGTCTTGGCTAAGGTGTCTTGGCTAATGTGTTTCGGCTAATGTGTCTTGGCTAATGTGTCTTGGCTAAGGTGTCTTTGCTAAGGTGTCTCGGCTAATGTGTCTTGGCTAATGTGTTTTGGCTAATGTGTCTCGGCTAATGTGTCTTGGCTAATGTGTCTCGGCTAATGTGTCTTGGCTAATGTGTCTTGGCTAAGGTGTCTTGGCTAATGTGTCTTGGCTAAGGTGTCTCGGCTAATGTGTCTTGGCTAATGTGTCTCGGCTAATGTGTCTTGGCTAATGTGTCTTGGCTAATGTGTCTCGGCTAATGTGTCTTGGCTATGGTGTCTTGGCTAATGTGTCTCGGCTAAGGTGTCTTGGCTAAGGTGTCTTGGCTAATGTGTCTTGGCTAAGGTGTCTTGGCTAAGGTGTCTTGGCTAAGGTGTCTTGGCTTATTAGTCACGGCTAATGTGTCTCGGCTTATGTGTCTTGGTTAAGGTGTCTTGGCTAATGTGTCTCGGCTAATGTGTCTTGGCTAATGTGTCTTGGCTAAGGTGTCTTGGCTAATGTGTCTCGGCTAATGTGTCTTGGCTAAGGTGTCTTGGCTAAGGCGTCTTGGCTAATGTGTCTTGGCTAATGTGTCTTGGCTAATGTGTCTCGGCTAATGTGTCTTGGCTAAGGTTTCTTGGCTAAGGTGTCTTGGCTTATGTGTCTTAACTAAGGTGCCTTGGCTAAGGTGTCTTGGCTTATGTGTCTTGGCTAATGTGTCTTGGCTAATGTGTCTTGGCTAAGGTGTCTTGGCTTATGTGTCTCGGCTAATGTGTCTTGGCTAATGTGCCTTAGCTTATGTGTCTTGGCTAAGGTGTCTTGGCTAAGGTGTCTTGGCTAAGGTGTCTTGGCTAAGGTGTCTTGGCTTAGGTGTCTTGGCTAATGTGTCTTGGCTTATGTGTCTTGGCTAATGTGTCTTGGCTAATGTGTCTCGGCTAATGTGTCTTGGCTATGGTGTCTTGGCTAATGTGTCTCGGCTAAGGTGTCTTGGCTAAGGTGTCTTGGCTAATGTGTCTTGGCTAAGGTGTCTTGGCTAAGGTGTCTTGGCTAAGGTGTCTTGGCTTATTAGTCACGGCTAATGTGTCTTGGCTAAGGTGTCTTGGCTAAGGTGTCTTTGCTAATGTGTCTTGGCTTATGTGTCTCGGCTAATGTGTCTTGGCTAAGGTGTCTTGGCTAAGGTGTCTTGGCTAATGTGTCTTGGCTAAGGTGTCTTGGCTAAGGTGTCTTGGCTAAGGTGTCTCGGCTAATGTGTCTTGGCTAAGGTGTCTTGGCTAATGTGTCTTGGCTAATGTGTCTTGGCTAAGGTGTCTTGGCTAAGGTGTCTTGGCTAAGGTGTCTTGGCTAATGTGTCTTGGCTAAGGTGTCTTGGCTAAGGTGTCTTGGCTAAGGTGTCTTGGCTAAGGTGTCTTGGCTAATGTGTCTTGGCTAATGTGCCTTAGCTTATGTGTCTTGGCTAAGGTGTCTTGGCTAAGGTGTCTTGGCTAAGGTGTCTTGGCTAAGGTGTCTTGGCTTAGGTGTCTTGGCTAATGTGTCTTGGCTTATGTGTCTTGGCTAATGTGTCTTGGCTAAGGTGTCTCGGCTAATGTGTCTTGGCTAAGGTGTCTTGGCTAAGGTGTCTTGGCTAAGGTGTCTTGGCTAATGTGTCTTGGCTAAGGTGTCTTGGCTTATGTGTCTCGGCTAATGTGTCTTGGCTAAGGTGTCTTGGCTAAGGTGTCTTGGCTAAGGTGTCTTGGCTAAGGTGTCTTGGCTTATGTGTCTTGGCTAAGGTGTCTTGGCTAAGGTGTCTTGGCTAAGGTGTCTTGGCTAATGTGTCTTGGCTAATGTGTCTCGGCTAAGGTGTCTTGGCTAAGGTGTCTTGGCTAAGGTGTCTTGGCTAATGTGTCTCGGCTAATGTGTCTTGGCTAATGTGTCTTGGCTAAGGTGTCTTGGCTTATGTGTCTTGGCTAAGGTGTCTTGGCTAAGGTGTCTTGGCTAAGGTGTCTTGGGTAATGTGTCTTGGCTAAGGTGTCTCGGCTAAGGTGTCTTGGCTAAGGTGTCTTGGCTAAGGTGTCTTGGCTAAGGTGTCTTAGCTAATGTGTCTTGGCTTATGTGTCTTGGCTAATGTGTCTTGGCTAAGGTGTCTTGGCTAATGTGTCTTGGCTAAGGTGTCTTGGCTAAAGTGTCTTGGCTAATGTGTCTTGGCTAAGGTGTCTTGGCTAAGGTGTCTTGGCTAAGGTGTCTTGGCTAAAGTGTCTCGGCTAAAGTGTCTTGGCTAATGTGTCTTGGCTAAGGTGTCTTGGCTAATGTGTCTCGGCTAAGGTGTCTTGGCTAAGGTGTCTTGGCTAAGGTGTCTTGGCTAATGTGTCTCGGCTAATGTGTCTTGGCTAATGTGTCTTGGCTAATGTGTCTTGGCTAATGTGTCTTGGCTAATGTGTCTTGGCTAAGGTGTCTTGGCTAAGGTGTCTTGGCTAATGTGTCTTGGCTAAGGTGTCTTGGCTAAGGTGTCTTGGCTAAGGTGTCTTGGCTAATGTGTCTTGGCTAAGGTGTCTTGGCTAAGGTGTCTTGGCTAAGGTGTCTTGGCTAATGTGTCTTGGCTAAGGTGTCTTGGCTAAGGTGTCTTGGCTTATGTGTCTTGGCTAAGGTGTCTTGGCTTATGTGTCTTGGCTAAGGTGTCTTGGCTAAGGTGTCTTGGCTAAGGTGTCTTGGCTAATGTGTCTCGGCTAAGGTGTCTTGGCTAAGGTGTCTTGGCTAATGTGTCTTGGCTAAGGTGTCTTGGCTAAGGTGTCTTGGCTAAGGTGTCTTGGCTAATGTGTCTCGGCTAATGTGTCTTGGCTAAGGTGTCTTGGCTAATGTGTCTTGGCTAAGGTGTCTTGGCTAAGGTGTCTTGGCTAATGTGTCTTGGCTAATGTGTCTTGGCTAATGTGTCTCGGCTAATGTGTCTTGGCTAATGTGTCTTGGCTAAGGTGTCTTGGCTAAGGTGTCTTGGCTAAGGTGTCTTGGCTAAGGTGTCTTGGCTAATGTGTCTTGGCTAATGTGTCTTGGCTAATGTTTCTTGGCTAAGGTGTCTTGGCTAAGGTGTCTTGGCTAAGGTGTCTTGGCTAAGGTGTCTTGGCTAATGTGTCTCGGCTAATGTGTCTTGGCTAAGATGTCTTGGCTAAGGTGTCTTGGCTAAGGTGTCTTTCCTAAGGTGTCTTGGCTAAGGTGTCTCGGCTAATGTGTCTTGGCTAAGGTGTCTTGGCTAAGGTGTCTTGGCTAATGTGTCTTGGCTAATGTGTCTTGGCTAATGTGTCTCAGCTAATGTGTCTTGGCTAATGTTTCTTGGCTAAGGTGTTTTGGCTAAGGTGTCTTAACTAAGGTGTCTTGGCTAAGGTGTCTTGGCTAATGTGTCTCGGCTAATGTGTCTTGGCTAATGTGTCTTGGCTAAGGTGTCTTGGCTAATGTGTCTCGGCTAATGTGTCTTGGCTAATGTGCCTTAGCTTATGCGTCTTGGCTAAGGTGTCTTAACTAAGGTGTCTTGGCTAATGTGTCTTGGCTAAGGTGTCTTGGCTAATGTGTCTTGGCTAAGGTGTCTTGGCTAATGTGTCTTGGCTAATGTGTCTTGGCTAAGGTGTCTTGGCTAATGTGTCTTGGCTAATGTGTCTCGGCTAATGTGTCTTGGCTAATGTGTCTTGGCTAATGTGTCTTGGCTAAGGTGTCTTGGCTAAGGTGTCTTGGCTAATGTGTCTTGGCTAAGGTTTCTTGGCTAAGGTGTCTTGGCTAAGGTGTCTTGGCTAAGGTGTCTTGGCTAATGTGTCTTGGCTAAGGTGTCTTGGCTAAGGTGTCTTGGCTAAGGTGTCTTGGCTAAGGTGTCTTGGCCAATGTGTCTCGGCTAATGTGTCTTGGCTAATGTGTCTTGGCTAATGTGTCTTGGCTAAGGTGTCTTGGCTAATGTGTCTTGGCTAATGTGTCTTGGCTAATGTGTCTTGGCTAAGGTGTCTTGATTAATGTGTCTCGGCTAATGTGTCTTGGCTAAGGTGTTTTGGCTAAGGTGTCTTGGCTAAGGTGTCTTGGCTAAGGTGTCTTGGCTAAGGTGTCTTGGCTAAGGTGTCTTGGCTAATGTGTCTTGGCTAAGGTGTCTTGGCTAAGGTGTCTTGGCTAATGTGTCTTGGCTAATGTGTCTCGGCTAATGTGTCTTGGCTAATGTGTCTTGGCTAATGTGTCTTGGCTAAGGTGTCTTGGCTAAGGTGTCTTGGCTAATGTGTCTTGGCTAAGGTTTCTTGGCTAAGGTGTCTTGGCTAAGGTGTCTTGGCTAAGGTGTCTTGGCTAAGGTGTCTTGGCTAATGTGTCTTGGCTAAGGTATTTTGGCTAAGGTGTCTTGGCTAAGGTGTCTTGGCTAAGGTGTCTTGGCTAAGGTGTCTTGGCTAATGTGTCTTGGCTAATGTGTCTTGGCTAAGGTGTCTCGGCTAATGTGTCTCGGCTAATGTGTCTTGGCTAATGTTTCTTGGCTAAGGTGTCTTGGCTAAGGTGTCTTGGCTAAGGTGTCTTGGCTAAGTTGTCTTGGCTAAGGTGTCTTGGCTAAGGTGTCTTGGCTAATGTGTCTTGGCTAATGTGGCTTGGCTAAGGTGTCTTGGCTAAGGTGTCTTGGCTAAGGTGTCTTGGCTAATGTGTCTCGGCTAATGTGTCTTGGCTAAGGTGTCTTGGCTAAGGTGTCTTTGCTAAGGTGTCTTGGCTAATGTGTCTCGGCTAATGTGTCTTGGCTAAGGTGTCTTGGCTAAGGTGTCTTGGCTAAGGTGTCTTGGCTAATGTGTCTTGGCTAAGGTGTCTTGGCTAAGGTGTCTTGGCTAAGGTGTCTTGGCTAATGTGTCTTGGCTAATGTGTCTCGGCTAATGTGTCTTGGCTAAGGTGTCTTGGCTAATGTGTCTCGGCTAATGTGTCTTGGCTAATGTGTCTTGGCTAATGTGTCTAGGCTAATGTGTCTTGGCTAAGGTGTCTTGGCTAAGGTGTCTTGGCTTATGTGTCTCGGCTAATGTGTCTTGGCTAATGTGTCTTGGCTAATGTTTCTTGGCTAAGGTGTCTTGGCTAAGGTGTCTTGGCTAATGTGTCTTGGCTAAGGTGTCTTGGCTAAGGTGTCTTGGCTAAGGTGTCTTGGCTAATGTGTCTCGGCTAATGTGTCTTGGCTAAGGTGTCTTGGCTAAGGTGTCTTGGCTAAGGTGTCTTGGCTAAGGTGTCTTGGCTAATGTGTCTTGGCTAATGTGTCTTGGCTAATGTGTCTTGGCTAATGTGTCTTGGCTAATGTGTCTTGGCTAATGTGTCTCAGCTAATGTGTCTTGGCTAATGTTTCTTGGCTAAGGTGTTTTGGCTAAGGTGTCTTAACTAAGGTGTCTTGGCTAAGGTGTCTTGGCTAATGTGTCTCGGCTAATGTGTCTTGGCTAATGTGTCTTGGCTAAGGTGTCTTGGCTAATGTGTCTCGGCTAATGTGTCTTGGCTAATGTGCCTTAGCTTATGCGTCTTGGCTAAGGTGTCTTAACTAAGGTGTCTTGGCTAATGTGTCTTGGCTAAGGTGTCTTGGCTAATGTGTCTTGGCTAAGGTGTCTTGGCTAATGTGTCTTGGCTAATGTGTCTTGGCTAAGGTGTCTTGGCTAATGTGTCTTGGCTAATGTGTCTCGGCTAATGTGTCTTGGCTAATGTGTCTTGGCTAATGTGTCTTGGCTAAGGTGTCTTGGCTAAGGTGTCTTGGCTAATGTGTCTTGGCTAAGGTTTCTTGGCTAAGGTGTCTTGGCTAAGGTGTCTTGGCTAAGGTGTCTTGGCTAATGTGTCTTGGCTAAGGTGTCTTGGCTAAGGTGTCTTGGCTAAGGTGTCTTGGCTAAGGTGTCTTGGCCAATGTGTCTCGGCTAATGTGTCTTGGCTAATGTGTCTTGGCTAATGTGTCTTGGCTAAGGTGTCTTGGCTAATGTGTCTTGGCTAATGTGTCTTGGCTAATGTGTCTTGGCTAAGGTGTCTTGATTAATGTGTCTCGGCTAATGTGTCTTGGCTAAGGTGTTTTGGCTAAGGTGTCTTGGCTAAGGTGTCTTGGCTAAGGTGTCTTGGCTAAGGTGTCTTGGCTAAGGTGTCTTGGCTAATGTGTCTTGGCTAAGGTGTCTTGGCTAAGGTGTCTTGGCTAATGTGTCTTGGCTAATGTGTCTCGGCTAATGTGTCTTGGCTAATGTGTCTTGGCTAATGTGTCTTGGCTAAGGTGTCTTGGCTAAGGTGTCTTGGCTAATGTGTCTTGGCTAAGGTTTCTTGGCTAAGGTGTCTTGGCTAAGGTGTCTTGGCTAAGGTGTCTTGGCTAAGGTGTCTTGGCTAATGTGTCTTGGCTAAGGTATTTTGGCTAAGGTGTCTTGGCTAAGGTGTCTTGGCTAAGGTGTCTTGGCTAAGGTGTCTTGGCTAATGTGTCTTGGCTAATGTGTCTTGGCTAAGGTGTCTCGGCTAATGTGTCTCGGCTAATGTGTCTTGGCTAATGTTTCTTGGCTAAGGTGTCTTGGCTAAGGTGTCTTGGCTAAGGTGTCTTGGCTAAGGTGTCTTGGCTAAGGTGTCTTGGCTAAGGTGTCTTGGCTAATGTGTCTTGGCTAATGTGGCTTGGCTAAGGTGTCTTGGCTAAGGTGTCTTGGCTAAGGTGTCTTGGCTAATGTGTCTCGGCTAATGTGTCTTGGCTAAGGTGTCTTGGCTAAGGTGTCTTTGCTAAGGTGTCTTGGCTAATGTGTCTCGGCTAATGTGTCTTGGCTAAGGTGTCTTGGCTAAGGTGTCTTGGCTAAGGTGTCTTGGCTAATGTGTCTTGGCTAAGGTGTCTTGGCTAAGGTGTCTTGGCTAAGGTGTCTTGGCTAATGTGTCTTGGCTAATGTGTCTCGGCTAATGTGTCTTGGCTAAGGTGTCTTGGCTAATGTGTCTCGGCTAATGTGTCTTGGCTAATGTGTCTTGGCTAATGTGTCTAGGCTAATGTGTCTTGGCTAAGGTGTCTTGGCTAAGGTGTCTTGGCTTATGTGTCTCGGCTAATGTGTCTTGGCTAATGTGTCTTGGCTAAGGTGTCTTGATTAATGTGTCTCGGCTAATGTGTCTTGGCTAATGTGTCTTGGCTAAAGTGTCTCGGCTAAAGTGTCTTGGCTAATGTGTCTCGGCTAATGTGTCTTGGCTAATGTGTCTTGGCTAAGGTGTCTTGGCTAATGTGTCTTGGCTAAGGTGTCTTGGCTAATGTGTTTCGGCTAATGTGTCTTGGCTAATGTGTCTTGGCTAAGGTGTCTTGGCTAAGGTGTCTCGGCTAATGTGTCTTGGCTAATGTGTTTTGGCTAATGTGTCTCGGCTAATGTGTCTTGGCTAATGTGTCTCGGCTAATGTGTCTTGGCTAATGTGTCTTGGCTAAGGTGTCTTGGCTAATGTGTCTTGGCTAAGGTGTCTCGGCTAATGTGTCTTGGCTAATGTGTCTCGGCTAATGTGTCTTGGCTAATGTGTCTTGGCTAAGGTGTCTTGGCTAATGTGTCTTGGCTAAGGTGTCTTGGCTAATGTGTCTTGGCTAAGGTGTCTTGGCTAATGTGTCTCAGCTAATGTGTCTTGGCTAAGGTGTCTTGGCTAAGGTGTCTCGGCTAATGTGTCTTGGCTAATGTGTCTTGGCTAAGGTGTCTTGGCTAATGTGTCTTGGCTAAGGTGTCTTGGCTAATGTGTCTTGGCTAATGTGTCTTGGCTAATGTGTCTTGGCTGAGGTGTCCTGGCTAATGTGTCTTGGCTAAGGTGTCTCGGCTAATGTGTCTTGGCTAAGGTGTCTCGGCTAATGTGTCTTGTTAAGGTGTCTTGGCTAAGGTGTCTTGGCTAAGGTGTCTTGGCTAAGGTGTCTTGGCTAATGTGGCTTGGCTAAGGTGTCTTGGCTAAGGTGTCTTGGCTAAGGTGTCTTGGCTAATGTGTCTCGGCTAATGTGTTTTGGCTAAGGTGTCTTGGCTAAGGTGTCTTGGCTAAGGTGTCTTGGCTAATGTGTCTCGGCTAATGTGTCTTGGCTAATGTGTCTTGGCTAAGGTGTCTTGGCTAATGTGTCTTGGCTAATGTGTCTCGGCTAATTTGTCTTGGCTAAGGTGTCTTGGCTAATGTGTCTCGGCTAATGTGTCTTGGCTTAGGTTTCTTGGCTAATGTGTCTCGGCTAATGTGTCTTGGCTAATGTGTCTTGGCTAATGTGTCTTGGTTAAGGTGTCTTGGCTAATTTGTCTCGGCTAATGTGTCTTGGCTAATGTGTCTTGGCTAAGGTGTCTTGGCTAATGTGTCTTGGCTAAGGTGTCTTGGCTAATGTGTCTTGGCTAAGGTGTCTTGGCTAATGTGTCTCGGCTAATGTGTCTTGGCTAATGTGTCTTGGCTAATGTGTCTCGGCTAATGTGTCTTGGCTAATGTGTCTTGGCTAATGTGTCTTGGCTAATGTGTCTTGGCTAATGTGTCTTGGCTAAGGTGTCTTGGCTAATGTGTTTCGGCTAATGTGTCTTGGCTAATGTGTCTTGGCTAAGGTGTCTCGGCTAATGTGTCTTGGCTAAGGTGTCTTGGCTAAGGTGTCTTGGCTAAGGTGTCTTGGCTGAGGTGTCTTGGCTAATGTGTCTCGGCTAATGTGTCTTGGCTAAGGTGTCTTGGCTAAGGTGTCTTGGCTAAGGTGTCTTGGCTAATGTGTCTCGGCTAATGTGTCTTGGCTAAGGTGTCTTGGCTAATGTGTCTTGGCTAAGGTGTCTCGGCTAATGTGTCTCGGCTAATGTGTCTTGGCTAAGGTGTCTTGGCTAAGGTGTCTTGGCTAAGGTGTCTTGGCTAATGTGTCTTGGCTAATGTGTCTTGGCTAATGTGTCTCGGCTAATGTGTTTTGGCTAAGGTGTCTTGGCTTATGTGTCTTGGCTAAGGTGTCTTGGCTAATGTGTCTCGGCTAATGTGTCTTGGCTAATGTGTCTTGGCTAAGGTGTCTTGGCTAATGTGTCTTGGCTAATGTGTCTCGGCTAATGTGTCTTGGCTGAGGTGTCTTGGCTAATGTGCCTCGGCTAATGTGTCTTGGCTTAGGTTTCTTGGCTAATGTGTCTCGGCTAATGTGTCTTGGCTAATGTGTCTTGGCTAATGTGTCTTGGTTAAGGTGTCTTGGCTAATTTGTCTCGGCTAATGTGTCTTGGCTAATGTGTCTTGGCTAAGGTGTCTTGGCTAATGTGTCTTGGCTAAGGTGTCTTGGCTAATGTGTCTTGGCTAAGGTGTCTTGGCTAATGTGTCTCGGCTAATGTGTCTTGGCTAATGTGTCTTGGCTAATGTGTCTCGGCTAATGTGTCTTGGCTAATGTGTCTTGGCTAATGTGTCTTGGCTAATGTGTCTTGGCTAATGTGTCTTGGCTAAGGTGTCTTGGCTAATGTGTTTCGGCTAATGTGTCTTGGCTAATGTGTCTTGGCTAAGGTGTCTCGGCTAATGTGTCTTGGCTAAGGTGTCTTGGCTAAGGTGTCTTGGCTAAGGTGTCTTGGCTGAGGTGTCTTGGCTAATGTGTCTCGGCTAATGTGTCTTGGCTAAGGTGTCTTGGCTAATGTGTCTTGGCTAAGGTGTCTTGGCTAATGTGTCTCGGCTAATGTGTCTTGGCTAATGTGTCTTGGCTAATGTGTCTCGGCTAATGTGTCTTGGCTAATGTGTCTTGGCTAATGTGTCTTGGCTAATGTGTCTTGGCTAATGTGTCTTGGCTAAGGTGTCTTGGCTAATGTGTTTCGGCTAATGTGTCTCGGCTAATGTGTCTTGGCTAAGGTGTCTTGGCTAATGTGTCTTGGCTAAGGTGTCTTGGCTAAGGTGTCTTGGCTAAGGTGTCTTGGCTAAGGTGTCTCGGCTAATGTGTCTTGGCTAATGTGTCTTGGCTAAGGTGTCTTGGCTAAGGTGTCTTGGCTAAGGTGTCTTGGCTAATGTGTCTTGGCTAATGTGTCTTGGCTAATGTGTCTCGGCTAATGTGTCTTGGCTAATGTGTCTTGGCTAAGGTGTCTTGGCTAATGTGTCTTGGCTAAGGTGTCTTGGCTAAGGTGTCTTAGCTTAGGTGTCTTGGCTAATGTGTCTTGGCTAAGGTGTCTTGGCTAAGGTGTCTTGGCTAATGTGTCTCGGCTAATGTGTCTCGGCTAAGGTGTCTTGGCTAAGGTGTCTTGGCTAAGGTGTCTTGGCTAAGGTGTCTTGGCTTATGTGTCTCGGCTAATGTGTCTCGGCTAATGTGTCTTGGCTAATCTGTCTTGGCTAAGGTGTCTTGGCTAATGTGTCTTGGCTAATGATTCTTGGCTAAGGTGTCTTGGTTAATGTGTCTCGGCTAATGTGTCTTGGCTAATGTGTCTTGGCTAAGGTGTCTTGGCTAAGGTTTCTTTGCTTAGGTGTCTTGGCTAAGGTGTCTTGGCTAAGGTGTCTTGGCTAATGTGTCTCGGCTAATGTGTCTTGGCTAATGTGTCTCGGCTAATGTGTCTTGGCTAAGGTGTCTTGGCTAAGGTGTCTCGGCTAAGGTGTCTTGGCTAAGGTGTCTTGGCTAATGTGTCTCGGCTAATGTGTCTTGGCTAATGTGTCTTGGCTAAGGTGTCTTGGCTAATGTGTCTTGGCTAAGGTGTCTTGGCTAATGTGTCTTGGCTAAGGTGTCTCGGCTAATGTGTCTCGGCTAAGGTGTCTTGGCTAAGGTGTTTTGGCTAAGGTGTCTTGGCTAAGGAGTCTCGGCTAATGTGTCTTGGGTAATGTGTCTTAGCTAAGGTGTCTTGGCTAATGTGTCTTGGCTAAGGTGTCTTGGCTAATGTGTCTCGGCTAATGTGTCTTGGCTAAGGTGTCTTGGCTAAGGTGTCTTGGCTAATGATTCTTGGCTAAGGCGTCTTGGCTAATGTGTCTCGGCTAAGGTGTCTTGGCTAAGGTGTCTTGGCTAAGGTGTCTTGGCTAAGGTGTCTTGGCTAATGTGTCTTGGCTAATGTGTCTTGGCTAAGGTGTCTTGGCTAATGTGTCTCGGCAAAGGTGTCTTGGCTAAGGTGTCTTGGCTAAGGTGTCTTGGCTAATGTGTCTCGGCTAATGTGTCTTGGCTAAGGTGTCTTGGCTAAGGTGTCTTGGCTAAGGTGTCTTGGCTAAGGTGTCTTGGCTAAGGTGTCTCGGCTAATGTGTCTTGGCTAATGTGTCTTGGCTAAGGTGTCTTGGCTAATGTGTCTTGGCTAAGGTGTCTTGGCTAAGGTGTCTTGGCTAATGTGTCTTGGCTAAGGTGTCTTGGCTAAGGTGTCTTGGCTAATGTGTCTCGGCTAAGGTGTCTTGTCTAAGGTGTCTTGGCTAATGTGTCTCGGCTAATGTGTCTCGGCTAATGTGTCTTGGCTAAGGTGTCTTGGCTAATGTGTCTCGGCTAATGTGTCTTGACTAATGTGTCTTGGCTAAGGTGTCTTGGCTAATGTGTCTTGGCTAATGTGTCTTGGCTAAGGTGTCTTGGCTAAGGTGTTTTGGCTTATGATTCTTTGCTAAGGTGTCTTGGCTAATGTGTCTCGGCTAAGGTGTCTCGGCTAATGTGTCTTGGCTAAGGTGTCTTGGCTAAGGTGTCTTGGCTAATGTGTCTTGGCTAATGTGTCTTGGCTAATGTGTCTTGGCTAAGGTGTCTTGGCTAATGTGTCTTGGCTAATGTGTCTTGGCTAAGGTGTCTTGGCTAAGGTGTCTTAGCTAAGGTGTCTTGGCTAAGGTGTCTTGGCTAATGTGTCTCGGCTAATGTGTCTTGGCTAATGTGTCTTGGCTTATGTGTCTTGGCTTATGTGTCTTGGCTAATGTGTCGTGGCTAAAGTGTCTTGGCTAAGGTGTCTTGGCTAAGGTGTCTCGGCTAATGTGTCTTGGCTAATGTGTCTCGGCTAATGTGTCTTGGCTAATGTGTCTTGGCTAAGGTGTCTTGGCTAAAGTGTCTTGGCTAATGTGTCTCGGCTAAGGTGTCTTGGCTAATGTGTCTTGGCTAATGTGTCTTGGCTAAGGTGTCTTGGCTAAGGTGTTTTGGCTAAGGTGTCTTGGCTAAGGTGTCTTGGCTAATGTGTCTCGGCTAATGTGTCTTGGCTAATGTGTCTTGGCTAATGTGTCTTGGCTAAGGTGTCTCGGCTAATGTGTCTCGGCTTATGTGTCTTGGCTAATGTGTCTTGACTTATGTGTCTTGGCTAAGGTGTCTTGGCTAAGGTGTCTTGGCCAAGTTGTCTTGGCTAAGGTGTCTTGGCTAATGTGTCTTGGCTAAGGTGTCTTGGCTAAGGTGTCTTGGCTAAGGTGTCTTGGCTAATGTGTCTTGGCTAATGTGTCTTGGCTAATGTGTCTTGGATAATGTGTCTCGGCTAAGGTGTCTTGGCTAAGGTGTCTTGGCTAAGGTGTCTTGGCTGAGGTGTCTTGGCTAAGGTGTCTTGGCTAAGGTGTCTTGGCTAAGGTGTCTTGGCTAAGGTGTCTTAGCTAAGGTGTCTTGGCTAAGGTGTCTTGGCTAAGGTGTCTTGGCTAAGGTGTCTTAGCTCAGGTGTCTTGGCTAAGGTGTCTTGGCTAATGTGTCTCGGCTAATGTGTCTTGGCTAATGTGTCTTGGCTTATGTGTCTTAGCTTATGTGTCTTGGCTAATGTGTCTTGGCTAAGGTGTCTTGGCTAAGGTGTCTTGGCTAAGGTGTCTCGGCTAATGTGTCTTGGCTAATGTGTCTCGGCTAATGTGTCTTGGCTAATGTGTCTTGGCTAAGGTGTCTTGGCTAAAGTGTCTTGGCTAATGTGTCTCGGCTAAGGTGTCTTGGCTAATGTGTCTTGGCTAATGTGTCTTGGCTAAGGTGTCTTGGCTAAGGTGTTTTGGCTAAGGTGTCTTGGCTAAGGTGTCTTGGCTAATGTGTCTTGGCTAATGTATCTCGGCTAATGTGTCTTGGCTAAGGTGTCTTGGCTAAGGTGTCTTGGCTAAGGTGTCTCGGCTAATGTGTCTCGGCTTATGTGTCTTGGCTAATGTGTCTTGACTTATGTGTCTTGGCTAAGGTGTCTTGGCTAAGGTGTCTTGGCCAAGTTGTCTTGGCTAAGGTGTCTTGGCTTATGTGTCTTGGCTAAGGTGTCTTGGCTAAGGTGTCTTGGCTAAGGTGTCTTGGCTAATGTGTCTTGGCTAATGTGTCTTGGCTAATGTGTCTTGGATAATGTGTCTTGGCTAAGGTGTCTTGGCTAAGGTGTCTTGGCTAAGGTGTCTTGGCTGAGGTGTCTTGGCTAAGGTGTCTTGGCTAAGGTGTCTTGGCTAAGGTGTCTTGGCTAAGGTGTCTTAGCTAAGGTGTCTTGGCTAATGTGTCTCGGCTAATGTGTCTTGGCTAATGTGTCTTGGCTAATGTATCTTGGCTAAGGTGTCTTGGCTAAGGTGTCTTGGCTAATGTGTCTTGGCTAAGGTGTCTTGGCTAAGGTGTCTTAGCTAAGGTGTCTTGGCTAATGTGTCTTGGCTAAGGTGTCTCGGCTTATGTGTCTTGGCTAATGTGTCTTGGCTAATGTGTCTTGGCTAATGTGTCTTGGCTAATGTGTCTTGGCTAATGTGTCTTGGCTAAGGTGTCTCGGCTAATGTGTCTCGGCTAATGTGTCTTGGCTAAGGTGTCTTGGCTAAGGTGTCTTGGCTAATGTGTCTCGGCTAATGTGTCTTGGCTAATGTGTCTCGGCTAATGTGTCTTGGCTAATGTTTCTTGGCTAAGGTGTCTTAACTAAGGTGTCCTGGCTAAGGTGTCTTGGATAATGTGTCTCGGCTAATGTGTCTTGGCTAATGTGTCTTGGCTAATCTGTCTTGGCTTATGTGTCTTGGCTAAGGTGTCTTGGCTAATGTGCCTTAGCTTATGTGTCTTGGCTAAGGTGTCTTGGCTAAGGTGTCTTGGCTGATGTGTCTTTTCTTATGTGTTTTGGCTAATGTGTCTTGGCTAAGGTGTCTTGGCTAAGGTGTCTTGGTTAAGGTGTCTTGGCTAAGGTGTTTTGGCTAAGGTGTCTTGGCTAATGTGTCTTGGCTAAGGTGTCTTGGCTTATGTGTCTTGGCTACGGTGTCTTGGCTAATGTGTCTTGGCTAAGGTGTCTTGGCTAAGGTGTCTTGGCTAAGGTGTCTTGGCTAAGGTGTCTCGGCTAATGTGTCTTGGCTAAGGTGTCTTGGCTAAGGTGTCTTGGCTAAGATGTCTCGGCTAATGTGTCTTGGCTAATGTTTCTTGGCTAAGGTGTCTTGGCTGAGGTGTCTTGGCTAAGGTGTTTTGGCTAATGTGTCTCGGCTAATGTGTCTTGGCTAATGTGTCTTGGCTAAGGTTTTTTTTTTTTTTTTTTTTCAAGGAGAGATAAAATCTTCTTAGACACCACCAACGGTGACATGGGATTTTTACCCAGTAAAAAAACTCTCCTTGGCCACGTAGTGTTGCTGCCACCACCCACGGGATCACCTCGCGGTATAACTTCACGGGTGGGGCTCTACAATGGACTTAGTCCACTCTTTAACTTAACACCATAGACTATTCAACGGGACGAGACGTACATTCAGGGTTCAGTTCAAGACTTGCAGTATCCACAAGTACTCACCGACACTCAAACACACACTGACATATAAAGCACGTGAAGCAAAACGTAACTCCCTTCACACTCGGCCAAGTCTTTGGTCCACCCTCCAGGCGTGCTGAAGTTTTGTGGCGATCAATCGCATAGCTAATGCCACGGCATCCCACTTTCTGCAGTCCTCGATCATTAGCTCGACCAGGTTGCCTTTGTTGATTGTTGAACCACACTTTTCACTGGCTTCATGCCGTTCGTCGACAAATCTTGGGCAGTGGAAGAGCACGTGTTCGGCTGTTTCATCTACGGTCACGCATACTGGGCACCTCGAGGAACTCGTGTGCTGGTACTTGTGAAGGTAACTCCTGAAGCACCCATGGCCAGTAAGGAATTGGGTCACAAAGAAATTCACTTCTCCATGATTCCTATCAATCCATACCGCTAAGTTCGGGATTAGTGCATGTGTCCAACGTCCTTTGGTGGAGAGGTCCCATTCTGCCTGCCACTTCGCCCTGGATATAGTCCTAGCGGAGGACCTGGACATTCTCGCTCCGATAATGCCGCTACCTCCGGAACACTCACAGTCTTCTGCCAAGATGATGCAAATAGGCATCATATTAGCCACCACACATGCCGCCGAGTACGAAGTTGTCCTATAGGCGCAGATCACTCTCAGCGCTAGCAACCGGTACACCCTATTTACAACACGCTGATTCGCCTTAACCGCCAGAATATGCGCCCAGTTTCCGGCATTGTATCTCAGGCGTGTAGTAGCTACATCGGCGAGAAGTCGTCTGCTACTACTCTTGGGACCACCAGTGTTTGGCATGATCGACATCAACGTATTTGCAGCCTTGGTGGCATTGCTGCAGGCGTACTCGAGATGCTTCCGGAAGCTAAGACGATCGTCGATGACCACTCCCAGGTACTTCAGTTGCCGTACGGAAGCAATGAGCTCCGTGCCCACGCGAAAGCGCGCTGTTTTAATCACCTTATGGCTGCTGATCAACAGGAACTCCGTCTTGTTATACGCAATGCCTAGTTTAACGCTTCGCATCCATGACTCTACTATACCTACAGAGTCGGAGGCGAGGAACTCGATCTCTTCTATAGATTCGCCAAGGACCGTTAAAGCGATATCATCGGCGAAACCAGTCAACTCCGCTCCTGGAGGTAGTTTGAGGCGCAGAACTCCGTCGTACATTACGTTCCACAAAGTTGGACCGAGGATCGAACCTTGTGGAACTCCAGCCTTGATGTCCATTGACTGAATGCCTCGTTCGGTGTCGTACATAAGCACTCGTTGCTCTAGATAGCTCCTGAGCAGCCTGCAGAGGTACGGGGGTACCATCATGTTGTCCAGAGCGAGTGCTATGGCTTCCCAACTGGCGCTGTTAAACGTGTTCTTCACGTCTAGCGTGATAACTGCGCAGTAGCGATTTCCCGTTCGCTTCCTCGCGAAAGCGTTGCGCGCCCTCTCCAGCACTGCAGCAACCGCGTCTCCAGTAGACCGCTTCTTCCGGAACCCAAACTGCCTGTCCGACAGACCACTGCTTCCTTCCGTGAGGACCACTAAGCGGTTTAGTATCAGTATCTCTAATACTTTAGCGAAGCTGTCAATAACCCCTAATGGCCTTAGCGCCGACGAGGCACCAGGTGGTTTCCCGGGTTTCGGGAGGAGGACGAGCCTCTGTCTCTTCCACACCGAGGGGAAGTGGCCAGTATTGAAGCAACGTTGGAAAACGTTCAGGAAAACTTCTGGATGTACTTTGATAGCGGCCACGGTCGCTTCGACCGGAATACCATCGGGGCCAGGAGCCTTGCCCAGTTTCAGCCTATCCGTTGCCTTCAATATTTCGTCGATGGTTACCGAATCGGGAATCACTTCTGGAGAACGAAAGGTTTCACTCAAGATCGGTTTCTCGTGGCAGGGAAAGAGCTCTTCAACTATGCTTTTTAGTTTATGGGGACATCTTTCTCGGGGGAGATCGTGTCCCGAAAGCTTGCCCAATAATTGACGGTACGCCCCGAAGGGATTGCTATTTGCCTCTTCACAAAGAGCATTAAAACACCGTCGCTTGCTGGACTTGATCTCACGCTTAAGGTTCGACCTAGAAGAGATGTAGACAGCTTTCAACTCTTCTCTGCGTAACGTCGTGGTTGAGCGTTGCAATATCCTTCGAGCTTCGATGCAACGGGCACGCAATCTAGCAATGGTGCTATTCCACCAGTAAGCTGACCGTTTCTGACGCGATCCTGGTATTTTCCGCGGCATGGTGGCATCACAGGCTGTGGTAGCTGCAGAGACGATATCAGCGGCCGAGGTGCAGTCTGCAAAACCACCCATGCGCAGGGCGTCGTGGAATTTGGCATCATCAAAATGATGCCTTTTCCATGTGGTAAACCACGTGAACCGCGCGCATATGGCGCGCTGGCTAACGGCCTTGTAGCGTATCACCCTGTGGTCACTAAGAGTGAATGCATCGCTCACTCTCCAGTTCATCGCGCTTGCCAGAGACGGGCTACAGAACGTCACATCTATAACAGATGTTCTGTCATTTCTCTCGACGGTTGGAGTGGAGCCCACATTTGCGACCACCAGGTCGAACCTCGCTAGGAACTCCAAAACCGCATTTCCCCTGTTGTTTGTTAGCTTACTGCCCCATTCAGTGGCCCAAGCGTTGAAATCTCCAGCAACTACTACCGGTTTCAAGTCACCTAGTTCATCTGTCAGCCTACTTAGCATCTGTGCAAACTTTTCATCATCCCAGCTAGGCGGAGCGTAGCAGCTACAGAAGGTGAGGTTATTTACTGTCGCGATAACGAAGCCGTCGAAGCAGCAGGAAACTATACTTTGGATCGGTAACGCTCCGCACGCCCAGACTGCGGCAGTGCCAGAGGGATCGAATGCCCAGTTGCTGCACCCTCTTGGAATTCGATATGGTTCGGATAAGAGCGCCACATCTCCTTTCTCTTGGCTAAGGTGTCTTGGCTAATGTGTCTTGGCTAAGGTGTCTCGGCTAAAGTGTCTTGGCTAATGTGTCTTGGCTAAGGTGTCTTGGCTAAAGTGTCTCGGCTAAAGTGTCTTGGCTAATGTGTCTTGGCTAATGTGTCTTGGCTAAGGTGTCTTGGCTAATGTGTCTCGGCTAATGTGTCTTGGCTAATGTGTCGTGGCTTATGTGTCTTGGCTAAGGTGTCTTGGCTAAGGTGTCTTGGCTAATGTGTCTCGGCTAAGGTGTCTTGGCTAAAGTGTCTCGGCTAAAGTGTCTTGGCTAATGTGTCTTGGCTAATGTGTCTTGGCTAATGTGTCTTGGCTAAGGTGTCTTGGCTAATGTGTCTCGGCTAATGTGTCTTGGCTAATGTGTCTTGGCTTATGTGTCTTGGCTAAGGTGTCTTGGCTAAGGTGTCTTGGCTAATGTGTCTCGGCTAAGGTGTCTTGGCTAATGTGTCTTGGCTAAGGTGTCTTGGCTAAGGTGTCTTGGCTAATGTGTCTCGGCTAATGTGTCTTGGTTAAGGTGTCTTGGCTAATGTGTCTCGGCTAATGTGTCTTGGCTAATGTGTCTTGGCTAAGGTGTCTTGGCTAATGTGTCTCGGCTAATGTGTCTTGGCTAAGGTGTCTTGGCTAAGGCGTCTTGGCTAATGTGTCTTGGCTAATGTGTCTTGGCTAATGTGTCTCGGCTAATGTGTCTTGGCTAAGGTTTCTTGGCTAAGGTGTCTTGGCTTATGTGTCTTAACTAAGGTGCCTTGGCTAAGGTGTCTTGGCTTATGTGTCTTGGCTAATGTGTCTTGGCTACAGTGTCTTGGCTTATGTGTCTTGGCTTATGTGTCTCGGCTAAGGTGTCTTGGCTAATGTGCCTTAGCTTATGTGTCTTGGCTAAGGTGTCTTGGCTAAGGTGTCTTGGCTAAGGTGTCTTGGCTAAGGTGTCTTGGCTTAGGTGTCTTGGCTAATGTGTCTTGGCTTATGTGTCTTGGCTAAAGTGTCTTGGCTAATGTGTCTCGGCTAATGTGTCTTGGCTATGGTGTCTTGGCTAATGTGTCTTGGCTAAGGTGTCTTGGCTAAGGTGTCTTGGCTAATGTGTCTTGGCTAAGGTGTCTTGGCTAAGGTGTCTTGGCTTATTAGTCACGGCTAATGTGTCTTGGCTAAGGTGTCTTGGCTAAGGTGTCTTTGCTAATGTGTCTTGGCTTATGTGTCTCGGCTAATGTGTCTTGGCTAAGGTGTCTTGGCTAAGGTGTCTTGGCTAATGTGTCTTGGCTAAGGTGTCTTGGCTAAGGTGTCTTGGCTAAGGTGTCTTGGCTAATGTGTCTTGGCTAAGGTGTCTTGGCTAATGTGTCTTGGCTAATGTGTCTTGGCTAATGTGTCTTGGCTAAGGTGTCTTGGCTAAGGTGTCTTGGCTAATGTGTCTTGGCTAAGGTGTCTTGGCTAAGGTGTCTTGGCTAAGGTGTCTTGGCTAAGGTGTCTTGGCTAAGGTGTCTTGGCTAATGTGTCTCGGCTTATGTGTCTTGGCTAATGTGTCTTGGCTAAGGTGTCTTGGCTAAGGTGTCTTGGCTAAGGTGTCTTGGCTAAGGTGTCTTGGCTTATTTGTCTTGGCTAAGGTGTCTTGGCTAAGGTGTCTTGGCTAATGTGTCTCGGCTAATGTGTCTTGGCTAATGTGTCTTGGCTAAGGTGTCTTGGCTTATGTGTCTTGGCTAAGGTGTCTTGGCTAAGGTGTCTTGGCTAAGGTGTCTTGGCTAATGTGTCTTGGCTAAGGTGTCTCGGCTAAGGTGTCTTGGCTAAGGTGTCTTGGCTAAGGTGTCTTGGCTAAGGTGTCTTGGCTAATGTGTCTTGGCTTATGTGTCTTGGCTAATGTGTCTTGGCTAAGGTGTCTTGGCTAATGTGTCTTGGCTAAGGTGTCTTGGCTAAAGTGTCTTGGCTAATGTGTCTTGGCTAATGTGTCTTGGCTAAGGTGTCTTGGCTAATGTGTCTTGGCTAAGGTGTCTTGGCTAAGGTGTCTTGGCTAAGGTGTCTTGGCTAAGGTGTCTTGGCTTATGTGTCTTGGCTAAGGTGTCTTGGCTAAGGTGTCTTGGCTAAGGTGTCTTGGCTAATGTGTCTCGGCTAAGGTGTCTTGGCTAATGTGTCTTGGCTAAGGTGTCTTGGCTAATGTGTCTTGGCTAAGGTGTTTTGGCTAAGGTGTCTTGGCTAAGGTGTCTTGGCTAAGGTGTCTTGGCTAAGGTGTCTTGACTTAGGTGTCTTGGCTAATGTGTCTCGGCTAATGTATCTTGGCAAAGGTGTCTTGGCTAAGGTGTCTTGGGTAATGTGTCTTGGCTAAGGTGTCTTGGCTAAGGTGTCCTGGCTAAGGTGTCTTGGCTAATGTGTCTCGGCTAAGGTGTCTTGGCTAAGGTGTCTTGGCTAAGGTGTCTTGGCTAATGTGTCTTGGCTAATGTGTCTTGGCTAAGGTGTCTTGGCTAATGTGTCTTGGCTAAGGTGTCTTGGCTAATGTGTCTCGGCTAATGTGTCTTGGCTAAGGTGTCTTGGCTAAGGTGTCTCGGCTAATGTGTCTTGGCTAATGTGTCTTGGCTAATGTGTCTTGGCTAAGGTGTCTTGGCTAATGTGTCTCGGCTAATGTGTCTTGTCTAAGGTGTCTTGGCTAAGGTGTCTTGGCTAATGTGTCTCGGCTAATGTGTCTTGGCTAAGGTGTCTTGGCTAAGGTGTCTTGGCTAATGTATCTCGGCTAAGGTGTCTTGGCTAATGTGTCTTGGCTAAGGTGTCTTGGCTAAGGTGTCTTGGCTAAGGTGTCTTGGCTTAGGTGTCTTGGCTAATCTGTATAAGCTAATGTGTCTTGGCTTATGTGTCTCGGCTAAGGTGTCTTGGCTAAGGTGTCTTGGCTAAGGTGTCTTGGCTAAGGTGTCTTGGCTAAGGTGTTTTGGCTAAGGTGTCTTGGCTAATGTGTCTTGGCTAAGGTGTCTTGGCTAATGTGTCTTGGCTAAGGTGTCTTGGCTAATGTGTCTCGGCTAAAGTGTTTTGGCTAATGTGTCTTGGCTAAGGTGTCTTGGCTAATGTGTCTTGGCTAATGTGTCTCGGCTAATGTGTCTTGGCTAATGTGTCTTGGCTAAGGTGTCTTGGCTAATGTGTCTTGGCTAAGGTGTCTTGGCTAAGGTGTCTTGGCTAATGTGTCTCGGCTAAAGTGTTTTGGCTAATGTGTCTTGGCTAAGGTGTCTCGGCTAAGGAGTCTTGGCTAATGTGTCTCGGATAATGTGTCTTGCCTAATGTGTCTTGGCTAAGGTGTCTTGGCTAAAGTGTCTTGGCTAATGTATCTCGGCTAAGGTGTCTTGGCTAATGTGTCTTGGCTAAGGTGTCTTGGCTAAGGTGTCTTAGCTTAGGTGTCTTAGCTAATCTGTATTGGCTAATGTGTCTTGGCTAATGTGTCTCGGCTAATGTGTCTTGGCTAAGGTGTCTCGGCTAATGTGCCTTGGCTAAGGTGTCTTGGCTAAGGTGTCTTGGCTAAGGTGTCTTGGCTAATGTGTCTTGGCTAAGGTGTCTTGGCTAAGGTGTCTCGGCTAATGTGTCTTGGCTAATGTGTCTTGGCTAATGTGTCTCGGCTAATGTGTCTTGGCTGATGTGTCTTGGCTAAGGTGTCTTGGCTAAGGTGTCTTGGCTAAGGTGTCTTGGCTAATGTGTCTTGGCTAAGGTGTCTTGGCTAAGGTGTCTTGGCTAAGGTGTCTTGGCTAAGGTGTCTTGGCTAATGTGTCTTGGCTAAGGTGTCTTGGCTAAGGTGTCTTGGCTAATGTGTCTCGGCTAATGTGTCTTGGCTAATGTGTCTTGGCTAAGGTGTCTTGGCTAAGGTGTCTTGGCTAATGTGTCTTGGCTAAGGTGTCTTGGCTAATGTGTCTTGGCTAAGGTGTCTTGGCTAAGATGTCTTGGCTAAGGTGTCTTGGCTAAGGTGTCTTGGCTAAGGTGTCTTGGCTAAGGTGTCTTGGCTAATGTGTCTTGGCTAATGTGTCTTGGCTAATGTGTCTTGGCTAATGTGTCTTGGCTAAGGTGTCTTGGCTAAGGTGTCTTGGCTAATGTGTCTCGGCTAATGTGTCTTGGCTAATGTGTCTTGGCTAAGGTGTCTTGGCTAATGTGTCTTTCTTAAGGTGTCTTGGCTAAGGTGTCTTGGCTTAGGTGTCTTGGCTAATGTGTCTTGGCTAAGGTGTCTTGGCTAATGTGTCTCGGCTAATGTGTCTTGGCTAATGTGTCTTGGCTAAAGTGTCTCGGCTAAAGTGTCTTGGCTAAGGTGTCTTGGCTAAGGTGTCTTGACTAATGTGTCTCGGCTAATGTGTCTTGGCTAAAGTGTCTTGGCTAAGGTGTCTTGGCTAAGGTGTCTCGGCTAAGGTGTCTTGGCTAATGTGTCTCGGCTAATGTGTCTTGCCTAATGTGTCTTGGCTAAGGTGTCTTGGCTAAAGTGTCTTGGCTAATGTATCTCGGCTAAGGTGTCTTGGCTAATGTGTCTTGGCTAAGGTGTCTTGGCTAAGGTGTCTTAGCTTAGGTGTCTTAGCTAATCTGTATTGGCTAATGTGTCTTGGCTAATGTGTCTCGGCTAATGTGTCTTGGCTAAGGTGTCTTGGCTAAGGTGTCTTGGCTAAGGTGTCTTGGCTAAGGTGTCTTGGCTAAGGTGTCTTGGCTAATGTGTCTCGGCTAATGTGTCTTGGCTAATGTGTCTTGGCTAAGGTGTCTTGGCTAAAGTGTCTTGGCTAAGGTGTCTTGGCTAAGGTGTCTTGGCTAATGTGTCTTGGCTAATGTGTCTTGGCTAAAGTGTCTTGGCTAAGGTGTCTTGGCTAAGGTGTCTCGGCTAAGGTGTCTTGGCTAATGTGTCTTGGCTAATGTGTCTTGGCTAAGGTGTCTTGGCTAAGGTGTCTTGGCTAAGGTGTCTTGGCTTAGGTGTCTTGGCTAATCTGTATTAGCTAATGTGTCTTGGCTTATGTGTCTCGGCTAATGTGTCTTGGCTAAGGTGTCTTGGCTAAGGTGTCTTGGCTAAGGTGTCTTGGCTAATGTATCTCGGCTAATGTGTCTTGGCTAATGTGTCTTGGCTAAGGTGTCTTGGCTAAGGTGTCTTGGCTAAGGTGTCTTGGCTTAGGTGTCTTGGCTAATCTGTATAAGCTAATGTGTCTTGGCTTATGTGTCTCGGCTAATGTGTCTTGGCTAAGGTGTCTTGGCTAAGGAGTCTTGGCTAAGGTGTCTTGGCTAAGGTGTCTTGGCTAAGGTGTCTTGGCTAATGTGTCTCGGCTAATGTGTCTTGGCTAATGTGTCTTGGCTAAGGTGTCTTGGCTAATGTGTTTTGGCTAATGTGTCTTGGCTTATGTGTCTCGGCTAAGGTGTCTTGGCTAAGGTGTCTTGGCTAAGGTGTCTTGGCTAATGTGTCTTGGCTAATGTGTCTCGGCTAATGTGTCTTGGCTAATGTGTCTTGGCTAATGTGTCTTGGCTAATGTGTCTTGGCTAAGGTGTCTTGGCTAAGGTGTCTTGGCTAATGTGTCTCGGCTAATGTGTCTTGGCTAAGGTGTCTTGGCTAAGGTGTCTTGGCTAAGGTGTCTTGGCTAAGGTGTCTTGGCTAAGGTGTCTTGGCTAATGTGTCTTGGCTAAGGTGTCTTGGCTAATGTGTCTTGGCTAAGGTGTCTTGGCTAGTGTGTCTCGGCTAAAGTGTTTTGGCTAATGTGTCTTGGCTAAGGTGTCTTGGCTAATGTGTCTTGGCTAATGTGTCTCGGCTAATGTGTCTTGGCTGATGTGTCTTGGCTAAGGTGTCTTGGCTAAGGTGTCTTGGCTAAGGTGTCTTGGCTAAGGTGTCTTGGCTAAGGTGTCTTGGCTAATGTGTCTTGGCTAAGGTGTCTTGGCTAAGGTGTCTTGGCTTATGTGTCTCGGCTAATGTGTCTTGGCTAAGGTGTCTTGGCTAATGTGTCTCGGCTAGCGTGTCTTGGCTAATGTGTCTTGGCTAAGGTGTCTTGGCTAAGGTGTCTTGGCGAAGGTGTCTCGGCTAATGTGTCTTGGCTGATGTGTCTTGGCTAAGGTGTCTTGGCTAATGTGTCTCGGCTAATGTGTCTTAGCTAAGGTGTCTTGGCTAAGGTGTCTTGGCTAAGGTGTCTCGGCTAATGTGTCTTGGCTAATGTGTCTCGGCTAATGTGCCTTGGCTAGTGTGTCTTGGCTAAGGTGTCTTGACTAAGGTGTCTTGGCTAAGGTGTCTTGGCCAAGTTGTCTTGGCTAAGGTGTCTTGGCTAATGTGTCTTGGCTAAGGTGTCTTGGCTAATGTGTCTTGGCTAATGTGTCTTGGCTAAGGTGTCTTGGCTAAGGTGTCTTGGCCAAGATGTCTTGGCTAAGGTGTCTTGGCTAATGTGTCTTGGCTAATGTGTCTTGGCTAAGGTGTCTTGGCTAAGGTGTCTTGGCTAATGTGTCTTGGCTAAGGTGTCTTGGCTAATGTGTCTCGGCTAATGTGTCTTGGCTAAGGTGTCTTGGCTAAGGTGTCTCGGCTAATGTGTCTCGGCTAAGGTGTTTTGGCTAATGTGTCTTGGCTAAGGTGTCTTGGCTAAGGTGTCTTGGTTAAGGTTTCTTTGCTTAGGTGTCTTGGCTAAGGTGTCTTGGCTAAGGTGTCTTGGCTAATGTGTCTCGGCTAATGTGTCTTGGCTAATGTGTCTCGGCTAATGTGTCTTGGCTAAGGTGTCTTGGCTAAGGTGTCTCGGCTAAGGTGTCTTGGCTAAGGTGTCTTGGCTAATGTGTCTCGGCTAATGTGTCTTGGCTAATGTGTCTTGGCTAAGGTGTCTTGGCTAAGGTGTCTTGGCTAAGGTGTCTTGGCTAAGGTGTCTTGGCGAAGGTGTCTCGGCTAATGTGTCTCGGCTAAGGTGTCTTGGCTAAGGTGTTTTGGCTAAGGTGTCTTGGCTAAGGAGTCTCGGCTAATGTGTCTTGGGTAATGTGTCTTAGCTAAGGTGTCTTGGCTAATGTGTCTTGGCTAAGGTGTCTTGGCTAATGTGTCTCGGCTAATGTGTCTTGGCTAAGGTGTCTTGGCTAAGGTGTCTTGGCTAATGATTCTTGGCTAAGGCGTCTTGGCTAATGTGTCTCGGCTAAGGTGTCTTGGCTAAGGTGTCTTGGCTAAGGTGTCTTGGCTAATGTGTCTTGGCTAATGTGTCTTGGCTAAGGTGTCTTGGCTAATGTGTCTCGGCAAAGGTGTCTTGGCTAAGGTGTCTTGGCTAAGGTGTCTTGGCTAATGTGTCTCGGCTAATGTGTCTTGGCTAAGGTGTCTTGGCTTATGTGTCTTGGCTTAGGTGTCTTGGCTAAGGTGTCTTGGCTAAGGTGTCTCGGCTAATCCCAATGTGCAATTCAACCACGCCTGCTAATTAATACTATTGCCGCTATGTTCTGGCCTACAGGCGAAGTGAGATAAAAAACGTGCACATACGCATATACACGGTACGCTGTCGATCCCAATTAGCCCTTTCTCCCTCTACCTCACTAACGATCATCCTGCTAAAGCGAGAATGCGCGTTGGGATCGCGCATCGATACACACTAACACATTCAAAGACACCATGTGTGTACACAGCGTACGAGCGCCTGCACGATCCTAGGGGCGTGACGCGGGTCGATGTGGAATCCATGTGGAACGCATCGGGATTGCTCGCAGCGTACGGGCGCATGCACGATCCTGGCGGATGAATATGGAAGCTTTCGAGTCCATGTGGAATCCTGTCGGAATCCATGTGGGATCCTCACGGCGTCCATGTGGAAAGCAACGCTAGCCCTCGCAGTGTACGGGCGCTTGCACGATCCTTGCGGGTGAATGTTTAATGCCGGTGAATGAGTCCATGTGGAAAGCAACGCGTCCGCAGCGTACGCGGTGGTCGTAGCGTGCAAAAGCGCATTCACTTTTCTTCATTTATTTGTATTAAAATCATTATTTATTTACAAACCACCGATTACAATATGTTGACCTCACTTTGGGCTAATAGTTGCAGGATTTTCCCGTGAGATATTTAAATAAAATAGTATTATATTTCAATTACAAAACCGAGGTATTTTTCGCTACAATTCTATGCCTTGCTTTAGCTATTTCCTCGTGGCCGCCCGTAACGTACTGGCTTTGGTTTTTATCGAATAACTAAAAAAGTTGAAGAGCTAGACGAAAATGATGTTCTACAAAGTTGTAAAGAATAACATTTTGCATCTTTCAAAGATTTTTATAGATTTTTATACAAATGATTAACCATGTTATTTTGATTAAATATATCGGGGATTGCTTCAGCGTCACAAATTTAATTTTTAAATTCATTCAAACATACGATTTGGATAAAAGTGTAAAGGACAGTGTTGACCTACTTATGAACAACTGTTATGAAAAATTTAGGACTTCTGAACAGCTTTTAAATTGATCGTTCACTGCCTGTAGTCCCATCGTGCGACACCTAATCGACGCATCCTTTTACATTCATATTCTTTACCTATGTTTAGCCGGTAAGCATTTCTTGGCCAAGCAATGCTTTGTGGTATGACTCAATTCTCACCAGAGGTATTCGGTTTCCCCTAGTCGCACCTACATAGCATCCTGTGTTCATTACCTGGCTACAACAACCAGTAACACCTTCCGCATGTATAGGCGCGTAGCGACAACGAACAGTGCTAGTTACCTGTCGTCTGTGTGAATGCTCATGGGAAAAAATTAGCACGTGTAGCAGCTACCTCGTATTTCTGTGTGTTTAAAGAAATTTTCCAAAAAACCACACCTTGAAGGTAGTTAAAAAGGTCCAAACAGCGCCTAATATTTTTTATCGGAACGGCCGTATGGTAGAAAACAA